>NW_022196896.1:44620446-44628097 GCF_008632895.1 Mastomys coucha
CTGGAGTCCAACTTCTTGAGTTCTTTGTATACATTGGATATTAGCCCTCTATCAGATATAGGGTTGGTTATGAGATAATTTTCTAAGAGTTTTTGTCTAAGAATGTTTAAGAAGTCTCAATGCTCCAGTGTACGGGAATGTCAGGATGGGGAAGCAGGAATGGGTGGGTGGGTAGGGGAACACCCTCATAGAAGCAGGGAGACGGGGAATGAGATAGGGGCTTTCCAGAGGGGAAACCAGGAAATGGGATGACATTTGAAATGTAAATAAAGAAAATAGCTAATAAAAAATGCATGGTGATTACAAAAAAATAAGAAGGCCAGAAAGAATGGATAAAGTTGTGGCATCTGGGGCCCTGCCCATTCACTAACCAAATGTATATATGTATATGTCTGTCTATACATATGTGTGTAGGTTTATGTGTGTACATGTAAGTATGCATTGAGGAGTTGATGAACTAGGTATTCAGAGTGTGTGTGTGTGTATGTGTGTGTGTGTGTGTGTGTGTGTGTGTGTGTATACTGCCTGTGTAAAAGATTTTAATTTTTTCCTTTCTTTTCTCTCTGTTTCACAAATAGTTAACGAGTTCCAAGCCTCTCACTTGGTCAGTGAGAGGTCCTTGAGCCAGAGAAGAAAGACACCAGTGCTTATTAAAGCACAAATAATAAGATTATAAGAACAGGGATCTCAGGGATCATCGCTCTTTAGCCTTCGTTCAACTCCATGTCCTGTCCAGTACTGTTCCCCTAAAGGAACTAAGCATCACTAAGTCATTCCTTGTTTAACAGGGCTCCCTGAAGAATCAGGCTGACAGAGTTCAGCATCTCTATACCTCAGGTGTGAACCTTGTATAATGGGAATATCAGTAGTATCAACTGACATGTAGTAGCAAGAATACATGTAACATGTTCATTAACAAAGCACTGGGTGTGGTGTTGAGGCATTTGTCTTTTTGCTTTCTTGTTGTTGGCTGAAAGCAATGAAGATACCCACCTAAAAGTATTTTTAAGAGATTGGCATGAGCTAATGCATGTGTATTTGTCACTACTAATTCTCTCCTTTTAATTATTTTATATACTAATCAAGCTTACTTGGACATAAGGATGACTCTTTGGTCATGTAGTAAAACACTGTGTACACTTTCGTGCTTAGTCATGATTTAACCCACACTAATTTTATGTTTCTCATTCCTGAAGTTAAGTTTGTATCAACTAAAGTCTGTAACCCAACTCCATTTCTTGAGTTGTGCTGTATAGAAAACCTCCTTGGGAGTGCAAGAGATGGCTCCTACCTTAAGAAATTACACAGGCCAGGCAAAATCACTCAGTCAGGAGACAAACCCATGAAGCAGTTATATCATTCCTTACCCACAGCCTTTGTAAGTGAGACAAGTTGTAAAGGAGGCATGCACCTGAATGAATGTTGCAGCAACTACTCATTGCCTCGACTCAGCTGTGTCAAAAGTGGTAACAGGAAGGGGGTCTATCCTATATGTACGAACAATGTCTACCATATATAGCCCATATACACCGTGAAGTGTTCAGAGTACCTGAACTCATATGATGTTTAATCTCTACATATTTATCACAGAATGGTAGCATTACTATCATTATCCTTCTGTGCATGAGGAAATTGACACACAAGTTGAGGATGCTGCTCAAAGACAAGCAAACAGAATGAAAGGCAGGGTCTAAATATGGACACAGTTAATCTGGAGCTCAAGGCCACAGAGTTTACTATTATCAATACCAGCTCTCAAAGATTCATGCTTTAGATTATATGAATACTTGTATAGCCTAACCCACAGCTCCATTTTATCAAAGAGAGAACAACAGTTTAGGAGGAAGATTCTGGCCTTCTGAACGGGCTGCATGCCTACACTGTATTTATTGCTGTTTTTCTCGGAAATGTACCATTTTATCTAGCAGAGATAAAGCTTAGCAACCAGGATAATTTAAGTACCAAAGAATGAAAAGGGAGTTTATCTTGAAAACACCCTCCAACATTTTTAGCAACCAGCGATGTGAAGCAAGGCCAAATTCAGAGTCAAAGTGAGTATAAATAAAGAGAAGTTGTTTATATCTTCTCTCCAAAGTATAGGATTTCTAAAGAAAAGATGCCTTTTATGTAACATGTAGGTCCAGGAGAAACCTGGTTGGGTTGGGTCAGAGCATGATGGAACAGAGACATCTACTGGTGAGAAAAAGCCTTGTGTCATAGATCAATCAATTTATTTCCAGAATGCAGAGTTTCTCATTAATATTTCAAAATGTTGTCTGGAACTCGTATAATGGTAAGATCCAGGACCTTTCTCACAGGAAACTGCATTTGAAAAACATCAGGAACACCCAACTATTCATTTCCTAACTCAAGCACAGGGCCTCCACACGCCCAGAGAGCTGCTTGTTAGGATCCTATTTTGCGTGCAGACTGGGTACAATGTCTCTGAAAACCCTCAGCTCCACCATTTTAAGGCAACAGCATTGAATGAATTCCTGCATTCAAAGGACAGCCAAGATGAAACACTAGAAGCATTCACATCTTAGAATCCAGGACATTACAGGTGGCTCAAGACACAAACCTCTCATCAGTCTGTAAGTTCCAGGATCTGAGCCTATCTGACTCCGACCAGTTATTGGTTGCTATCTCTCCTAGAGAGCGGAGACACTACCTTGATTCTCCAGAGACAACTCCCTCCACCCTGACTTTCACGAGTGTGTAACACTTGAAGTCTTGCCTTTCCCATCTCACCAGGTAGCATTGTGCTGCTGAAATTTGCTTTGCTGAAGTTTGACTTTTAAGAAAAATTTAGAAAGGCAAAGTGAAGAAAAGGACATGCCCTAGTTTGTTCAGGTCGCTAGAAGAAGGTACTGAACACTGGGTGGCTTATAAACAGTGGACATTTATTTCCCACAGTTATGAAGGGAGCCAAGAACAAGATCAAGGCATGAGCAGCCCATGTCTGGAGCAGTCCTATTTCTTGGTTCACAGATATATTTTCCTTGTGTCCTTACTTAAAGTTTCTCTAGCCTCTTCTTTTAGGGGACAGATCCTGCCCAATGGTGCCCCACTCTTAGCAGCTAATCCTTCCACAGAACCCACCTCAAAATACCATCACCTTGGCTGTCAAACAAATTTTTTTCTTTTAAATTATTAACATATGTTCATAATTGGTGTTCATTATTACAAGTTATGAATACATATCATGTAGCTTGTTCATATCTACCTCCTCCCCTAACAAATGTTTGAGGAATGCAAACATTCATACTATAGCAAGATGGAAGAAAATGAAGTTTAGGGAGAGGCAAATTTTTTGCAGAGGTAGCGATATTATTTTTTGTTTTGACTCCTCTTGGGTATCCTATTGATGCCCTGTGTCATGGAGACACTCTAGTTTTGAATATATAGGACCAGCGCCTTTATGCACTGCAGAAGTTCATTGATGGGGTAGATGTTGAAGTGGGCCAATTCAAAGCCCTGGGGAACTGGGCTTGAGAGGTATCTGAGCTGGCCAGTCCGCCAGCTCTCCTGCTTTCATGCCCTCAGAGCTGGTTCTCCCACAGCTCCCAAATCCAGGGCCAGCTCTACAGTGCTGCCCAGGTGAGGTACAGCTGACTGGGAATAGCATCAATTCCTCTTGCTCTCATGCTGCCGGGTCAACTCTCCCACAATGCCCAGGTGAAGGGTAAGGCTGGTTCCTCACAGTCCTCAAACATCATCAACATGTCTCTAGTCAGCAGCACAAACTAGGGATGTCTGCCTAACCTTTGAAGGTAACAGGCCCCTGCTGTTGTTGGGCCATGTACTCAGATGTAGCCCTGGGTAGTGATCATCAGCTACTCACATCAAGCTGTTCATTATTACCCTCAAGTCTCCAGGTCTCCCTCTCTCCATTGTGCTCACACCCTTCTGTTTCTCTTTCTCTTCCATTTCTCCACCACTTACTTGCTCCTCTTAGTGGCACCTAGGGTCTCTGAACGTCT
Organism: Mastomys coucha; assembly: GCF_008632895.1. Classification (NCBI taxonomy): domain Eukaryota; kingdom Metazoa; phylum Chordata; class Mammalia; order Rodentia; family Muridae; genus Mastomys; species Mastomys coucha. The sequence goes on from NW_022196896.1 coordinate 44,624,430, forward strand.
GGGGTCATCCTAGGAGTGGTCTCAGGAGTGCTATGCTCCACCTGTGCATATGTAGTACTGGACAGGGTTCATCTCAAACATGGTCTGCCCCCTCCCAGGTCTATGTAGCACCCAAATGGTAGTCATTCAGGCTATCTCCATCTCCAGGCCCTGAGCACACGTGAGTAGTCTTTTGCAAGGGTTGTCTGTCTCGGGCTCACTCTGGCCCAGGGACCATTCTGGGAGCCCATCCCAGCCTCAATGGTGCCAGACTGGTGGTTGTCTCAGGATAACTCCCTGTCCAAGGCCTCTGGGGTTGAACTAGTAATCATCTGAGGCTCAATTTTTTCATGGAATGTTAGGCTACTCATCATTCAGATGTTCAGAAGTCACGACACAGAGCTTAGATATAGCATCTCTCCTCTCTGCCACCTACTGATGCAGAGCAGCAATACCTAAAGGCTTTAAAGGTAGTATTTTTAATAGAAATATGTAGGAGGTAGGCTGCTGCTTCCATGTATTTGAATGCTAAATTCTGTCTCCCAAGACCTAGTGGCCCCAAGACAGTGAATTCTCACATACACCAGCTCTTGTAGTCCAAACCTTGCCTTTTTCCAAGTTATCCCTGATTGGTGGGCAGAACATTGGTTCTTGGGCTTGGGGTCTTAGGTGGAGACCAAAAGAAGAGTGAGGAGGAAGAAGGAAGCCAATAATGAGGAGGAGGATCATGAGCACATGGCCATCAAGGCTGGCCTGATGGAATAGGGGCAGCCCAGTTAGAACAGGCCCAAGTCATATATCAAGCATCACCACCATGAAGCAGAAAAAATAGCATAGAAGGTTGATATCTGGCCAGCTGTGGTGCTCTGGGGGAGGGAAGAGGGAACAGGGTTTTGCTTTGTTTTGTTTTTGTTTGGTTGTTTTGTTTTTTTTCCCTTTCCTTTCTTTTTTTTTCAGAGGAGAAACTGGGAAAATGAGATATTATTTGACGTGTAAATAAAGAAAATATCTAATTGAAAAAATCTAAAGGTTTCTGTGTCTTTTATCTGGGAACAATATGGTCAGAAGTATGGTAGAAACTTGTAAATAGATACTTAAAGATAACAAGGGTATGTAGCAAACTGCAAAACAATAAAACCACGACAAGCTAGGAACAGGTCAGAGAGATGATTCAGCAAGTAACGGTGCTTTTTATGGAAGCTTGCCAACCTGTGTCAACTTACAACCACAACCTGTACTTAGGCTCTGGACTTATAACATCTTAACCTTCAACAGTCATTGAATTCTAATCATTTAAACCAGAAACCAGAAATCATTTAAACCAAAGGAAGTTCAATATAAAGTGCAGTTCTTTCCAGAAACTTTTGACCATACCTGAATTCCATCTCACATGAACATAGAAAGAGAGATGGGATTCCACCAAGGTATCTTCTGACATCCATGCACATGCACACACACTCACACACACACACTCATTTACACACACACACTCACTCATACACACACACTCACACACATGCACACACACAACACACTCACTTATACACACACATGCACACACACACATACACACACACACAAACACACTCTCTCACACACACATACTTACACACATATACACATTACTTACACACACACATGCACACACACACACTCACACATACACACACACAAACACTCTCTCACACACACATACTTACACACACATACACATTACTTACACACACACATGCACACACACACACTTTCACACACACACACACACACAAACACACTCTCTCACACACACATACTTACACACACATACACATTACTTACACACACACACACACACACACACACTCACACTTTAAAGCAGGAGGGATTCACAGCAGTTGAATGACAATATCATGGGCTTCTTCTTTCAACTTTTAGTAAGTCTAGAGAGACTGGCAGTTGTGTAAGTAAACACATCACAGAAGAGACTGGATTCAGGGATGCTGAACCAAAAACATGAGAGCTTAGTAACTCTAGAGACTTAATGTAAAGAAAAAATAATTTGTTTACATTATGGGTTGATTTTACATCAACCTCACATGTATTTATAAAAGGCTGGTTAAATATAAGAAAGATTATTGCTTATAAAAAGAAGTTGTGAGGCATAAAGCCCACAGTAAATTATTAAGCTGAGAGGGGGGAAAATTCCTTGTGATACTTTTTTGGTTACTAAAACTGAGAAATCATCAACTATTTATCATGTGAGTAAATCAAACAAAATTAATAAATTTAAAAAAATAAACTCATCTATGGCTAAGTGAAACCAGGAATCAAAAGGTTGAGTTTAGTACCAAATATATCCTCAGTAGAATGAGAGAGAATAAATACTATAATCAGTTGACTAAAAGCAGTCATGAATATGTAACATATCACCCTTATTGCAATACTCTCAGAAAAAGAAAGCCAAAATGAGGTGATGTAAGTGAGAGGGAGTTGATTTGTTCTGTCCTCAAATGCACATATGGTCATTTTGTTGAAACGAACAATTTCCAGAGTTAAAAGCCTGAAACCTCATTAATAGATTGACTCTATTTTAAATGTTCTTCCTTGACTGTTGTTTGTTGCATTAAAAAAGCAAGTGTTTAGATTTCTATTGCAACAGAATTTTTACTTTCTCAATGAGGTCAAAAATGGGAAGACAAAGGAAAGGAAAGGAAAGGAAAGGAAAGGAAAGGGAAGGGAAGGGAAGGGAAGGGAAGGGAAGGGAAGGGAAGGGAAGGGAAGGGAAGGGAAGGGAAGGAGAGGACAGGACAGGAGAGGACAGGACAGGACAGGACAGAAGAGGACAGGACAGAAGAGGACAGGACAGGACAGGACAGGAGAAAAGAGGACAGGACAGGATAGGACAGGACAGGACAGAAGAGGACAGGACAGGACAGGACAAGACAGGAGAGGACAGGAGAGGATAGGACAGGACAGGACAGGAGAGGATAGGACAGGACAGGACAGGACAGGACAGACCAGGACCAACCAATTTATACCATTTATTTATTTAAGTGATAAAAATTAAAAACTCATGGTTTATTTTACTAAGTTACTTCTCTAGTAATTTCAAGCTTAAAATTTGACCTGATAGATAAATATTTTGTGTTACAATTTAATGGTTTATACTAATCCCAAATGTCTTCATCTAAAATTCTCCTGACAAGAATATAGTTATTACATCAAGATATAATCCACTATATTAATGGCATCAGGTTGATTGAACAAGAATTGTAGGCAAAGATTGCTGAAACAAACAGAACAAAACAAAAAAAAAACAAACAAACCAGTTGAATGAGGAAAAACTGTATTGAGAAAGGGCAGCAGCAGACATGCTGTGTTGCAGAGCTTTGCAGAGGCCTAATGGGGTCAGGACTTGGCCCACAATGAACGAAGAGGACAGGAAGGAAAGGGAGGAAAAGAGGGAAGAGAGGCGGGGAGGGAAGAGAAGAGGAGACAAACAGAGAGCAGGGACAGGGAGAGAGGGGAGGAAATGGGGAAGAGGTAAACAGAGCAAGAAGCACACTAAATAATAAGATAACTTGCTCCACACAGTGTTTCCCTTGCAAGTCTGGGATGCCAGTACATGCCGCAGGCCGGCCAATCTGGGCCTCCCTCAACCCACGGGAGAAACGGGGGTCCTAGTCAGGTCGACAAGGCGTAGGCGAAGA
>NW_022196896.1:44628176-44637977 GCF_008632895.1 Mastomys coucha
AATGTCCTAGAGTGAGGGAAACCCTTCAATTACTCTCTAGTATGTAAAACATTAAACTAGGATAATTGGAAGCATTGTGTCGGCCAGGAGACAATGCCCAATCTTAACCATTTACAAATCATTTCTTGGGGTACTTTTATGCCTAATTATGAGGCTGTGTTGACGATTGGAAAGACTAATCTGGAACACATCTGAGTTAGGGGATACCAGCGACTAGTCTGAAATCCAGGAGGCACAGAACCCCTTTTGGGGTCTTATTGTCTCTTATCCTTTATCAGGATTTTATCCCCAATATTTTGGATGTGAGTGGAGTAGATGAGTGTGCGTAGCAAGTACGCAATTGGACAAGTTTGTTCTCATCTTCAAACTATCTAGTCATGGCTTTATAGAGAGCAAATCAGTGGTTCCTTTCGGCATGCTTTGCATGTGGATTTGGGTGTTCTTTGTTAATCTGCCAAAGCTTCAGTACCTGACAGTCTCCCAACTGTATCAGTAGGATGAGAACTCTCAAGCAGGAAGACCAAAACTTGTGTGTTTCATAGAAGTGTGAAGTCATCATGTGCCTGGCTTTGTTCTCTGGCCTACGTAGCTCCAAGAAGCAAACACTGACTGCTTTGAAACTAAAAACTGGAATGAGGCTTAAGCCATGAGGGGGCTTAAGGGATTATTTTGCTTGCTTGTGCATTTATATAGAAAGCTTACTGTGTCAGAACAAAGATTAAGGAGGTTTCATGGCCATGATGGCAGTCACATGGATTTGCATGTGCATACACAGAACTTTGATAAGAACAACACATTTTTAATGGACAATTCAGGGCTGGATGCTCAGATCTGGACAACATCTTACAGAATTATGTGTAAAGAATTGTATATTAGCATCTAAATAATATGATGAGATGAACCTCCCTCTTTTTATTATGTTTATCCAATTCTCCAAAACTGCACAGGATTTCTCCTAAAGAAGGAGACCCCTGGTGATTCAGTCTCCCCTGGTCCCGAGCTTTCCAGCATCCTAGATGTTAGTTAAAATGTGTTCATGGTACAGTGGTTGAGCATACATAGACGCCTTTGCAGAGGCTAGTTGATATGCTTCCGCTGGATGATAGCGACCGAGTTCTCAAAGGATTCAGGTTTTTATGAGCCTTCTTAAAATAATGTGTTAGACATATCCTCTGCTTGCTTTGATGTGTCAAATTTTAGCTTCCTGGCATATGCAAAATTGGAATGGCATTTAGAAGGGCCTCAATATCCAAAGCAAAGAGCCTCACTCAGTAGCCAGTTCTGTAAACAGCCATAACCACAAATAAAGGCATCTATCTGTGAGGAGCTAGCATGGAAAGGAAAGGGCTTGTGGTCATTTCAAGGGCTTTCCTGTGATCCTTCAACACAGCTCTTCAGAGCAATACTTAACCAGCATCATCACCTTCAAGGGGCAGAGACCTCTGCATGTATAGCTGCATGGATTTGTGTGTGTATATGTCTCTTATTTTTACAATTAATAGAAGCAAATTAAGTTGCTTTTGTTAGAGATTTTCCATTGGAAACGTCCCCTTCTTTACGTAGCTGCCTGGTGCCTTTGGCACTGTCTGGGAGATAGCTCTACCAAGTCTGTGGCAAGCAAGGCAAAGTGAGCCTGCCCACCCAACTTACCATTATCAATGGACTCTTAGGAACGTCCATGGAGTTCTAAGGTCCTGCAAACCACAGTGGGAAGTAATCCCCATCCATGGAGACCAAGAATAAAAGTGCTGGAAGATGCAGCTTTTAAATTCGTTTGTACTCAAACTGTGTCTAGACTTAAGGTTCCCTCTAAAATCAGAAATAATGATAGGTAGGATTCTTCAACATGGCATTCCATTTCCTTTATGCAAGAACTTTGTAAGATGCTGACATACACATGATTGCCCTGTCACAACCTCTAGCCATGCTTCCAAGCATGCCTAACCTGTGGTCTAGGGAATCTATAAGGCTCAAAATGATTTGAGATCACCAATGGATTGCTACTTACAGTTTGGGAAAACAAATGATGCTCATTCCACGGACAACCACTGCAATGTTTTGGCAGGACCTTACAAAGAGTCAAATAAAAAGTACATAAGGACACATAATACATTTTTAACTTATTTTTTTTTTACTTATTCTCTTTGTATCCTGCCCACTGCTCCCCTCCCAGTTATCCTCTCCCACAGTCCTTCCCCCACCTTCTCCTCTGAGTGGACAGGGGCCCCTGGTATCCCCCTACCCTGACACTTTAAGTGCTTTTGATCTAAAATTCATTTATCTACACAACAGCATAATAATTTCTCAGTGCCTTTAACTTATAAACCAGCACCATCTTTACCATCAGACAGGAAATTAATATCTAATAAAGAATTACAAAATTAAACAATTGAATTATCCAGTTTAATCAATAAATGTGCTAGTCGACTGAATAGCTACTTCTCAAAAGAAAAAATACAAATGGTCAGTAAATATTTTTTAAATTCTTATCCATCAAATTAAAACTACTTTGAGATTCCTTCTCATTGTAGTAAGAATGTCTGTCATTAGGAAGACAAAAGACAACTAATACTTTTCAGGATATGAGGAAGAAAAACCTTTATTCCCTGATGGTGGAGTTGCATAGCCACTATCAAAGTCAAGGCAGAGGTTCATCAAAAAGCTAAAAGTAGAACTACCGTGTGAAGTAAGTCTAGCACTCCTGAGATCTACAGGAGAACTCTTAACCAACATGCCACAGAGACACTTACATGTTGACTGAGGCACTAAGTCACAATAGCCAGAAATGGAACCAGCCTACATGTCCATCACAGATGAATGGGTAAAGAAAACGTGGTACATATATACAATAAAGTTTTTTCAGTCTTAAATAAAATAAAGTCAGGACATTTTCAGGGAAATAGATAACCCTGGAGAATCCAGATTGCGAGCAATTGTGTCAGACTCAGAAGACATTGTGCGACTTCCCTCGTATGCAGAATCTAGATTTCAATTTGAGAAGGGGTTAGTGACCAATAAAGGGGAGGAAGAGATCTGAAGCAGAGAGAGGAGAATCTGGGAAAGTGAGGACAGTGGAATTCATGTGGCAAGAAAGCAGAAAAGACAGTGCATGAAGAAAGAGGGCCTCAGGCACAGGAGGAATGTGGGAGGGGTGAATAATGATGAGTGTCTTAAAATGTCCACGAGAAACCCATCATTTTATGTGCTAACTTTAAAAATCAATTAAAAATAATAAAGCAAAAACAAGTAGCAACTCAAAGCTTAACTGGGTTTTTTAATTTCTTAGTATCAGAGTTTCTTGTGGCTAACTTTGCTTTCAATCTACTGTTGGTAATATTTCCTAATTTACCCCAGTCTACCTGCATCCTACTGGTTTAAGTGTCTTTTTCAGTTTCTGTTCCCCTATGTCCCAGCTTGTCTTGAGCTTCTCCTTAAGATACAGGTGTTAATTATCTAAGTGACAAATCCTAGCTATTTACATCCAACAATAAAAACAACTTTGTGCCCCTAAGTAAACTGGCTTTCCTGCTAACTAGGACTCTAGCCTTCCTTTTCAAATGACAGTAAATTTGCTTTTGAAGTAAACACACTTCAGAGCTCTTAAAGTGTTCATATAGCTATCAGTTCATTAAAGATTAGAATAACTAATTGACTAAACAACCTGACTATACCAAATTACCACAAACTGCAGAGTTGAAAGCAACAAGAGAACTGTGTTCTCAAATACCAGGCTGAAGGTAGCAGAAATATAGTAGACTCTTCTCAGCTTCTAATGGTCATTGCTAGTCCTTGACAGCCACAATGGCTTGAATGTGAAATGTCTGCTGTACAGCCATCTCTTTGAACACTTAGTCTTCAGTGGGCTAGATTGTTCTGGAAGGTTGGGAAACCTAAACAATATAAAGAAGACTACAGGCTTGCGGCTATACTCTTGCCCACAAAACTGAAAGTAACTGTGGTGGCTTGAATAGGTTTGGTCCCCATACACTCAAGGCTTTGAATGATTGGCCCTTAGGGAGTAGCACTATTAGGAGGTGTGGCTTAGTTGGAAGAATGGTATCACTGTGGAGATGGAGAAGGCAGTCTCACATATACTCGTTTGACCAGTGTGACACAGTCCCCTTCTACTGAGTTCAGATCAAGATGTAGAACTCTCAGCTCCTTCTCCAGCAGCATGTCTGCCAGGATGCTGCTATGTTTCCCTCAATGACAATAGTATGCTAAACCTTTGAACTGTAAGCTAGGCCCAATTAAATGGTTTCTTTTATAAGAGTTGCCATGGTCAAGGTGCCTTTTCACAGCAATAAAACCCAAACTAAGACAGTAACTCACTAAAATATTCTGTCTTTTATCTTGCTCTTTCCCTCTTATTGAGGGGATATAGTCTGGGGCCTCACATACACTTGGCAAATATTCTACATTGAGCAATGCTCTCCTGCCTTCTGAGTTCTTTGCTCAAGGGACACATACAAGGCTAAAGGGAGTGTCCCTCAAATTCAAAGGCACATATGAATTTCCTGTAAGTATACAGCCAAGTGTGTTAATTCAGACCTGAGATCCCAGAATGGTAAGCTGAGTCAAGATGATCACAAATTCAAGGCCAGCTTGGGTGGGCTGCATCGTTAGATTCTGTTTCAAAAATAAAATAAAATTTGGGTTCTAAGGTGAGTTTGTAGCTCCATGACAGATAGAGTGCTTCCCTGACAGGGGCCTTGAGCCTAATCCTCAGGACCTTTTGTTTTACAGTAGGGAGCTTGGGGTGAAGCCTACTGTCAGTGATGCTACTAGTTCAAAACACTTCAGTAGGAAGATATGAATGGGAAGAACCTTCTAAAATTTGTTTTAAGGGCTAGAGAGATGGCTCAGGGCTTAAAAGCACTGACTTCTCTTATGGAGGTTCAATTCCCAGCATCCACATGGTTGCTCACAACCATCTGTAATGAGATCTGATTCCCTCTTCTGGTGTGTCTGAAGACAGCTACCATGTACTCATCATGTATAGCAAATAAATAAATAAAATCTTTTAAGAAAAGATTTGTTTTAATAAACCTACTTTATTATCAAGAGTCTTGCAATTTAAGATGTGTCTGTAGCTTCTATCCTTTTTTTTTTTTTTTTGGTTTTTGGAGACAGGGTTTCTCTGTGTAGCCCTGGCTGACCTGGAACTCTCTCTGTAGACCAGGCTGGCCTCGAACTCAGAAGTCCACCTGCCTCTACCCCCAAGTGCTGGGATTAAAGGCGTGTGCCACCACTGCCCAGCTGTAGCTCCTATTTTAGAGTCCCAACTTACAAATAGAACTAAAAGGTATTTCCAAAGAATGTTTTATGCTAGCTGGCAAGATAGTTAGCTGGTAAATGTGCCTCGTAAGGCACTGTAAAACCCTGACAAGCCTTAGCTTACCGGAGACCCCCTGAGTGAATCACATGGAGCCTGATTGATGCAAAGAACATGAGGATTTTTATTTCAGTACACTGAGGCAGTCCCAGACCCTCAGGAAAGGAGGTGACCCCACACAACTTGTTCAGTGAGCTTTTATACAATTTTCAGGGCAGCAGCCATTAGACACAATGTGATTGATAGAACAGTGTGACCTTTTAAACTGATTGATCTTCAGGGAATGAGGTGGCAAGGGCTTCCCTTGTCTGAAGGTGGGCAAAGGTCCACCCTGTGGAATGTGTCCCCACCCGCAGGTTGGTTCTCACCCTGTGATCTGAGGAATGTTAATTAGCCTTTCCTTTCCAAAGAGTTACACTACCTTCCTAAAGTTCCTGAGCTTATTTTATTAAGGAAATTCCTGGCCTCCCGGTGTTTTTCTGAGACGTCCCTGTTTACTCGGATCTTACAGCACAACATCCTTAGCAAGAGACCCAGAACCCACATAAAAAAATCTGAATGTCAAGGGGGCGGGATACCCACATAAAAAAATCTGAATGTCAAGGTGGGGGAGGAGTTGATGAGGGGGGATTTGTAAGGGTGAGACTGGAAGGAGAGGAGGGAGGGGGCTTTGATTGTAATGTAAAGTGAATAAATAAAAAAAATCTGGGTGTGATGGGTGTGGCTATTAATCTCAGGGCTAAGGAAGGACACACCTGTGCCTAGCTAGATAACCAGCCTTGCCTAATCAGTGAGATCCAGAGCAGTGAGAGACCTTGATCCCCAAATATGGTGAACAATAATACCCAAGATCCATTTCTGGCCTTCATAAAAACCACAAATGCACCTGCACACACATGAAAATATTATGAATAAAGGAATACCTAAATAAGAGAAAATAATTATCTTTTCTATAAAATATTTTATTTTATGATAGAGTTTAAAAAACAAATAGTTTAAATGACAAGGCCTTCAGTAGCTCTCATAAGAGAATCTAGGGGTCACCCTATGCTTAGAATGAATCTATATGACCATAAGCATTGTGCACATAAGACAGTAATAAGGTGATTCCTCTATCCAACATGCACTTCCTGAGACTAAGTGGAAAACAAGAGGTACTTAGTCTAGAAGCACTGGAGTCCTTCTGCTTATGAGTCTCTGCTGCTGCTGAGGCAAGCCAAATAGGCCTCAGTGAAAAGCCTTTGTTTGTCATGTTCAGAAGAATACCTGTCATCCTTGCATCAGATGTGAAAAAACAACTATGAAATACAGCTGCTTCTGGGGCTGGGGAAACCATACAGCAGCCTCCCTAATAGATGGAGAGTGAGTGAGGCAAGGTTCCTTCAGGCCCAACTGGGTTTGGCTCCCATCTAACTTCTCCCTTGGCAGCACTGTGCAGTTCTACCATGGCCCCCACTTGTCGTGTTTGCCAGCATTCCATAATGTGATCTTAATGATGTTGACCCCCAAAGTACTTTTTAGAAGATGCTTGCCACAGAGATTTATTAAAAGGAAAAAGAGCATTCCAGCTTTTGTTTTGTTTTGTTTCTTGCTGTTGAAGCTGCTGGGACACAGTCTTGAGCTATTGGGATAATAGTAGAAATTAAATCCTAGCAGTTCTCTGCTAATGGTGATTGATGAGCTGAGGGGAACAGTTGGTATCCAAGGAACAAAGCCAGATTTTAATGGCACCTTAATTCTGGAAAATTAGAACACTTCCTTGAAGAAACACAAAGTAGGGATGGGTAAACAGCTATTCAACAATTGATCATGCTTTCAGGGAACAAGAAACACAAATTCCTTTGCCCTGGGTGACTTGAGCATGTACACTTAGGATAAAATTTTACATAAGAAAAAGTCCCAGTAAAAAACACATAGTTTACTCGAATGTTCTGTGAACTATCTAACTCTATCAGAAAATGTTCTCATTGACAGTACCTAAAGTTCTGAGGAGAATACTTTCTTACTATGAAGAAACATTTTTGACATTAAGTCATGTTAAGGCTAAGGATAACTCTGCCTTCTAATCCTGTAAGATGATGATGAAAGTTCATCAGAGTGAATCAGTCTTCATAGTAAACAAAGTGAGAAGCTGGAGAGGGCCCTGGACTCCTTCAACTCTGTACCAAATAAGAGTGAGATGCCTCTTGAGAAATGGTCTTACAATCTGTCTTACAATCTGTCCATTGTCCAGCTGCTGTATAAACTGCCCCCTGGCTTCATTTGTGTCTCCAACCTGTCTTGTGTATTTCAGCCAGCAATCTGTCCACACTACTAATACAAAAGCCACTGCCTTGTTTGATGTCCTTGGTGGCATTTATTCCTTATAGAAGCATCATCGAGCTTTGGTAGGCATCAGAGTCACTGATGGCAATATAAATACACAAAAACAGACCACTAGGCATTTACCAGCATCATTCCACAATAATGAAATAGGGCCTGGGGATTCACATGTCCAACAACTCAGCATATCGCACACACATTGCTGATCTGATGTTGCTGAGCCAGGGAACCTGGTCTGCAGAAGGAAGCTCAACACACTTGATTTCTTTACATCATATGCCCTTCACAATTTGCCTGACCTCCATGAAGTAGCAGCAAAGAAACACTGCAGAGCTTCCTGTTCCTTGGGGTGTTCACAATTACACGTTGCACACATGAGAGAGGGAAAGTTCCCAGTGGAACACCCTGACTGGCACCCTCTGGAATTGCTCAGTGCACACAGTCTTGTATGTAGCCGCCATTAATTCACCTCAATACCATGCCTCCTTAGGGATACCTCCAGTCCCAAAATGAGCCTCAAAGCCATTGTCCATCCTTTACTCTCCAGCTTGCTTTGCATTTACTTTACTTTTTGAATGGAATTCTCTTCCTATGTGTCCTTCAAGGCTTCCCTCAAAATTACTTGTGATTAGAATTGCACTTAGGTTAAACCTTTCCAACACAAAAAGAAAAAGCATTACAAAACCTAAACAGAAATGTAAAAGTGTAGAAATGCCCATGCTTCCTGTTGGAAAATAAAACACATCTAAAACATGGGCTTATTCTGCAAGGTTCCATGGATTATCTTTTTTAAAAAACTGAAAACCTGGTAACAATAAGAAATGGTGAGGAAAGCTTCTGTGCATTGTCCTAAATCTTTAGGAATCTGAGATGTTGAATAATCACATGGTGCTTTAACAAATTATTCTTGTAAATACGTATTTCTTCAGGAGAATGTGCAGACTTCTTAATTTTTTTTACTTTTACAAATTTTTTAATATTTTCCATGGGGCTTTACATTTGGTCACATGAAATAGCGATTGGTTTGTAAATATATAAACTATGTGTATAAGTGTTAGAGAGAAAGAATTGTTTTCTTTGGTGGTCTGACCGCTGTTAAGTCAACCATATGCCTGGAAAGGCCCACCACCAAGATTAGTTGAGCATGCAAACCTGATAGAATGGGGAGTGAGAGTGAGGAAAACTCAAAATTGGGTTTAATGATAGGGAAGTTAGAAGGTTGGTTATGAGAGGAGCTGGAGTAAATGTATTTAAAACACAGTGTATGAAATTCTCTAAGAGTTAACAAAATACATTTAAGAGTAAAATAAAATATGAATATATGCAAATGTATTTTTTAACTTTTATTGCATTATAATGAGAAAAGTTACAGGATTTCAATTTATCTGAATTTGTTAACATTTAAGAACATATTTTAAGTAAATAGAATTAAATCACATTCTTGTTTCTCTTTTGTACCCCCACTCCTCCCAGAGACCCCCCTTCAATACTTACAATATCTTTTTTTGTCATATACTTTAAAATTTATAAACTATTATAACAATAAAAATGAGTATTATAAAAGTTGTTTGATATAAAACAACAATCAATTTAACAATCTTAGGTAGATGCTCGTCTACAGAAATAGTGAAAATACATTTTTCTCAATATAAATTTTAAATAACTGCAAACATATTAAGTGTATACTTCAAAATAATACATCACTAGTATTTTCTTAAATGAACATAAATATATAAAGTCTTTTTGTTTGTTTTATATTTAGTAGAGTTTAAAATCTTGGCTCTTACTTTGGTACAAACCCAGAATAAGAACAATTTTTAGACATTAGATTTCATTGTAATAAGGCTGTATATCAATGACCCTCACATCACCAAAGGATTTTACCTACATTGTAGTTAAGCTGAGAGTTGATAGTTCTACTGCACCAAGAAATGAACTGTAGGCTGGATTTTTGGATACAGACTTCCTGTTATGGTCAAAGCTATTTGACTTGAGTGAGTGACTTTATTCTCAGCCCACAGAGAACAGATTACATTCATTTAAGAAATGGTGTAGGTATTAAGATGGTATATCCACAAAGTCATTCGCCAACTGTTTCAATGAACAATAGTTCTGCTTGGAGGGTGGCACAGACATTAGGTGAG
>NW_022196896.1:44638701-44641478 GCF_008632895.1 Mastomys coucha
TAATTCTGATAGGCCTGCCTTTATATGTTACTTGCTTTTTTTTCCCTTACTGCTTTTAAAATTCTTTTAGTGCTTTTGGTGTTTATGTGACATTATTATGTGACGGGAGGAATTTGTTTTCTAGTCCAGTCTATTTGGAGTTCTGTAGGCTTCTTGTATGTTCATGGGCATCTCTTTCTTAAGGTTAGGGAAGTTTTCTTCTACAATTTTGTTGAAGATATTTACTGGCCCATTACATTGGGAGTCTTCACTCTCTTCTATACCTATTATCCTTAGGTTTGGTCTTCTCATTGCATCCTGGATTTTCGGGATGTTCTGGGTTAGAAACTTTTTGCTTTTTGCATTTTCTTTGACTGTTGTGCCAATGTTTTCTATGGTGTCTTCTGTCCCTGAGATTCTCTCTTCTATCTCTTGTATTCTGTTGGTGATGCTTGCATCTATGACTCCTCATTTCTTTCCTAGGTTTTGTATCTCCAGGGTTGTCTCTCTTTCTCATTTCTTTACTGTTTCTATTTCCATTTTTAGATTCTGGATGGTTTTGCTCATTTCCTTCACCTGTTTTATTGTGTTTTTCTGAAATTCTTTAAGGGATTTTTGTGTTTCCTCTTTAAGAGTTTCTAGCTCTTTACCTGTGTTCTCCTGTATTTCTTTGAGGGTGCTATTTATGTCTTTCTTAAGGTCCTGTATCATCATCATGATAAGTGATTTTAGATCTAAATCTTCCATTTCTGGTGTGATGGTGTGTCCAGGACTTGCTATGGTGGGAGAATTGGGTTCTGATGATGTCAAGTAACCTTGGTTTGTGTTGTTTATTTTCTTATGCTTGCCCCCTGCCATCTGGTTATCCCTAGTGCTACCTGCCCTTGCTAAATCTGACTGGAGTCAGTCCTTCATGTGATTCTGGTTGTATCAGAACTCCTCCAAGTCAGGCTGTCTCTGTGATCCTGTGATTCTAAGATCCTGTAACCCTGGGCTTGTTAGAGTACCTGGGAGTGCAGCAGCTTCCTCTGGGTGTTGAGGGACTGGCTGTGGAGCCTGGGCCCAAGGTCTGCTCAGGACACCAGTCCAGAGAAGCCGGAAGGAACCCGAGCCACTCTGCTGGGGAGTTCCTGTGTCCCTGATTCTGCAGGTCCCAGTTACTCCCAGTGTTGGGACAGATGTTGGGTCCTCCTCACCTCTGATCCTGAGAGTGTCAGAGTGCCTGGGTGTGGAGCTTCCTCTGCGTGTTGTGGGACTGGCTGCAGAGCTTGTGCCCAAGGTCCCTCAGGACACTAGCCCAGAGAGACCAGCTGCAAATGTATTTTAATACATAACCTGTATTATTTATTATCTCAGTGGCTTAACATATTTTGTACAAGTATGAAACATACAGATCTGTACATACAACTATCACTGTGTGCACTGGTTAAATTACATGCAAATACAGCACTTTTCTCTAAGCAAATGTATCCTTCCATGAAGGTGACGGCCAAAGCCAATATCAATTCAAGAACAGGCTTCCTAAAGAATTAAGTATTTAAAATAAGAAAGGCAATCTCCATAGGATAATGAAGGAGAGAGAATTATTAAAAAGTGTAGATCTTAAAACTAAGAAAAGATTATGTTCTTGAACTTGTAAAGCTGTTCTGTTATCTCAATGTGGACCATTCAGAATAGGAATTTCTATTTAAGAAGAAAAATGATTAATGCCAGTTAAAGATATTAAGTTGACTTTGGATTATAAAGAAGCCAGCCAAATGGCAAAACCTCTGTCATGTTCTCTCAGAGTTAAAAGATATTTGGCTTTCTTTCACTACTTATTTATGTTTCATACCAAGCCTTGCTATGCTGCATGATTCTACTGCTTCAGTTTTGTTCTAGAGTTCTAGAACAACAGGTGTTCGTATCATACTTGGGTAGAAAATCTTTAATTTCTTCAAAGGTCCATTCTCATTTTCTCCAGCTGTTTTGGGGAAAAGGGGGCAGTATCATGGGGTGGGAGTTGGCTCCTTTATCCAAAATACATTCAGTAAGTGCCTGTTTTGTTAGTCACTGTAAGAACTTCCACAGGATATCAGTAGTAATTACCATAAGGCTAAAACCTTGTTTGAGAAACAAAATCATCTCCTGTGAACTTGTTGAATGATGAAGAGGGCTGTAAGGCTGTATGGGTGTAAGAGAATATGACGAACACTCTAGTGAACCTGAGTTGAAAAGGGGGTATTGGGAAAGGCAATTGAGAAGATTCCACCGAGGACAGAAGCAAGACTCCACACAGTACGAGCTTGCTGTTGCTTGTCACAGAGAGCCACCATCACACAACTACATCCTAGCCACTGTTCATCTTCAAGTGGCCCTGTTCAATCTTCCAGATGCCCAGGAACAACCCAATCTGCCTGAGGGCTAGAGAGAGGGTTTAGCACTTGCAAAGGATCCCAGTGGATCCCTCATGCCCATGTCAGGTGGGTGTCATGACTGTGGGTCACTCCAGCTCCAGGGGATCTGATTGTCTCTACTAACCTCCTCAGTCACCTGCACTCACATGAACAAACTCAAACACAGAGAAACATGTATACATAGAATTAAAACTTAAATCTGGTTAGAGATCCTGGAGCAGAGATTGTTCCCAGGCCAGCATGCCTGTTCAAATGCAGAACACTTTCCTAAATTTTCATTTCATATAAACATCATATACATTTTCAGTACATCCCAGATAAACATTCGGTTTAAATACAACTAAAATATTCTGTATTTTCATCTCCTAAGTTTGGCCACTCCGCAAAAAAAAAAAAAAAAAA
>NW_022196896.1:44641488-44671921 GCF_008632895.1 Mastomys coucha
AAAAAAAAAAAAGGCAGCTCTTCAAGCATAAGTAAAATGTGCAATTCAAGTCAGTGCAGAAAGTGTTCATGAACCTCTTGTTTACAATGAACACAGGAAAGTAATGTTTTATGTTAAATGTTCCCAGTGCCTGAGCTGCCTAGGTGACTGGAGAAGAGGTATGTTAGAAGGTTTGCAGTTATTAAAAGTCCAGCTTTGGGAATTCCTGTTCATTGGCACCAAATATCTGAGAACCTGCTATTCTGGCTTTCCTAATTATGCCATGCACTTGAACATGATCTCTTTGTAGGATATTGGAGGGGGTTGTCTAGGCTTTCAGAATACAGACAGAATAAAGAACTGGATTCTTCTTTTGACTGAGCAGGAATTGATGTATGATTTGGGAACTTTTCAAATAAGGATAATAATAAATAGTGTTAGTGCTTTACAATTTACGAAAACCTAACATGAACTCTGTTGTATTTGTCCTCAAAACACAATTGTCTAGGTAAAGAAAGCAAATATTTTACTTTCCACATTCTCTATGTGAAACTACTGACTCTCAGAAAAGCTGCTTCTGATGTCCACGGTCAGAGAGAGAGCACAATATGTCACAACCAGGGTTCAAACTCAAGCTCTTCACCCTCAGTCATATCATGTATCACTGCCAGCCACTTACTAGACACTTCAATCTTTGCTTCTTTGTGTTTCCCATTTTTCTTCCAGCTCAATGAAACCCCATTGAAAGGATTATTTGCGTGGGTCTTTTCCCACATCCTTTCATTTCCATATGAAAGTCAGGATGTAAACCTTCATGGAGACTGTGGGAGAGTTCAGCAGCAAGGCCTTGTAGAATATATGCAAGCCTCTGGATTGGTCTCCAGGACAGCAACAGAAACAAGCAAATGTAATTAATTAAATATGCATGGAGACCAAGCAGTCAACAGAGAGGGTCCATGACTCTTGTTCCTAAAGAGCTAGCAGGAAAGGGCATGTCTGCGTTCCACCACGCTTGGCTAGTCTCCACTTTTACTCTTAGCTCCCCAAGTCTTCCCTGAGAAGCCGTTACTGTCGAGGAAGAGAGTGGGTGTAAGACTAGTGCCATCTCCAGCTCATTATTGCTCCTATATTTATAAAGTTCCTAAGAATAATAGGAAGCTGCACTTATCAGCCTTCGTCCATGACATGCTTCCTAAAATCTAACCCTTTCAGATATGGAAATATATCATGGATAATAAAAGTAAGCTTACTTCAGAAGACACCAGCAGAATAGTAAATTTGGTCATAAGATATCCAAACCCTTTCCCCAAAAAATGTTTGTGTGTGAAATTGAAAAGCAATCTAAACAGGGTTGCTCCCCACACCCCACTTCTCCCTGCACAGAAAACACTGTGAACATGGACAATCCCTCCCCAAGCATACCACAAAACTGCAAGGGGAGTGAATTCTGGGAGCACATAATCACTGGGGCCTTAAGAACTTTGCCAGCAATTGAACTTTTATAGTGATGTATGATCTTTCCATTTACTCATGTGGTGTTGGAGCATAAGCAGTCTTGCCTATATGTAAGAATCAGCTGAGAGAACTTAAGCATGGATCCTCTTTTGTTCTGGGAGAGTCAAGGGAATGTCAGAACAAGAAGGAGCAGTTATGCAGTCTGTGGCCTTCAGCCTTAGAAGGGTGAGCACCAAAGGCTGGGACTGAAAAGAACCATGTGACTCTTCCTTCAGTGGGACTCAAAACATTTCCTTTTCACTTAGATGTTCCCAGTAGTCATCTGGGGAGTAAATCTGGGAGATGAGGGCATTGAAATCATGCTATTCTTACCAAATCCCTGCCTTTCCTTCAATAAGTGGGCTGGCATTTGGCTGATAGGCTTGGAACAGCTAACACATTATATCTCTATTCTGAAAGTAGAAAATTATTCACGCTTCTAAGAATGTTTTTCACAGCCCTTATTCCTTCCTGTCAGTTTAAACAACTTACCCCTTCCCTGCGAAGTTTATGTCATTCTTTTCCACACTGTTTTCTACAGCTCATCCAAAGCATCACTAGGAAGAGAAATAAAGCCAGAGAGCTGGAGAGCTTTTAGAGCATTTAGCCTACTTCACTCACCTCTTAACATGTGTTCATGGGAAGGCAGGAAGGCTTAGGGGAACAAAGAGGCCAAACCATTGGCACCTTCCACATGAAGCACAGAGATTTCTATTTGTGTGACAGACAGATGGGCATTGAAGATGCAGCAGATGAATACATGTAAGATACAGGCTATAAAGCTATAGGCATACTTCAAGGCATGAAGCACCTGAAGCAACCTCTGTCAAATCCTAATGCTGCCCATACAGGTGGTTTAGTCAGGAGGAAACAGACAAATCACTATTTAGGTCAAAGAATATGCTTGAAAGTGTTGAAAATATGGATAGGAAGCTGGTTGTGGTGGCACACACCTGTATTTTAGCACCTGCAAACAAAGGTGGATGTTTGGGAATCAGAGGCCAGCCTGGACTACAAAAAAAAATCTAGAAACATATTTAAAATGAGATGTTCCCTGGAGATGTTGCTCAGTTGGACTTGGCCCCTTACTCTCATACACAAGGCACCCAACCGCAGCAACATATAAACATAATCCCAGCACTGGGAAGCCTAGACAGAAGGAATGAAAGTTCAAGGTCTTTCTCACCTACATGGTAGGATCGAGGTCACCCTGGAAGATGTCAGATCTGCCCTCCACCCTCAAAATAAAACCAGTGTGGGAGGCTCTACAGTGTTTCTTACACTTATCACACTTAATCTTTTACAAAGGACTTTCTTTGTGATCCAGTCAGTGATCCTCTGAAGCAGGTGGGGCACCTCATTTTGAGATGAGCCTACGCTGTCTTCATCCCTAGCAGAACCATGCATTTTTACTTCCTTGCCCAGCATTTCTTTCCACCACAAGAGATCCATTATCTACAGAGAACCTCAGCACGTGGATGTGACTAAGGCCAGTCTTGGGCTTCTGTGCATACTCAAACAGAAATCCATGAGGCCAACTTTGAGTGTCCACTATGGAAGTGTGGGGGCCCTGTCCATAACTCCATGCCAGTCTACAGTGCCTGGGTCAAAACAAAGAACAAGAATATTCATCCCAGTGACTCAAGAGAGAAAAGACTCATCCAGAAAGAATGTCTGTTCCCCATAACTTACATCATACACAGGGCAAGAATTTTCAAAACCATCTCTCTATATTTTTTTTTCTTAAGCAACAAAATTTAATTCTGTCCATTCAACCAAATGTCAGGGTCATTCAGGACTTGCCTTTGGTTTAGTTTACAGTCATGACTAGAATAAGAAAAAAATGTTAAAGTAAACATGGAACCACTAAATGCCAGTGAGAAATGGACCTTGACAACGAACTAAGTCAAATCTCCAAGGAAGGTGGACCAACATCACATAGGTAGTTGCTTGGAAGAGCCACTTCCTTTGCCATGAGCAAACCTAAGTCTACTTGCTAAGCTGAGAGGAACAGTTTGGTTCTGCTGGGTCTAGAAGCCAATTTAAGACAACAGATGAAAAGCCTGAGTCAGTTATGTCCTTACTTATACATGCCATCAGAGTTCATTGTACTTAGTGTAAATATCATCCATGTTTAGAAGTTTATCCAATAGTTCTGAGCAAAATTTCACATTTAGCATATTGAAAGTCTTTCTGATAAAATAACAAACATGCATTTGACTTATTGCTCTACAAAAATCACCTTTGGTATGTATGGAGTATGTCTGAAAAGCTGTCCTTCTGAGAAAACACCAAGCTTCACAAGATATTTAAAATGAGCCATTCCTCCAAATGGAGATCAAATGGCTTATAGCAAATTGACTTCTATATGAAATAGAAAATAATTCATGTTTGTTTTTTTTCTACAATAATGCCTTTTCTTCAAAGATGTCCTCTAGCCCATCTCATATGTATGCTAACTTTTCAAGTGTTAAATGAAGCCACCTTTATCATGCTGTAAATATCTAGATTATAGTCTGCATTAATATTACACAGCATTTCTGGGTTTAAAAGTTTTGATTAAGAAATAAAATAGCAGACTGGAGAGATGGCTCAGTGGTTAAGAGCCCTGACTGCTCTTCCAGAGGTCCTGAGTTCAATTCCCAGCAACCAGATGGTGGCTCACAACCATCTATACAGGGATTTAACGCCCTCTTCTGGAGTGTCTGAACACAGCAACAGTGTACTCACATACATAAATAAATAAATCTTAAAAACAAAATAAATAAAACAACTTTGAACACAAGGAAAACTGAAGACTTACTTATTCTTTGTCCAAAGGTTGAAAAATAGAGGCATGACTCGGTGGTACAACACATGCCAAGCATGTGTATGATCCTTGGCCTGGTTTCTGATATCATACTTTTTAAAAAGAGGTTTAAAATAGTAAGATGGATTCATTTGAATTTCTGATTTTCTTCTTTCCCTCAAAGTTGACAAATAAGAGTATCACCATGGAAATTATCCTGGGAGCTATTCAATGAGGGTGTCTAGAGTGCGGAGTGCAGTATCTATCTGTACGAGAGTAATCGAAGCAATCCCAATATTAAGATGTCCAGAATTGGGTGTGATGGCACATGCCTATGAGAACTTCCGAAGTATGAGGCCAGTGTGGGCCACACAGTGAATTGAAGGCCAGTCTCTGTACATGCTGAAACCCTATCATAAAAAAGAAAAGAAAAATCACTATGTGGTGATGAGAGTGTGTCCCCTCCCCTAAAAACTGCACAGGCAGACCTGGTTTCTTGTGTTAGAGTATGATAACAGGTAAGAGATGACCAGTGGCTTCAGAGAAAGAATAGTGTAGGAATTGCCCTGCTGTTGACTGATAAAGGACGACTTCAATATGAACAGTCCTAACTTGTCTCCTGTAAATAATCCTTTATCCTCAGGCTCCTCTAAATAGACATTCTTAATGGCTTTTCCACTTAGGGCTCCACAAGTCTCTTAGGATAGATGAAGACAGCTATTCCTATTGGGATTTACTGACCCACCTTTTAAAAAGAAGACTTGAATCATTGATAGATTGATTGATTTTGAAAATCTATATAGTATATTTTGATAGCAGTTTTCCCTTCCCCATCTCCTCCTGGATCTTTCTCACCAACCTTCACCCACCCAACTCCATACTTTATCTTGTTAGAAAACAAACAGAATAGAAAAAAGAAGCAAAAAATACTAGAAGCATACCCAAGCATAAAATCACAAAATTGGAAAGTATAAAAGGCCAGTGAGTTTTTTTTTAAAGCCAAATAAAGCAATATGAGACAAAAAGAAGTCGCCCAAATGAAACAATGAGTTCATGTCTTGTTGGCCTTCTACTGCTGGGCATGGGGCAGACCTTAAGTGTGGCTTATATACCTACCCCATGAGACTGATTATCCCTTTGCAAATGGCTGTCAACTGAAGATTGCTTCTTGGTTAGGGATGGGAGCTCATGCCCTCTTCCCCATCTCAGTGCTGGGACCCCGACTGGCTTAAACCTGTGCAGATGTTGTGCTGCTCCATTCTCTATGAGAACACGCATGTGTCAGCCCTGTTGTATTCTCTCAGCATCACCCATCCCCTCCAGATTTATTTTATTTATATATGTGTGTGTATCTGGGGGGGGGGGGTCCACAAAAGCCTAAAGCGGGTGTCAGATCCCCTGGAGCTGGAGCTGGAGGTAGAGGCAGTGGGAACACCTGACATGAGAGCCAAGAGCCAAAGTCAGGTCCTGAGCAAAAACAGAAATGTTCTTAACCACTAAGCCATATCTCCAGACCAACTGGCCTAATTTAAAAAAGGAAATTCTGAAGTATACTCAAAAAACAATGCATTACCTGGTTCTAGGGGAAAGAAGGCAAAACCCTGCTTTATTAGCACCATTTTTTGGAGCTGAAGAGCTATGCATTTTTATTTAGTATCTGTAGGATGTTCTGAAATGCGTTATGCTTTTATGAGTTTCCTTACAGTGAATGCAGAGGAAAGATAGGAGCTAGAAGAACAGGAAGAGAGACAATGTAAGATAGAAATGAAGCAGAAGAGAAAGGAGAATAACCCCAAGATAGAGGAGTTTACAGGCATAAAGAGAAGGAAACGGGCTGGAGAGATGGCTCGATGGGTACCATGCCAGCAAAAGGCCCCTGAGTTTGCAGAAGCCCTGTGAAAGATGATACACAGCACAAGCATCTGTAATCCCAGTACTCCTGCAGGGAAATGGGCAGCAGAGACTGGAGTCTCCCAGAATCTCCCAGCCAGCCAGTCTACTGTACACAGTAGAGAAACAACTGCAACCCTGCTCAAGAAAGGTAGAAGATGAGGGTGTCCTCAGACCACATTGCCTTTAAATGTCTTGTTAAAAAGAAAATTCTGAAGTACACTGAAGAAACAATACATTACCTGGTTCTATGGAAAAGACAAAAAGCATAAAGAAAAAAAACAGCACCATAGCACATAGGTACCTTTATACCAAAACACACACACACACACAAACACAATGTATACATACCAAAAAGTGGAAGAGAAGTCCAAAGTCCTAATATAAACTAATTTATTTTCACAGTTTAGTAAGCATTGAGCTATGGCCTCAAGACAAATCATTGTGCTTGAAAATATTAACTAGATGCTGAGTCTCTATATAAAGCAGTCACTGTTTGGTTATTTTTCTCAGAGATAAATACAAAGCCTGTTACTAATGATACCTGCCAAAGTTAAAGAGCATTAGCTCAGGGGTTACTCCTTCCTACTGGACGGTCATCCATGCAAGAACATAGGTAAAGATTAGAGAGAGCCAGTTGACTCAAACTAGGCAGAGTGTTTCCTACTCCAAGAGCTATGTGCTCTAAATGTACAAATTTTTCTAAGCATGGATACACCCCCACAATGCTCTCTAACTTTAATCTATTAAGTTAGAATCAGGAAATTCCCCTTTACACTGTCTATATTTTGTATGGATTTACAGAATTCCCAAATACCTTTTCTGGACCTTTATGTCACTACACTGAAGTCTTGGATCAACAATCTGATTTCTTTTATCAATTTAGCAATGTCTGCATGCTATGCAATTATTACAGCAACCATGAAGTAGTTATGACCATTGCACACATTCAACATATTGGGAAACAAGACACAGAAAGGTTAAACAATTTGGCCAAGGTCTCACAGTAAACAAAGTAGCCAATATCAGCTTGGGTAGCAGACTCCAAAATTCAGTCACTAGATCTTCTTCTTCATCCTTTCTGATGCTAGCCTCTTCTTGCGTTACCCTTCCCTCAGCCTGGGGTGTCTGTCTGTCCTTCACTGACATCTCTGTTCCTCAGTGTGTTCATGAAAAAAAGTCTCCCTGAATGAAGCTAGCACATGATCTTCTTCCCCCATGTAATGCTGAGCTGAAATCTGCATTCCAGACAAAGACTATCCATGATTGCTTCTCAAGTCAATGCTAAGCAATGAGAAGTGTTTGTTGTTAGAAAGCATCCTGCCTGGCCACTCCTTCATATTTGGGCTCTGCATTGGTGTGCGCAGCTATAAAAACAAAGCTTTGAGATTCTCTATCAATCTTATATAGCATGTAAGATAATTCATTCAAGCAACACAGACCTGGTAACTATGCAAAGAAGATTGAGCTACCTAAGAGAGACCAGATGATTCCCCCCAAAAGGAATGGCAACCATATGGAGCCTTCATCCAATTGGTAGTAACACACACCTCAGACTGTGCCGGGTACGGAGAACTCATGTTCTGTCAAATTACCGAATCTAACTGTACATGAGGCTGTTTAGCAAAATTTCTCATAAAGAGATAAAGTATCCATATTCCTTAGGGAATTCTAGGTTGTAAAGACCTTTGTAAAGCCTTTCTGAAATAACTAATAGTGTTCTCTATCATTCAAAGAACCACCAGTACATGTGTGGTTGCCAGAGCAACAAAGAGGCTTTGCTAACATGGACCTCCTTCTCCTTTGCAGATCCTGGCTATCGTGTCCATACTGTTCATCGTTCTTTCCACCATTGCTCTGTCTCTCAACACACTTCCGGAGCTGCAAGAAAATGATGAATTTGGGCAACCTAGTGACAACCGGAAGTTGGCGCATGTAGAGGCTGTGTGTATTGCTTGGTTTACCATGGAGTACCTTTTACGATTCCTGTCCTCACCGAATAAATGGAAATTCTTTAAAGGCCCACTGAATGTCATTGACCTCCTAGCCATCTTGCCATATTATGTAACCATCTTCCTCACCGAGTCTAACAAAAGTGTGTTGCAGTTCCAGAATGTGAGACGCGTGGTCCAGATCTTCCGAATCATGCGCATCCTCAGGATCCTGAAACTTGCCAGACACTCAACAGGTCTGCAGTCTCTGGGCTTCACACTCAGGCGGAGTTACAATGAGTTGGGTTTATTAATATTATTTCTGGCCATGGGGATAATGATATTTTCCAGCTTGGTGTTTTTTGCTGAGAAAGATGAAGATGCTACCAAATTCACCAGTATCCCTGCATCATTTTGGTGGGCTACCATCACCATGACCACTGTGGGCTATGGTGACATTTACCCTAAAACACTGTTAGGGAAAATTGTGGGTGGCCTCTGCTGCATTGCAGGAGTCCTGGTTATTGCCCTTCCCATACCCATCATTGTCAACAATTTCTCTGAATTCTATAAGGAGCAAAAACGCCAGGAGAAAGCTATTAAAAGGAGAGAGGCTCTTGAAAGAGCCAAAAGAAATGGCAGCATCGTTTCTATGAACTTAAAGGATGCCTTTGCTAGAAGTATGGAACTGATAGATGTGGCTGTGGAGAAGGCTGGAGAGCCAGCCAATACCAAGGACTCAGTGGATGATAATCACCTGTCTCCAAGCCGGTGGAAGTGGGCCAGGAAGGCACTGTCGGAAACAAGTTCCAACAAGTCTTACGAGAATAAGTACCAGGAGGTTAGCCAAAAAGACTCCCACGAACAGCTGAACAACACTTCTTCCTCCAGCCCACAGCATCTGAGTGCCCAGAAGCTGGAGATGCTATACAATGAAATCACCAAGACACAGCCTCATTCCCACCCGAACCCAGACTGCCAAGAGCAGCCTGAGAGGCCATCTGCATATGAGGAGGAGATAGAAATGGAAGAGGTGGTCTGCCCACAGGAGCAGCTGGCTGTGGCACAGACTGAGGTCATCGTGGACATGAAGAGCACCTCCAGCATTGACAGCTTCACCAGCTGTGCCACTGACTTCACAGAAACTGAGAGATCACCCCTGCCACCACCCTCTGCCTCTCATTTGCAGATGAAGTTCCCCACAGACCTCCCAGGAACAGATGAGCACCAAAGAGCCAGGGCACCTCCATTCCTTACACTAAGCAGAGATAAGGGACCTGCTGCCAGGGAGACTGCAATGGATTATACCCCAATTGATATAACTGTGAACCTTGATGCTGGGGCTTCCCATGCTCCTTTGCAACCTGACAGCTCCAGCGACAGCCCTAAGAGCTCTCTGAAAGGGAGCAATCCCCTCAAGTCCAGATCCCTCAAAGTGAACTTTCAGGAAAACAGAGCCAGTGCACCACAGACCTCACCCAGCACAGCCAGGCCACTGCCAGTAATCACAGCTGACTTTCCGCTCATCACTGCCCAGCACATGAGTACCATCCTTCTAGAAGAAGCCCTCCCCCAGGGACAGAGACCCTTGCCGGGAGCTGATGTTTCAGCACACTACCAGGGACCATCCCCACGATTTCCCAAGCAAAAACTGTTTCCTTTTTCTTCTAGAGAAAGGAGGAGCTTCACTGAAATAGATACTGGAGAAGACGAAGACTTCTTGGAGCTCCAAAAGTCAGGAGCAGACAACCAAGCAGACCCCAGCCCCAACTGCTCAGTAGATGAGCCTAGCGATGCCAGAGACCCTTTAAGAGAGGCAGGCTGTGTGGGCTCCTCCTCTCCTCAGAACACAGACCACAACTGTAGGCAACACACTTACCAGGCTGTGGGTGAAGTCAAAAAGGACAGTAGTCAAGAAGGTTACAAGATGGAGAACCACTTGTTTGCCCCAGAAATTCATTCCAACCCAGGAGACACAGGTTACTGTCCCACTCGTGAGACCAGCATGTGACTAGTTATAAAAGCAATAAAAGAAAAAAAAAACTTGTTTCTTAAAAATGCGATTAATAATGCCGTGAACTGAAATATGAGAAACCCCTCCCCCAATACCAGTGCATAAAATGTTATTTTTGCATGGCATGAACAATTTAGTTTAAGTACTGTTTAAATAAAGAGTCAAGACTGCATTTTGTAACAAACAAAACGGAGTCCTGAATAGCGAGCAAATAAAAAGTGCTCTCTAGGAACCAGTGCTCGGCCATGTCTGACATTTTTGCTCCTTTCATTTCCAACAGTAGGCAGGTTTTGGAGTTTTAACTCTTACCTCCCAATGAACTTTAGAATTTGCACATGAAAGGAGGAAATGTTGTTGCATGTGTCCATACTTATGGGGAGTAAGGTGCTTTCGGCTTGCAAAACTTTGCATAACTTTGTAAATAGGCCTGGATGAAAGAGTGTCGCTTACGCGTGGACAGGCTGTTTCTGAGACTCGTACTTGCTTCACAGCTACTGCCTGGAGGAGCTGTCCAGACTTCCTGCTGCAAAATTGTAACCTCTTCTTAACCCATTTTGTGCATCTTGCTTTGGATTATAAAGCTTCTATGTTAGTTTAAAGGAGTACAGTATTTTTATTTATTTAAGATATAATTTGGAGGGTATGTTTATATGTATTTTCATTTATTTGGGATACAATTTACAGGGCACTTTTTTTCTTTTCTTTTCTTCTTTAGCTTAGTTGTTGCAATTGTGATATTCTTAAAAATCATGGAAATTAGTAAGATTTAATGACCAGATATTATATTTGGAATTTAAGCTTGAACTTTTACCTATAAACTAAAAATCATGCCATAGACTATTATGGAAACATAAACTATTTCAGTTTACATAAAGCTGAAAATGTACAGAAGGTTCTATTATAAAATAAAATTTTTAATTGGTATTCCACATTTGGAAATCACCTTTAAAACAATGTGTTTTGGCACTCCAAACATGGCTGTTATTTCTTTTGTTGTCCAACATACAAGAGCTGTTAAAATGAAGATTCCATAAAATGACTTTTAAGAAACTAAAAGTAGAGCCCCTTCAGAGACAGAGCTGGTCTCAGCGTAAGTCACTGTGCTAGGAGCCCAGGTCTGGGCCACTAAATCGTTTTCACACAGGTAGAGGCTTAGGATGGCAGTCAAGGTGCAAAACAAGGTTCTTGCAGACTTAAACCCTTCTCGAGCACGGCCAGGACACTCAGTAACCGCAGCAGCCTGGAGGCTCTCTCAGGTTTCCAAGCCTGGAACCCCTAAAAGAACACTTTCCTTGCTGAAAGTCATCTTACCGAGAACACCAAGTCCACAGGCACTGGGCACTGGACGTCACCCTGTTCACCGGACCCATCTTGCTTTGTGGAAATCAAGGCTCCGGCTACTGATGAGCAGCTACCAGCTGTGCAGTCTCCAAAATGACTCCAACCTCTTGGGATCTCACTTACATCCAAATAAAAAAAGTCTAAATTATTTCTAAGCCCATTTAAAATCCCAAATTACTGATTTCTTAGTTTTTCCCGGCAATGCTCAGGTTTTGCGGTAGCAAAATGTATTTCGTGCATGTGTGTATATAGTTCAGGGAAATGGAGAAACTGCCGGCACAAACTACAAAGTACATTGTTTAAGGGGGGAAATCTAAATTTGTTCTTTGTTTTTTAAAGGAAAAACATTTAGAAAAATAGCCCAAATATTTAGAATCTAATATGTCTTGAATATTTCTTAATTAACAGGATCTGGTCATTAAATCTCAGATAAGGAAACAAACTTTGATTTTAAAATTCAAGCAGTCCTGGTATTAAGAATAATTCAAAATATTTCTTTTGTCCCATTGTGCTTAGGATTTCTTAATGCGTTTTATGTTTGTCTCAAAACAAAACCTTTAAGAGTTTAGTCACCTATCATTGATATTTATATTATGCATACTTCTTTTTGTGTCTAAAGACTAAGTGTTGATCAGTTTTTGTAAATCTAGAGTATTTGAATTTTCTATATATAGTTTTACAAAGTTAAGCAGGTATAACTATTGTTAGATGAATAACAAATAAGTTACAAAGATCGTTTTCTCATACAGCCTCCTGAAGCAGTTGTTTTCTAAGGTCTCCTACTGCTGAATCTATTTTTTTTATTCATCTGGTTTCATAAGTGGACTTATTGCCGTATGGCCAGTGTCCCACGTCTCATATCTGTCAGGGCTTCTACTGAGAACCATGTTCCACAATGCTCATGATAGGGCCCTTACCCGGTCTCTGCTGTTTTCCTTGTAAGCATTTTTTCTGAAGTCTCTCCCTTTCATTCTCAGAGTTTGTTTGGAAGATTGCTGTTTATCTCATTTTTATATTTTAAAGAATTGTTTTTAAGTCCTTGGAAATTTCATCCTTTGAGTCTTTTTAGTTCCTCTGAGACAAATGTCTTCAGGTAGGAGAAACAAAGGAACACTTTCTTCTAAGAAATCTTCAACTGTGCTGGATACAAGGAGGTATCTCCCAGAATGCATCTGTGAGTCCTCTCTAAATTTCAGCAAACAGCATCAAACTCAGAGAAGAACGTGGAAGTAGAAAGACCTGGATACATCTGTCAAGCGAGTTCCTTTTGAAGTCTTTTATGTTCTACACGCCCACTCTGCAACTTAGTCCAGGACATATCTGTTTCAGAATTTTAAAATGTTCTTTTATATTATGTATCAACTAGTAAAACTGACAGTCTTATGACTTTAAATACCTCTTTTGTGTCCCTTGGAAAACATCACTCAAGTTTAGGAAGGACTGCCGGAAGGAGCTATTGGAAGGTTGTGCTTCTAAGAGTTCATTTCACCATTAGCTAGCTCAGTGACCAGGGATAAATACAAATGAAAAAGACTATTTGAATGGCCTTACAAGATGTTGGCATTACAAGATGTCTTTAATTTCAAATATAAGAGCATAGAAACAGGTGTGCATTGAGTGCTGGGATACTGATCAATGGTAGAGGACCTGCCTAGCATGCATGATACCCTGCTTAATCCCCAGCACTGTAGTAGACAAAAGCAGGGTTGGGGGGAGGCGAGAGACCTACCTGTCTTAAGCATACCAAGTGGATCCCAGAAATTGACCTAATTGTTCTCTAAACGTTTCACTGGAAATACCCTCACTCTGACACAGTCGACTGATTTGAAGCAATATATGAGCAAACAGTACCATGATGAGACCAGATCTAATAGCAAAAGAGAGTTGGTGCCCAGTTTCTGTTCCCATATTCTCTTGCTAACATTCTTATTCCTATGCTGACCATGGAATTTTTACAATTTATTTTCTCTTGAAGTTATAAAGGTTGGGGTGGGGAAGCTTAGGTATGTTCTTTCTCAGCAGCCCTCAGAATTATCAGTAAAGAGAGAAGTCTGTTCTTTGTTCTGTTCCATCAAGGTCACTGGTGAGTGGCCAACCCTGACCTCACACACACACACAATCTGGCTCTAATGTATCACTAGAAAGGGTGTTCAATGGCTAAAACCATGTAAATAGAAAGCATATTGATAATATGAAGTTTTATTTTAAAGTAGCAAATCTGTGGAGTAGTAAGAGCTATGAACCAAGTCAGGCACTTAAGTTTGCCAGTTGGGAATTCTGGCCATAGCATACATGTTCCTTCACTAAAGAGAAGGCTCTAATATTTGTGATGGGATGTGGCACACACATGAGGCAGAAGGCTATAGAAAGCCATTTGATCTTCCTAAACAAAAGCAGACAGAGCTAAATCCAATCCAGACTAAAACACGTCATTTAATGAATGTCATCACTATTTTGCTGTTTACTCAATCAACTCTAGATAAGCATCTCCCTCTTCCATGCCAACCACACAAGGGTTCAGTACTCTACCCTGACTGGGAAGGGGTCAGCTCGTAGCCTCATTGAAGCCTGCCTCCCTGAGATTCTCGGCTGCACCACTGATGGGAAGCCACGAGGACTCCTTCCTCCTGCAACTCTTGGCTGCACCACTGATGGGAAGCCATGAGGCCTCATGCCACTTTTGGTTGCACCACTGATGGGAAGCTGAAGAAACTTGTGGTTACTGCAAAAAGGCAGAAAAAAATCACCCAGTGATCTCATCAGAGAGTCATAGAACATACATAAATTACCTTACTTTTCCAAAGAACTATTTTTGTAAGAAATAGATGAACTGAATAAAGCCTAATTTATAATTATGTTTGATCAAGTTTATTTTTCATGCTTTAAAAGACAAACTGTTGATCTGATTACATGAGGTCATAAACTATCTTTGTAATCTGGTAAATTAAAAGATAATATTTTATGGATGGTAATGAACCTTAGTGGTAGAGTACCTGTCTGCTTTAGGCCCCAAGACAAAAAAAAATATTTTAATTAGATGTATTTCTTATCAAAATAGCTAATAATAATCTGTCACAAGTAACTAGAGCAAAATTTAATACTAGTAGGAAAGGACTGAAATTTTTACATTATGAATAAATTTTAAAACAGCATTTTAGTGTTTCTCTTCCTGCAGTTTCTTGGCAACATTACACAAATATATCATTATACCCCACTCAATCCTCTAAATTCTTAATGTTTAAAAGTCAGCATTCAAAACTCCCTTGGTTTGGCTCAAAAATTTAATCACTAGGTCTATGGAGATTTGAAAGTAAATTTGGTTATTTTGCCACTGCAATGCCTTCCTCAAAGTAACAAATAGATAAATAGAAGACAGATAGATAGATAGATGATAGATAGATAGATAGATAGATAGATAGATAGATAGATAGAGAACAGAGAAAAGAGAAATGGGTTTGGTGGTACATGCTCTATCCTAGCACTTGGAAGGTTGAGACAGGAGGACCCCAAGTCTAAACACAGCATGTCACTGCATAGTGAATTTCAGATTATCTCAGTTACATAGTAAGACTCTCTCCCAAAAAAAAGAGGAGGAGAAGGGAGAGGAGGAGGAGGAGGAGTGAAAGGAGAGAAAGAGCAGCAGCAGCAGCCTGACATAATGGTATACACTGGAGTCCCTACACTCAGGAGGCAGAGGTAGGTTAATTTTGAGGTCAAGGCCAGCCTAGTCTATATATGAAGTTCCAGTCCATGAAGAGATGCACAGTATGACACTGTCTTTAAAGAAAGAGAGAGAAAAAGAGAGTGGGGAGGGAGAGGGAGAGAAAAGAAAGGAAATAAAAGAAACTCTAAGATGTACAGAAATGAAAATGTTCAATTGCAGCTGGGCAGCAATCCTCCCATGCTTTCAACAGCCATGTCCTCCACTTGCCTTTGTAAAATACAATCCAAGAATCCTTCTTTACCACCATCATTAACATGCATTACCTTCCTCAGTAACTCTAAAGGGTATTATATATATAGTATATAATATATATATTATATGTATATAAACACACATACATTTCAAAGCCAGCAAAAGACAAAAATATAAAAGAAGATTGCTAAATGTAAGTAATTGGTATTCTTATTTGGTAGATATACCTTTATACATGTTATACTTATAAAAATATACATGTATAAAGTTTAAATACTTAGAAGATATGATACATGAAGAATAAAATCAGAAGTTACTTCTTACCATCAAACTATTCTAGATTGTTCTGTTGATACATAACAAAACTTTCCTGAGCACCTATAGTTTGCTTGAAGATAACACATACAGTCACTTAGTCCAGTTTACAGCCTAGCAGATGTTTTTTACTTAAATGATTATGTTCCCATATGAATCCAGTTTCACAGAGTATGCTAGAAATAGCATGACAAAACGGCTATATCTGATATCTAAGATCTCCAAGGTTTTTCCCATTTCCTTAGATGCAAATTCCACCACATAATTTCTAAACATTCCAGCTTAAAATTACAATAGCTGTTGGATATTTAGCGACAGTGTGTGAAGATATTTTCAACTTCAAAATAAGAAAGATGAATGAAAGAAAATATTATAGCCAAAAATCATGTTTCTTAGTTAAAAATGACTTAAAAACAAACAGAAAAAAGGAACTCTGTCTAGGTAGCCCAGATTGACCTTGTAATCATAAGCCTCATGTCTCAGCTGCCTATGAAGTGATTGATCATTTTTTACTATTTTGTTTCATATTGTCAGCCCTCTCCTCTAGTGAAGTCAACACCACCTACTGCTTTGGTTAAAGCCTAATGCTGGCCTGAACAATGTAGATTCTATCCATCTGCAGTGGGACCCACCCACTGACAGACAATGAGACAATGGTGGGACCCACTGACAATATAGTGGGAGAGCTTTTCTTACAGTTATTTTTCATGTTTTTCAAACTGAAACAGATTTGAGGCGGCATAACGAGGCAGAACAACAGCCTTTCAGAATGAAGACAGAGAACTCTGATAACCAGAGGAAAAGACTCAGAGGTGTATCATAATATCCACCCTCCTGCCTGCCTTCACCTTAAATCCCTTTTGGTGACCAGTGTAAGAAAAAAAAAATGGATTATTTGACAATTCTACATAGATGTAACAGTTAGGGCCAACACCCACTGCTAGCCCTTCAGTCCAGCCCCTTAATCCCTGCCAACATTCCCTCCCAATTCCATGTATTCCACAAAGGGTGGGATACTATTTACCCAAAAAAGGTGGTTAGTAACCAGGAGTAGGGACAAGATCTCTGCCCTTCACTATGCGCATGCTCTGTGTATGCAGTCAGAAGCAACGAGCTTCCAGACATCCCTGTGGCCACAACTCCTTCTTCTTCTTGCTACCCCTCTGTGCTTGCAACCCTGTGCACTATGCATTCAGGGCACCCCAAAACACACAAAAACTCTCATTCGGCTACATCTTGATCCATGCTGCAGATCTCTGCTGGACTGCACAGTGTGTGTCATTTCGACATCCCTGCCACTATGGGAAGCTAGGCAAGAACTCAAAATAGTGTGTGCAGGAATGGGGGTGAATCATGGGTGGAAAGACAATGTTGGCTTCTAGTATGCTCAATAACTATTTCATATAGCTTCTACATGAAGACTATGACACAGCCCCTTACATGACCCTGGTAGAGAAAGGAGTACCCTCTAAACTCCCCATAAACATTGGTTTGTGCTGGCCAGAAATTCTACTGTGGCCAAATCACCATTAAGGCAAGATGCTGCCAACTTTTTTATTTGCAGCATATGGGTTACATTTTTTGCTTTTCCTTTTTTTCTTTCTTTCTTTCTTTCTTTCTTTCTTTCTTTCTTTCTTTCTTTTTTTTTTTTTTTTTTTTTTTTTTTTTTTTGCCTGCAAGTTTTATACAAATCACTATATTTGATTAAAATTAGGAGTATTTTTAAAAGAAAATATACTCAAAAAGCAAAATTACTAATGTTAACCCAAATTACTTGCTCAATGGGGATGCTGTCACCAGAAATAATAAAAATATATATACTACTAAAATTTCAGTGAAGAATTAGCAAAATTCTTTGTACTCAGCTCAAAATCAAAGAAAGAAAAAAAAATCTGTAACTCACAAAACATTTAAGTTTATCACACAACGACCAAGTTCCAAACTTATGCAACTTTAAAGAGGTATATATTAAACCATAAAAAATTCAAAAGTGAACTATCTATTAGGCAAATATGAACTGCCTTTAGCACAAAGAAAGCATTTTAAAGGTTGTAATTTAGCTATGTAGTAGCTGTGCATGCTCTTAGCACCTTGCTTTCAATGAAATATTTTATTTTCAACAGTTGCTCATATAGTTTGCTTACTTGTCCTGTTTTAATTGATGATTCATATCATCAATTAGATGATTCATAGGAAAAAAAGAAGATTTGAAGGGAGAAATTATTGGACAACTTATTATTACCTACTATGCCTGGAATGTGTTGAAACCACGTGGCCTTCCCCATCCTTATCTCCCTCTCTCCTTCCCAGGCTTCACCATCCCAGTTTGAAAGGACAAATTCTGTCATCACATTTCATATCCTGCTTCGTCTGGTTTTTAATTCCTCTCCTGACTAACCAGTACTCTCCAGGGGTCCTTCCCCAGGGCCCACCTGCTTAGAGTGCACAGGTACCACATCAAAAGCAGACACAAGTGTGTCATTAGCAATAACAACTAATATCAGAAGGAGGGTATCAGAAAGCTTAGAGGCCAAGAGACACTGTCCTGATAAAGAAGAAAACATGCTTAGACAGCATTCTTTCCCTATGGGTAATCAAAAATACAGTTTGGGCAGCAGTACTGGGGTCAGGCTTGGGCCCTCGCCCTGCTAATTATGTGCTCTGAGCTGCACATAGGCTGAGCTGTACTCATAGACAAAATGCATTTAAGTCTCTACCAAGCTTTAAAACTTGAAAGGAAATGGTGAGTTGTTGAGGAAGATGGGACCAAATTCATTAACATTTCGCAAGGCAACTATCTCAAATGCAAGTCTTTCTACTAAATATGTGTGTAGCCAATGGGTGGGTCTGTTTTCAGGGCAATATGCCAAAAGGAAGAGAGCAATACATCTTTTTTTCATTCTCTGTAGTAACAGACATTTTAATCAGGGAAAGCTGGCATTCGGGTAAGTTTTCATATAGTTTGGGACAAAATTTTAATAGCCATCCATAAAAAACCTTAACAAAAGATGCTGGGGTAAAAAGAAAGCCATACAGAAAAGCTCATATCTATCATACATCTTGTTATAAGCAATTCATATTTGGATTGGACTTTTAATTTTTTATTTTATGTAAAAAGCATCTTTAGATAACTATGTGAAATAAATATTACTTATTTTATTATAAATATGTAGATTTTTAAAGACTATTATAATGTAAATGAAATGATATATAGGAAATGCCAAGCATACTACTGGACAAGTAGTAGGTATGCAATTTAAAATAAGAATTCCAAAGGAAATGGTTCCAGTCAAACTTGTGTCCGCAATACTGAGCCCAAATTCTTCTGTAACTTTGTATCTGTGTTCAATTAAAACCCACTGTTATATAAAATGTAAAGCATTTTATTTGTTAAGTTATATAAATATAGGTACCCTATGTTGTTTTCAAGAGGGATATTATTTTAACAATAACATGCTATGGAAGCTAGTACTACATTTTTAACCTAATTGCCTTAAATGTTTAGTGTTCAGTAGGCGAGTGTCAATTTCTTCCTGAGGAGAACAGCTCCCTCAGTGATTTCACTGTCTGTTTGGAGAGTCTGTTAGAGTTTTCTGTTACCATGAATTTAAAAATGCATCATCGTCTTGAAAACATTAACATAGTAGTCCATTTTCCTGCTTTAAATATTTTTAAACCACAGTTATAGTAACTGGCCCTTTGCCAACTATTTTGTGAATACAAGGGCTTTGGCATTAAACATATTTTTTTCTCATTAAATGTTTTTGTCTTAAAAGTCTAAAGTATAATCTCATCAGTACAGATTTCATCAGAGACTTTTGTTTTGCTTATTCTAATGTTAAATCTTACTGATCAAAAAAGGTGATTCCGAGGGGGCGGAATTTTTCATGTCAATGTATCTAAAATACTGGGTTATAAAACTGAGATGAACGCCCTCTGTGGTGACAGTGAGTGACTACCGGGGAACGCCATACAGGACAACGCCCTGTACACTCAGCTCTGACACACTTCAGCAACTTCAGCCAAATCAGGCTGATCACTTTGGAACCAGACTGTGATAAGTCTGATCCTAAAGTCAAACTAGCCTTGCGCTTCTTCTATAGAATCTACAAAAGAATTTCCAAGATACAGTAAAACTTCATTCTCAGAGGATCTAGTAGCCATCACTGGGAAACTTAAAACCCTACTTTAATTTTAATGAATTTTTGTTTGTTCAATTGGTTTGGGGAGATTATTTTGGAGATATTTGGTTAGTTGTGGTTTGGGAGAGATGGCAGCTTTTTGTGGGGGTTGCTTAGTAATTTTATAAGGCGTTTAGTATAACACATTACTTAGTTTGGTCTTTCGATTCATTATAATGCCTAAAAGAATAACTCATGTTCTAAATCATAATTGCATGACAATTTAGATCTTCTTATAACTTAGTTATAGTCTAATGGATACTATATTCCTCTGTTTTCTCAAAACAATAAAGTTCCTAGTTTATTAAACAGTATTCTGACAGAAAACTATGCTGCCCAACCAGCTCTAAGTATACTGATACCTGTTTCTATGTAGCTTATACAAAACTTCCATGTTGACTGTCATGTGTCCACTGCATCCCAAAGCTGCCACTGTGGCCGTCTCATCTTCCTATGCCAACACCCCAGCTGTGGTGTCCAGTGGTGTCATGTACATAGGCTATGGTACAAACACAGCTGTAATCTGCTTATTCAACATCAAATCCACAAAGTCTGAGGCAGTGCGATAACACTGTAGTCCAAATCACCCTCACCCCTGCATTCTTTACCACAAATGCTGAAGCAATGCTTTTAAGTTTTTTTTTTTAGACTTGTAATAAAATAAACTGTGTCATATCTACATAGTCAAGCTATGCCTAGTAATTCAGGTTTAAAATGTTGCCTAGTATCTAATGAAAAATAATCTACTAAGTTTCTCATATAATCGCTCAAATTCTCTCCTGTTGTCAATATGGGCCTATCTATATTGTATGTAAAACATAAGAAGGGTCCTGTGATGAGATTTTGCCTGTCAAATTTTAGCTGTTGGATAGGTCAAAGATTACACTGTCCTCAGAAGTGATTGTTCTCCAAAATACTGGGTGTGGGTACACTTGGTGTTGAAGCACTTGCCTACTGCATTCAAGGCTGTGGGGTCAAACCCCAACACTAGAAAACTAAGAAATTTAGATATCTGCAAAATTAATGATTAATGACATTGAGATTCTAGTATTTAGGGGAAGGGGGAGCTAAGGGGAAGGGAAATGGAAGAAGAGAGAGGGGAAAAACAGCACTAACAACAAAGGAAACTATTAAACGGGGGTTAATGCACATAGTATATGTTTATGGAGAAATAACTGGCAAAGTTAATATGCATAGTATATATTTATGGAGAACTGACTGGCTTTGGGAGGTGTGCACATACATAAACATACAGGCCCTTGTGTGTTTAGAAGGGCATCATAAATTATCTGCTGGGCTTTCCCTACTTCGTATACCAGTCAATTTTTTCAGTTTTAATTGTGTAGCTTGCAAAAGTTATTAATTCAAGATTTAAGAATTATAAGCTTATTGTTAAACTCAGGACAACTCTATGAAGGTTCATATTAATTTTCTGAAAATTTATGATGAAAATATTTAGTACTGTCAGTAATTAATGCATACAAACAGCCTTGTTGTGGGTAATCCTGGATGGTTTCTCTATATAATATATTAATAAACATCCCATTCTTTTTCTCTCACATTATAAATATTTTAATTATTTAAATGAAGTCCTTAAGCATCCCCTAGGTTAAGAAATACTCAAGAATATTTTTTTAAATCTAAGGAGTAAAGTATCAGAAATCAAATACTAAATGAGGAGTTCTTTAAATGCTTCTATACATAGATATTCAATAAAACAACTTCATATCTTGGAGCTATACACATCATTAGGTTTGTAGCTACAGTGCATGGTCTATCATTCCCTTCAGTGTTTTAGAGTGCTTTCATACTGGTCTATAAAAGCTTTGACTGCTGCAGGGAAGAAGAAGCACAATCAATATGTTAAGAGTTCCCGAACAAGTGATCATCTCCTGTCATCTCATGCCATAGCACTGTGCTCTACCCTGTACTCTGTTGGCTTTCAATACAGATTCTCACCAGGAGCTAGAGCACATGTGTAAGTGGCTACGTCTTGTCTCATTCATCGGCCTCCACATGCTTTATTCCATATATTTGCAAACAAGATGTTTTGGTTTCTGTTCTGTAAACAGAATGTGGTTTAGCATATGCCTGTTTGTTTGGCTGTCCAACCTGCACCATTAATACAATGCCTTCTCCCCCACCCCCATTTAATGGTGTTTGTATCTGTGTCCCTATATCTGCTGCATTTTAACTTCATAACAAGGAAACCTGATTTTGTATTTATATTTTGCTGATCTATTCAGTACTTCTGCACCAATCAGCAGGCTTCTCTGCATGTCTGTACAGTTGTTCAACATCAGAATACTTGTTCATGTCCAAACGTCTATAAAATTGCCAGCATTGTTCTTCATTTCAGTCTGGTAGAATATGTGAAAAAGATAATAAATGTGTAAATGAATCATCCGTGTCACTTCAGTTCTCTGCATGAAACCACGTAACATTAAGCATGGCATGAATGCCCCCTGCTCCCAGCCCATGGAAGCCTGACACCTCATTGCTGATCCTTCAGGCAGGTGGTTTTTTAGAGGACTGGGGAAAGATCTCAAGTCCAGGGCGGCTGGGATCTGGATCTTTTGCCTCTGAAAGAAAGCACTTCATTGTCCTTTGCAAAACAATTATGTTTACAAAGTTGACAGGCAAATGTCACTTGCCTTATACTTTCTAAAAACTCAGTGCAGGTCCTAGAGAAATGGCTCAGTGGTTAATATTGCTTCCTGCTGTAGCAGGGAATCGAAGCTCAGCTTCTAACACCCATGTCAGACAGCTCACAGCCACCTGTAACTCCACCTCCAGAGGATCATGCACCCTGCTCTTCCCTCCGTAGTCACTAGCACTCACATGTGCATGTGTGTATACACACACAATTTAAAAGAAATGATTTTAAGTCTAATGCAGACAATCTTGCTACAACTCTAGAGTAAAATAATCTAAAGTCTTTGAGATAGTATCCTCCTGTTATCTGTCCTACAGACAGTTCAAGACTGTCCTTGGGGGTAAATTAGGCCTTCCCCTGGACCCAACACCAGCTTCCTATGTGTATGACCGAAAGCAGCCCCTCAGAAAGCCTCCACACCCACAATGAAGCGATGCTTTTGGAATCATCTTGGAATTCTTAGTTTTGAAGGAAATGCCTTATATTTTCACACTTGGATGAATGAAAGGACTTCCCACCAATTCAGATCTTCTAAAACAAGAGACTAACAGAATGAGAGACATACATAGCACTTACCATACATTGATTTGTTCATCTACTCTTCATAATATATTATCACCATCCCCATGTTACAGACAAGGAAGTCAGGACAGGAAGAGGTCAAGTAGCTTGCTTGCAGGTACCAGCGAGGAGAACCAGGATTAGAACCCAAACGTAATGTACACCAATCATTCAGGATATGCTGTATTTTTCTTATTGTGCTACCTTTCCATCAAAGACAAGTACTTAATCTTATTTGTTAATATAGTGTTTGGG
Organism: Mastomys coucha; assembly: GCF_008632895.1. Lineage (NCBI taxonomy): Eukaryota > Metazoa > Chordata > Mammalia > Rodentia > Muridae > Mastomys > Mastomys coucha. Next base: position 44,664,810 of record NW_022196896.1, read on the forward strand.
AAGTGTATCAGAGTCACCTTAAAAACTATTGCTTAATAACCTAAAGGTTTCAAAGATGATACCTTCTTAAAAAATTGCCTATCTCCACAGCAAAATGCCCTTGCTCTGCTCTTGTTTGTCAAAGACACTTGAACGTGCTGATATGATATGATATGATATGATAGCCCTAAACTTTAAATAAATAAATTGCCAGTGGACTTGTGTCCCCAGCTCAGACATAGTTACAGAAAGCCTAATCTCTCCAACCTCCTCATGCTGGAGGACGAGAAGGGAGAAGAGAGAGGGGGCACTGGGAGTGACACCCCACATCCACCCTACCCCGATCATCCCTCTGCCTTCCTAGAATGGCAAAGGTCAGAGGTCAGCACACATGAGCAAATGCCACTATAGTTGCCAATTGATTTAAAAGAGGAGAAAACTCATGGCCACATGTATGTGAATATGAGAGGTTAGAGCTAGTGTAGAGTAATTCCATAGTAGGTTCTGGGAATTGGACAAGAAAATGAGTTAATGATGTTCTTTCAGGGTTCTGTGTCACAGACGGAAGAAACAGGAGTTCCCATAAAGCCCACTGTACCCACAGCCTTCAAATTTGACAATGCCACCCAACACAGCTAAATAAAGTACTTACAGTCATCCTTGAGTGTTGACACCCAGAGTGCATGATCTGTTCACATTAAGAAATTATAAATCTCCCAATAAACATCTCTGTTCTGTTTATCACACTCATCAAAATTCTCTCTCTCTCTCTCTCTCTCTCTCTCTCTCTCTCTCTCTCTCTCTCTCTCCCTCCCTCCCTCCTTCCCTCCCTCCCTCCTTCCCTCTCTCTCTCTCTCTCTCTCTCTCTCTCTCTTTCTCTCTCTCTCTCTCAAGTTTCAGTGGAAACAGACTAAGACAAAAAAGTGATTAGGAGGTCGTCCACTCTTAGAGCTCTACCTACCAAGAAAAATGGAACAAAACACAGTTGAACACGGACTTTTCACCTAGAGATGTGGTTCCTATTCATCTCCCACTCCTCCTCAACCTTAGAAAATCAGTTGTACAGGGCATGATTTGGGAAACAAAAAAGATGGAGGCAGGAAGAGGATAATAGCATGGCTCTAAAAGAACTAAAATAAAAATTTTTCCTCCCTTATCCACCTTCTCCCATATTCAACTTTGTGTAAACAGATGGGTTTTAACAGTGTGACTCAGATACGTGCAGAATAGCAGACTGCTGGAGCCAAAGCTGAGCACATTCCTCCCTCCACCCCATGGCTTTCTATGTCCTTATACATCTACTGAATGTCTTCTCCAAGACAGAGTGTAGCATCCCTGGCCAATGCATTAGAATGTAACTAGGAAAGTAATCTAATGAGGTTCCTGATCAAGGCTAAGTGTTGTATGAATGACTGACTCTGACTGGCGAAAACAGCTTTGTGCTTTCTTGTGACACATACTGATGTCAGAAAGTAACAGCAGAGAGCAGAGACTATCAGAACACTTCACAAGCCTCAGTGAAGTTATAAGCCATGTGTCACAAGTACTCTAGGTGAATGGGGAGTCGTACCTTTACAGGGGAATCATGGGGAATTCTCTGACCGAGTGAAAGAGAACTGGAGAGGTTGAGAAAGATACGTTCAAGGACTTACTTTCAATGCTGTTGCTGTGCAGAATGGCAGAAGTAACACTCACACATGCTGAGTTTTTAGTAAGCTTTGTTAAGTAAGTCCCAAAGTAACCAGTGTTAAATGAATTTGTATTGTATCTTTTAGTGCTGAGCACTAGCCTCAGCCTTAGTACCAGGGACCCAAGACTAGTACTATGGGGTGCCTGCCCTAAAGAGCTCACAGGCAACATTAGAAGAAAGCAAAAGTCACCACAAGTACTCCATGCCATCTAGCCCTCTGTCCTCTGCCATGTCTCCCCCAACCAAGCATTTCATTGACTCAGGATACACCTTCTATATACAACACCCAAATCACCCACCACATTAGCTTTATCACTACAAAGAACAAAGAGCTCATATATCTCCCACTCTAGTCATGATATTGCTGCAGTAGCTAATGTACTTTAAGAGCCTGTTGCAAGGCATACACTGTTCTAAGAGCCCTACAACTTATCTGCTTCAATGCTTACTCTCAAAGGCAGTTGGTTAACAGGAATCTTTAGCAGTCTTCAAAGAAGACATATGTAGAGGAAATATGAATAACTTCAGTATGAGGAAGTCATGTGCCCTTCAGGCAAAGCTTCCACTGTGATGGATGTCTCCTATTAGCATTGAGGACAGAGCTGGTGAGATGGTCTTCCAAGGATTGCTTCAGAATTAGCATAGATTCTCAGCCAGCTGCAATGAGAAGCACAGACCTATGGAGACAGAGGGGGACAAGGCAGCTGACTTTCTGCATCCTTTTCATTTCCAAGATTCTATAATTTGTGATTCTCCAGGATCAAGTTTATGTATGTATGTATGTATGTATGTATGTATGTATGTATTATGTGTGTATGTGTCTATCTATCTATCTTTCTATCTATTTCTAAAGTCTGCAGTGAAGTGTCTTCACTACATTTTACCCAGCTTCCTTTTATCATAGATGACAAAACTGAAAGGGAAGGCAAGAAATCTGCAAAACCACATTTTTAGGATATTAATAATCACATAGCCACATTTTTGCACAAACAAAAAAAATCCTGTTTAGAGAATGACACACCAAAGAATCTCAAAATACAAATGGCAAGCATGCCATACGGCTGCATCCTAGAAACGCAAGCAAAGGAACCTTGCACCACATGTGGTAAATGAGCTGGGTGACAGTTTTGGTCACTGTCATGACACACCTGAAACTAATTTTAAAGAAAGACTCATTTTGCCTCATGGTGTCAGAGTTTCAGTCCACAGTTGCCTGTGTTAGCCTCATCATGTCTGTGGCCATAGTAAGACAACCATAGAGGCAACACTGGTCACTTTAACGTGTTGAGCAGGACAGGGAATGGGGTTGAAGGTAGGTTAGAGACAAAATATAATGTCAAGGCATGACCTCAATGACCTGTTTTCTCCATATAGGTCCCACCTCCTAGTTTGGAACACCTCCAAATAATCTATTACCTATGAGCTTAGTGATGGCTTAATATGTTGATGAAGTCAGGGCCCTTAGGATCCAATCACCTCCCAAGGTATCCCACATCCAAACACTACTGCACAGGAGATCAGGCCTTCAACACATGTTATGCTAGAGAGCATTTCATATCCAAACTGTATCAATGGGAAAGGCCTTGAAAATCATATGGAATAACTTCACATTTCATCCATGCGTAATGAAGTCGTTTTGAAGAAGTAACTGGTAAAAGAAGACACAAAGAGGATAAAGCATTAAAAACAAAAACAAAAGTCAAGGGAGGAAGTTTGTGATCACTTAGCATGTAATAGAGAATACTTGTCTGACCTTCTGTGATCTTCAGGAACCCCATGAGAGAGAAGACAGTATTCCTGATAACCCTTTGTGAATTGGACATCAAGGCTTAGAAAGAGTTTTTAAAGCAGGAGTACTATTTTTATAATTTAGATGAGAACTAATGAGAATCTGAGCGAGGACACACTAAGAGCCAGAGGAGTGGAAAGAAAGAATGCTATTTTAGAATGTTCTAATTTACATGCCTCGTACTCTACTACTTCTATTACGTTTTCTATATTGCAAGTGATATCCACCAAAATCATACTCATTTATATAATTATAGGAACTTATTGGCTCAAAAATTAAAAATTCAATTTGATATCAACATGGTCTACATAGTGTATTCCAGGACAGGCAAGGATACATAATAAGACTCTGATTGAAAAAAACTAAAAATCAAACAAACAAAAACAGGAGCTAGAGAGAGGCCTTCGTGCTTAAGAACTGGTTCAGTTCTCACATACTTAACTCCAGTTCCAAGGGACCTGATGCCATCTTCTGAAGTTTGCAGGCACCAGACATGTACATTCATACATGTAGGCAAAACATCAATACATATAAAACAAAATGAACAAATCTTTTAAAATTTACCAAGTAAATTCAAGATTCAGTAAAACTTCAAACGTGATCTGTTTACTGACTAAGGCTATGAATGAGCATGACCCATTGCACTGCTCTCTGTGGAATCAGCACCACGTGCAGTCACCTCATGGTGATGCTGGCAGTTTCAGACTGCTCCCTCATAATAACAGCTTTGATTTCAGGACTCATACCCTGGTACAACCTTGTGGTTTACTTTTAAGAACAATAATGGGAAAAACAAAACTAGATGAAATTGAGAATTTCTTTTTTAATTTTTTTCTTAATTTTATTAATATTTAAATGCATTTTAGACACCAGACATATTGAGTATTTTGAGAACAAAATAATACATAAAAAATTTGTTCAACTTTTATATTCATATCATTTCATACCCTAAAAATATCACTAATGAATATTTAATATTATCCATAACTGAGGATCCTATACCTAATGTTGAATGCTAAATTGTTTCAAAACATACAAAATATTCTTTGGGAGTTAAGCATGGTAAAAGAGCATAAAATATTAAAAATGAATCATTAAGAAATATATTCAAAAGCCCTTACATGATACCACCTGACATAGTGAGAGAGTATTTAAAATGCATTATATATCTGTGTACATTGTCTAACAGTTTACTTAAAAAAAGATTGTCAGTGTTTCTAGGAGAGAAATTATTTTATCAGTAAGTATAATTTTAAAAAACTCAAAACACCAAAAACTCTTTGAAGTTAAACATTAGGAAAATGCTAATTTCAAGCACAGTGAGAAAAATTATCAATAATATTTCCATGATGTTTGTAGAACAGGATTTTAATATTTTCAACTGTTGATATGCAACAAACAGAATAGTTATTTTGAGATATACTTCGTTGTTATGTCTCCCTTTTCATTTCTGATTTTATCAATTTAGGTACTGTCTCTGTGCCCTCTGGTTAGTTTACTTAAGAGTTTATCTACCTTGTTGGTTTTATCAAAGAACCAGCTCCTGGTTTTGTTGATTCTTTGTATAGTTCTTTTTGTTTCTATTTGGTTTGATTATTTCCTGCTGTCTACTCCTCTTGGATGTATTTGCTTCGTTTTGTTCTAGAGCTTTCAGGTGTGCAGTCAACTTGCTAGTGTATGCTCTCTCCAGTTTCTTTTGGAGGCACTCAGAGCTATGAATTTTCCTCCTACCACTGCTTTCATTGTGTCCCATCAGTTTTGGTATGATATGTCTTCATTTTCATTAAATTCTAAAAAGCCTTTAAGTTCTTTCTTTATTTCTTCCTTGACCAAGTTTTCACTGAGTAGAGCATTGTTCAGCTGCCATGTGTACGTGTGCTTTCTAATGTTTTTGTTGGTATTTAAGACCAGCCTTAGTCTGTAATGATCTGATAGGGTGCATGGAATTATTTCAGTCTTCTTGTATCTGTTGAAGCCTGTTTTGTGACTAATTATATGGTCAATTTTGGAGAAGCACCATGAGGTGCTGAGAAGAAGGTATATTCTTTTGCTTTAGGATGAAATGTTCTATAAATATCTGAGGAAGGTAACTCAGTTGGTAGAATACTTAAGTCACCAAGGAAAGCTGGGTTCTTTCTTGAGTTCTTCGGCTCATTGAGAAAAGGACTGAGAATCAGACTCGGAGATTGCATCTGCACCTGTGTTTATTTATATTTAGTCTGAAGAATTGCACTTGATATCATTTGTAAGGATTGCCTACTAACTGCAAATTCTCTCTGGTTTTGTTTATATAGAAACTGTTTTATTTTATTTTCAGTTTTTTGAAATAGCTTCTTTGGTTAAAACTATCTTAGACAACAGTTTTCTTTGAGAACTTTAAACTTGTAATAATTTTGTCTCCGGTCACAGTGACTCTGATTCTATTGCCTCTGGGTTCCATTGTCTCTGGATTCCACTGCCTTTGGGTTTCACTGCTCTGGATTGCATTGGTTTGGGTGAAAAGCTGGCTGTTAAGCTGGGAGCACTCTCTCTCTCTCTCTCTCTCTCTCTCTCTCTCTCTCTCTCTCTTTTTCTCTCTCTCTCTCTCCTCTCTTCTCTCTCTCTCAATTAAAATTATTTTTAACTTTTTTGATTGGTTGCTTGGTTGGTTGGTTGATTGGTTGGTTGGTTGCTTGGTTGAAATGAGCTCAATCAATATGGCCTAGAACTTACTCTGAAGACCAGACTGGCTTTGAATTTGCAGTCCTCCTCCAATCTTTCCCTCTCAGGTGCCAGGATTACAAGCACCTACCAGTAAAACCCACTAGAATTCATTTCCTGTTGTTTTTCTTTGGCTGTCAACATTTTTTTTCTGATGAACATTCTACAGTTCATACTATAGTTTCATACTTGACTTTATCACATGTTATGAATTACAGTGTTTTTTGTTGTGCGAGGAAAGATTTGTTCTGATAAAAACAGAGTAGTGAAGTGATAGCAAACAAGGCACTGTTTCCATACCATTATTTCTCAGCCTGTATCAAATTTGTGCATCTTTGTATTGAATTGCCTTGTCAGAAAACATCTCGCTCAAATTTCCATTCATCGTTAATAAGTGATGAAATCACACATATACCAAAGAATTGTTTTTAAATAAATATATTCATAATTAATTGTCAATAGAAATTAGATTTGTAGACCTATTTTATATACTTACAATCAGATAAAAATTTCTCTAGCAAAAGAGATTATAAAAAAAAAAATGCTTAAGAAGCCCTTATCACTTGGAGTAACTGGGACCAGCGGGACCAGGCACACAGGAATTCAACCAGCACAGTGACTCAGGTTCCTTCAGGTCTGTCTGGGCTGGGGTCCAGAGCAGACCTTGGGCGCAAGCTCTGCAGCCAGTCGCACAACACACAGAGGAAGCTCCATGCCCAGGCACACTGACACACCAAGGATCAGAGAGTAGACCTTGGGCACCAGCTCCGCAGCCAGTCCTACAACATCCAGAGGAAGCTCCACTCCCAGGTGCTCTGACACACCCAGGATTAGAGGTAAGCAGGAACCAACATCTGTCCCAAAACTGGGAGTAACTGGAACCAGCGGGACCAGGCACACAGGAACTCCACCAGCCCAGTGACTCCAGTTCCTTCCAGTCTGTCTGGGTTAGTG
>NW_022196896.1:44673855-44678257 GCF_008632895.1 Mastomys coucha
TTTCATGTTTTTACACTATACTGTGGCTTTCAGAACAGCTTATATATTTCAAAAGTATTTATATACCCCAAAGAAACAGAAGATTAACTAGGGAGGTGGCTTGTAAGAGAACAACAAATTGAAACTGAATGTTTTGCTTAACATTTGTAACTCTTGTATCAAGTTTGAAGAAGAGGACGTTATAAGTTACTCTTTCTCTGAGATGAATGCTTTTCCAAATTATCACAGCTAATGAACCACATTCTAACCCTCACCTGATGTCTGTGCCACCCTCTAAGCAGAACCATTGTTCACTGAAACAGTTGGTGAATGACTTCATGGATAGACCATCTTAATACCTACACCATTTCTTAAATGAATGTAACCTGTTCTCTGTGGGCTAAGAATGAAATCACTCACTCAAGTCAAATAGCTTTGACCATAGCGGGAAGTCTGTATCCAAAAATCCGGCCTACAATTCACTTCTTGGTGCAGCAGAACTATCAACTCTCAGCTTAGCTACGATGGAGGTAAAATCCTTTGGTGATGTGAGGGTCATTGAAATATAGCCTTATTACAATGAAACCCAATGTGTAAAAATTGTTCTTATTTTGGGCTTGTACCACAGTAAGAGCCAAGATTTTAAACTCTACTAAATACAAAACAAACAAAAAGACTTTATATATTCATGTTCATTTAAGAAAATACTAGTAGTGTGTATTATTTTTAAATATACAGTTAATATGTTTGGAGTTACTTAAAATTTATATTGAGAAAAATGTATTTTCACTATTGCTATAGATGAGCATCTACATAAGACTGTTAAATTGATTGTTGTTTTATATCAAACAACTTTTATAATAAAAAAAAACATTAAAAAAAAAGAAGCCCTTATCTACATTGAGTTATTTCTAATTGAGTTGTTGGTCAAAGGGGTCTCATGGGAATCCCCAAACAACCCAGGCTTTTGTGCTCCACAAAAAAACAGCAAGGTCCTATTGCTGAACGCAACACTCCCACACTCATTGAACATAGAGATCAAATCGATGCCTACATAAAGCTTTCACCCCTACATTCTAGTATCTTTGAAATAGAAAAATATTCCACATGCTACCAAAGGAGAAACATAAACACAAGTCTATCCATAAATCCTTTGATCTATGATGATGTCCTGACTGCAAGATATGCTATGACAATGGTGGCACAAATGCTGTGGATGTAACCAAACAATTTCTGATTTGACATAAGGCCTATCCCACAAGATGGAACCCAAATATAATATTGCTTAAGTAAACAAGACTAAAGAGCCCAGGGACAGAGGGTAAAACCAAATACTACTGTTAATAATAATAATGACAATAATAATAATAATGTAGCAATAAAATAACTTCTAATGACATTCTTCTATACTTGTTCCACCATCACCAGAGAACCTTCCTCCTTCAGTAGTTGAGAACAAATTCAGAAACCGACAAACAGACTTATGTAGAATGAAAGACCTAGGAACACTCATCCCCAAATGGGATGTCTCCATTAAATCTCTGTCCTTGGGGATCTGGGAACCCCAAAGAGGAGGAGATGAAAAGACATTAACAGCCAGAGGGTTTGGAAGACATCATGAAAACAAGATCCTCTATACAATGATGAAAGCCCATATGAACTCTCAGAGACCAATGCAGTGTGCGCAGGGCCTGCCCAGGCTTGCTCCAGATCCTCAGCATGTATGTATTATGGCTTCCAGTTTAGTGTTTTTTGTGGGATTCCTGAGTATGTGAACAAGTAGGTCTCTGATTCCTGTCCCTTCTCTTGGGCTCTTTTCCTTCTGTTTGTTTGTCTTGTCCAGCTTCAATGTGATAGTTTTTGTCTTATTTTTATTTTATTTTGTTATATTTTATTATTATCCCTTAGAAGCCTGATTTCTTTCTAGTTAAAGACAGAAAGGAAGTAGGTCAGGATTGGAGAGGAGGGAGACTAGAAGGAGCAGAGGAAGGGGAAACCATAAATAGGACGTATGAAATGAGGAAAAGATTTATTTTCAATAAAAAGGGGAGAAAAGCAAACCAAAATTAAAACCAAAAAAAAAAATTTATAAAAATAAATGAAGTCCTTATCTAGAATATCAATCAAAAAAGGAGTAATATTCAGAGTAGTGAGATGAGTTTCCATTGTATGTTGAACCTCTTTCTTTAACAAAGATTAAAGGTACCTCTTTAGGATGAATTTTCACCAAAGAAGTTAATATAGTTCACAAAAAGCCAACTGGAAGAGACTAGGACTAATTAATTTCTCCTTGAAAAATTGTCCACTTCTTAGGTTAATCACATTATACATATTTCTACATTATATGTTTCTAGTTCACTCAAAATTAACTATGTCATTTTCTTCAGTAGAAACTCAAAGTTCTATTTCTTCATTTTATTATCAATCTTTGCATGCAATCTTCCTCTTGCTTGAGATCTTTTCTGTAAAGAGGAAGGATTAAATAAACATACAATAAGTAAGTAAACATAAGAACCCTGTTGCAAGTAGAATTTTCTTTTTCTTCTAATAAGACAAGGGTAAAAATAACAAATCCTTCTCCTCAGGACTCAGGAACTAGGGCAGAAGAGGGGCTGGGGAGATTGATGAGACAGAAGGGAGGATTGACACCAAGGATTCTTCCAGACACAACAGAACTGATGCACATATGAACTCACAAAGACTGTGGCATCATGCACAGGTCCAAGACAAATGGGGTCCCAATACAGAGAGGAGGAAATAGATACAAGCTAGCTCCTGTTTAACTAAAAGGCTATTTTCAGTTGACAACTGCTTGCAAAGGAAAAATTAGTTTTCTCCAATGGAGTCTCACTGGGAGGAAACCCACACTTAGGGGCAGGTCACATGGCCAGATGGCCAACAGAATAAACTCAATGGTATTTTACCTTACTGGTCTTTTGCTTGTATGGTGTCTGATTTAGGGTTATGTGTGTGTGTGTGTGTGTGTGTGTGTGTGTGTGTGTGTGTGTGTGCGCACGCAGAACTATCATTCTTTTTCTTTTATAAAAATTCTAATTTGTTTGATGATTTGTTTGTTTGTTTGCCTGTTACCCAGAAAGAACAGAAAGAAGGAGTGGAGTTGGATGAGTGAGGAGGTGAGGAGTATCAGAGAGATGAGGAAAGGGAAACTGGTCAAAATACTTTCAATAAAAAAGAAAGTTACAAATGTTCTTTCCGTACATTCTAAGTGGTGAACTGTGGAGAGCGGTAGAGCGGGAGAGGCATTTGCCTTGACAAGATGGCGCCTACATCCGCTGTCGACTCCTGGTAAACAACTGTTTGCGCATGTGCGTAGAGTGAAAAGGCGCCAAGTCACGGCCCATCCCGGGGCGTCATATGGGGTGATGAACAAACAGCCAATCACAGGCGGACACGCCACACTGTGGTGTATATAAGCAGTGCTGATTATTGGCTTGGGGTCTTCCTCTTCATGATGCTATAAATGCTTGCTGCAGAAGGATCCTAGTGTCTGCGTGTCTTCTTGCTGGCGAGACGACTGTGCGGGCTACAGCTGGTGCCAAAGCCCCGGACACCGGGGGAGCCTTACAACCACTGGTGCCGAGGAGACCCTCCGCTCACGGAGAGGATTCAGAACTGCAGAACAAGGTAAGCTCTGAGAGGCATGCTGTTTGGTTTTAATTCCTCCGACCCTTCCTCAATGTTAGAGAGCGCGGCCGAAGCTGCAGTAATTGTGCTAGTGGTGCTTGGTTACGATGTCCATTTGGCATTTGATACATTCTTGCCTGGAGGATGAGAAATGCCGCGCCTCTGTAGCGTCGGGATAGGGGGCACTTGAGGAGTTACAAGATAGCATGTCAAAAACAGAGCATAATGAGAGAGTGGGGGCTAGCCAGGATAAAAGGGAGAGAAAAAAGGGTATACCCAAGAACACAGACCCTTCCACTCGACCTGCAGAAGTGAGAGATAAGGGAAAGAACGCCCTGGGAGAGAAAACTAGAGAAAGGGATGGAGTTTTGAGACCGAGGCCCCTCTACCCAGTTGGGGAACTGGAGGACCTCAAGCTTGATAGCTCTGAGGAATTGAGCCCCTCCGAAGAGGAGGACTTGGAGGAAGAAGCAGCTCACTATAAGGAAGAGAGGTATCATCCAGATGAGCATTTGCCGTCTCTCCAGAATCAAAAGAGAAAGGGAGCGAGAGATCAGAGCCGCGGAATGCTGTCCCGCCTGCTCTTCCAAGTGCACTTCTGCTGATAGACACTGTTCAGATTCCTTTTTACATTCAGAGAGCCCCTGCCGAGCGACAAAAGGCTCCGCAAGAGTGGACCTCTGTTCCACCTCCCAATTCTTACTGATGTTGCACATGGGCATGCAGCCTGTGCCAGTCACCTTTCAGGGTCCTCTGCCAGAAGGAAGCGTTGGCCTTG
>NW_022196896.1:44679552-44682735 GCF_008632895.1 Mastomys coucha
TACCCAGAGACGGGCAACCTTCCCCAAACGCAGACCAACCTAAGACATGGAGCCCTCAGGCGGGGGGGCTAATCCTATGATGGGTAAGGCTGCAGGTTTGATGCGGAATGACCTAAGACAGGGGCTCTGGCAGAGCAAAAGCACTCTCTGACTTGCTATATTTGGCCTTCCCTTTTAACTAAAACAAAAGGGGGATATGTGGGGAGCGGTAGAGCGGGAGAGGCATTCGCCTTGACAAGATGGCGCCTACATCCGCTGTCGACTCCTGGTAAACAACTATTTGCGCATGTGCGTAGAGTGAAAAGGCGCCAAGTCACGGCCCATCCCGGGGCATCATATGGGGTGATGAGCAAACAGCCAATCATGGGCGAACACACCGCGCTGTGGTGTATATAAGCAGTGCTGATTATTGGCTTGGGGTCTTCCTCTTCATGATGCAATAAATGCTTGCTGCAGAAGGATCCTAGTGTCTGCGTGTCTTCTTGCTGGCGAGACAACTGTGCGGACTACAGTGAACCATTTAGGTTTAATTTTCTTCTGTTTGTTGTTCTGGAACTAGCTTACCTCGGATGCTAAAACAAGAACTTTTCCTTAGATGATGGTTTATGTTGATTGACAGCTTGACAGGGTCTAGAATCACCCAGGAGGAGACAAACTTTAGAGCATGTCTATGAGGAAGTTTCTAGAATGGTTATCCAAGGTGAGAAGACCCAAAAGTGGATGTTGCCACCATTCCATAGACTTGGTTCACTAGCAAAATAACAGAGTAGAGCATCATTCATTTCTGTCTGCTTCCCCACCTCAAAGGCAATGTGACTGGCCACCTAGCCCTCCTGAACCTCATATAAAAGCTGGATGAACTTGGCATCCCACTGTAGTAGCTAGTCTTCTTTCACAGCAGACTCATCTAAATTGAAAGAACCTCAATTGAGAAAATGCCTCCATAATATTGACCTGTAACCAAGCCTATAAGGCATTCTTTTGATGGGTGATTGATATGGGAAGGTCCAGTCCATTGTGGGCAGGTATTTCAGAGATTTACAAGAAAATAAACTTAACAAGCCAGTAAGTAATGCTTCTCCACCACTTCTACTCTAGTCCTGTGTCCAGGATCTTGCCCTGTTTCCCTTTGGTGATGTTATGTGACCAGAGAGTTGTAAGATGAAATGAACCCTTTCCTCCTTAGGTTAGTTTTGTTCATGCTGTTTATTATAGCCTAATCAAAAGCCTAATTAAAAATCTACCTACGATCCCAGCAGTTGGGAAGCAGAGACAGGGGAGTCCCAGGAACAAGCTGGCAAGCTGAATCAAATAAATGGACAAGTATCAGAAGCCCCTGCCTGGATAAATAAAAAAGAGAATAATAATATAGGAAGAGCTCCACATGTAACATACATACTTGTACATGTGTTCCCACACATATGTAAATAACAATATACAACACATACAAATAAAGCATTACTTCTCCCTCCAAAAGCTTCCATTCTTTCCAAAATCAAGATTTTATTTCCCTTTCCCTTATTTTGTAACATAAATACTTAAATGCTTAATTAGTTAAAATGGAGCTGGGTGCTGGTCACATGCCTATGTCCTCTCAGTTGGGAAAGTCAGAAAGGTTAAGAGTTCAAGGTAATCCTCAACTACATAAGGAATTTGAGGCTATTCTGGGGTATTGGAGACCCTGCATCTGTTTTGTTTTGTTTTGTTTTTAGTTTTAAATTGGAGTCACTTTATAACCAAGTCTATATCAAAGTAGAAAAAAGAAGAATTACCTAATCTTCTTTTTCCCATTAGGTAATTCTCCAAGTTGGTGATCTTTTTATATGACTTTGACACTAGCAAACAAGTTCAGTTGTATAATGGAAACCCTGCTTCATCAAATCATGGTGCAATAGAGCCACACATATGCCAATCACATCACCTGTAGATCATAAACCAAATCTAAGTGCCCCTAGAGGATCTGAAAAACAATATCTGGATGAGGTACAGATGCTATATCTAGTAGAATAATACGCAAAGAACTATAGCAATAGTCTGGGGGTAGATTGTGATCTTCTCTCTGGTGACTGTCTAAGGTCAACCAGGAGTACACAGACCACAGAAGTGGCAGAGCAGCTGGGATAGGGTCCTTCCTGCCTCAATCTGTACCTGGGGTGGGGGTGGGGCACTGTTCCACAGCCCTCTGTACACCATTCCTGACAGGAGAGAGCTTGTCTCCAATGAGTGCTCTGACCCAGAGACTCAGGGGAGTTCTCCATTTTGTCTTGAAAGGCTGAAGAATCTTAGAATTTAAAATGAGGGCATTTAATACAAATGTATGGTGTATAACCTTTACCTAAAAGGACATGGAGGGCCACTGTAGCCAGCCAGAAATATAAAATAGCCAGTTACAAGAACTCAGAGCCTTAGGGCTCTGGTTCCCGATACTTGTCCCTCCTGAATGATCCACAATGGGTGCGGAACTAGGAATGAAGGTCTACTGGTTTACGAGGCTCTCCACCCTGCCAACAAGTAGATGAAGATTACATTCCTAGAATGAATGTGTTCCCCTCCCTAACTGAATACCTTGGGTCAGGTCCCTCTGAAAGTTTCCACTGTTTATGTTCTGTTTCCTTGGTAACCCTCTCCCTTCCCCCAACTTGTGGGTTAAATACCCCACACTTCTTGTGTTCGGTGTCGAACTCTGGCCAGCAAGGTCATGAGATTGACCCGGTACCAGTATCCCCAATAAACCTCATGTGATTGCAGCAAGTTCGGTCTCTCATGAGTCATTGGGTGGTCGCGTCATCCCGAGACTTGAGTAAGGATCTCCCCAGTTCTGGGGGGGTCTTTCATTTGGGGGCTCGTCCAAGATTTACGACCATCCTTGACTCTCCGAAGACCCCTTGGAGGTGAGTTCCTACATGTGATCCGTCTGTCTGACTATGTGTTTTCCATTTGTCTAGGAACTGTTTGCTTGCTTTACAACCTGTAGATTTGTAGTTAGCTGCTTCCCGAGATGGCAGGGTTTATAGATGGCAGGGTCTGGGATTCGAGTCCCCAGAGAGTTTATTTTTAGTCAGTGACTCCCTGCCCTCCATGAGGGGGAAAGGGGGCTGATCGGCAGACATGCTAAGATCACTGACTAGTACCCTGGGAGATGTCCCAGTGGATTGGGGATCCTCGGGGACGCCCAGGAGGAAC
>NW_022196896.1:44684755-44685911 GCF_008632895.1 Mastomys coucha
CCAACTGTGCCTAACCCTTACAACCTCCTCAGTTCCCTGCCCCCAGGTCGCTCATGGTACACGGTGCTAGACTTAAAAGATGCTTTCTTTTGTTTAAAGTTACATCCCACTAGTCACCCTCTGTTTGCCTTCGAATGGAGAGATCCAGATTCAGGACTGGCAGAACAGCTGACCTGGACCCGGCTGTCTCAGGGATTTAAAAATTCCCCTACTTTGTTTCATGAGGCCCTCCATCGAGATCTGGCCACCTTTCGGGCCAAGAACCCACAAGTGACACTGCTTCAGTATGTGGAAGACCTGATCTTGGCGGCGGACACCAAACAAGAATGTACCGAGGGGACTGAGGGCCTACTAACAGAACTAGGTAAGCTGGGATATCGGGCCTCAGCTAAAAAAGCCCAGTTATGCCATACCGAGGTCGCCTACCTAGGCTACCTGCTTAAAGATGGAAAAAGGTGGCTGACAGAGGCTCGGAAAAAGACAGTAACCCAGATCCCAACACCAATCACACCCCAGCAGGTGAGAGAGTTTCTGGGGACAGCTGGCTTTTGTAGATTGTGGATACCTGGATTTGTTACCCTGGCTGCTCCCTTATACCCCCTGACAAAAGAGAAAGGGGAGTTCATATGGACTCCGGAGCACCACAAGGCATTTGAAAACATCAAGAAGGCCCTCCTGTCGGCACCAGCTTTAGCCCTACCTGATCTAACCAAACCTTTCACCCTATATGTAGGTGAAAGGGCAGGAACGGCAAGGGGGGTCCTCACCCAGACTCTGGGGCCATAGAAAAGGCCTGTAGCATACTTATCAAAAAAACTGGACCCCGTGGCCAGAGGTTGGCCCTCCTGCCTAAAAGCCACTGCAGCCATAGCTCTGCTGGTGAAAGATGCTGATAAGCTTACCTTGAGGCAAGAGACCACAATTGTGGCCCCACACGCCCTTGAAAGTATTATCAGGCAGCCACCAGATCGATGGATGACTAATGCGCCCTTGAAAGTATTATCAGGCAGCCACCAGATCGATGCATGACTAATGCCTGCATGACTCACTACCAGAGTCTCCTATTGACTGAACGAATAGTTTTCGCTCCCCCCTGCTGTCCTCAACCCCGCTACCCTACTACCAGAGATGGATGATTCCACCCCAGCACACTGTT
>NW_022196896.1:44686867-44688329 GCF_008632895.1 Mastomys coucha
TAGAGAGGGCAAATAGAACCTTAAAAGAGACCTTGACTAAATTGGCCTTAGAGACCGGCGGGAAAGACCGGACAGCCCTCCTTCCCTTTGCTCTGTTCCATGTCCAGAACACCCCGGGATGATTCAGGCTTACCCCCATGAGATCATGTGTGGGGGGCCACCCCCACTCACAAAGGCGGGTGAGGTGTATGATCCTGATGCTGTTCTTTCTAAACCCCTGTTCGTCCGCTTAAAAGCCCTTGAGTTGGTGAGACGCGAGGCTTGGGAGCAACTGAAAGAGGCCTACCGAACGGAGAGCCCAGCTGTACCACACCAATTCCAGGTGGGCGACGTGGTTCTGGTCCGGCGACATCGAGCGGGCACCCTCGAACCTCATTGGAAAGGACCCTACCTAGTGCTCCGGACTACCCCCACCGCTGTCAAGGTTGAAGGCATAGCAGCTTGGATTCATGCAACTCACGTCAAGAAAGCACCTAGAGGCCTCCAGGACACCCAAGATGGATGGATCATGGAAAAGACTGATAATCCTCTCAAGCTGCGCCTACGCCGCAGGCGCAATTCTGAGTGAGCGTACCAATCCCCATGCCCCCCAACAACTCACTTGGCAAATTATAGGCTTGGGTACTGACACTCTTATAAACGGCACACAACAAATTGCTCCTCTAGGGACATGGTGGCCAAACCTACATTTCTGCCTTCGACAGGTCATTCCAGCAGCCAGGAGGGTTTCCCCCAACTTATGGGTTCTATAACTGCCCTGATGCTGATAGGGGCTCGTATTGTGGGGGTCCTCAGGATTACTTTTGTAGAAGTTGGGGTTGCGTTACCTCCAATGATGGAGATTGGCAGTGGGCAACATCATCCGCTCGAGATAGACCGAGTTTCTCTTTCATCAATGCTGGGCCGGGGAAGTATGCACAAATGGAACTATATAAAGACAAGTCATGCTCCCCAGCCAATCTAGATTACATAAGAGCAAAATTACTGAAAAAGGAAAGACAACCGAGTTTACTAGGTGGCATAACGGCCTGACTTGGGGACTGGTCTTTTATAATCATGGAGGAGGAACAGGTTACAACATCCTTGTCCACCTAAAAGTTGAAAGTCCCTCTCCTCGGCCAATTGGCCCCAACCGAGTGCTGCCTGAACAGAGACTCCCTGCCCCTGTACCTGCCCCTGCCCTCGCCCCAGCAGTGCCTCCAAAGCCACCCACTAGGGCACCTCCCAAGTCACCTCCTCCTTCTACTTCTCCCCCCTCCTCAAATACTGGGCGGAGACTATTCAATCTGATACAAGGGGCATTTACTGTATTAAATGGTTCTGACCCTAATATGACAGAATCTTGCTGGCTCTACCTAGCAGCAGGGCCTCCTTATTATGAAGGCATTGCAGTACTTGGCCGCTTTAATAACACCACCCAACATGAAGCTTGTGCCTGGAGTAGTAGAAACTGGCTGACACT
>NW_022196896.1:44688629-44688786 GCF_008632895.1 Mastomys coucha
ACCTCTGTCTTCAATGACATCACAGACTATTGCGTGCTAGTCCAGCTAGTTCCCCGAGTTTATTATCATACAGCCAGTAACTTTGAAAATGAGTTCGATGACCGCCCGAGCCATTATCGGAGAGAACCTGTTTCCCTGACTTTGGCTGTAATCATAG
>NW_022196896.1:44690330-44762421 GCF_008632895.1 Mastomys coucha
AAGAGAACACAGGTAAACAGCTAGAAGTCCTTAAAGAGGAAACACAAAAATTACAGGATTACAGGAAAGCACAACCAAACAGGTGAAGGAACTGAACAAAACCATCCAGGAACTAATAGTGGAAGTAGAAACAATAAAGAAGTCAAAAAAAGAGACAACTCTGGAGTTAGAAGGCCCAAAAAAATAAAAAAAATAAAAAACTAATAATGAATTACATTTCATACTCATCAAAGGAAAAATCTATCAAGAAGAACTCTCAATTCTGAAATCTATGATCCAAATGCAAGGGCATCCACATTCATAAAAGAAACTTTACTAAAGCTCAAAGCACATATTTCACCTCACAGAATAGTAGTGGGAGATTTCAACACCCCACTATCATCAATGTTTAGATCATGGAAACAGAAACTAAACAAAGACACATTAAAATTTACAGAAGTTATGAACCAAATGGATCTAGCAGATATCTATAGAACATTTTATCCTACAACAAAAGGATATACCTTCTTCTCAGTACCTCATGGTACCTTCTCCAAAATTAACAATATAATCGGTCACAAAACAGGCCTCAACAGATAGAAGAAGATTAAAATAATTCCATGCATCCTATCAGATCACCACGGACTAAGGCTGGTCCTCAACAACAACATAAACAATAGAAAGTCCACATACACGTGGAAGCTGAACAACACTCTACTTAATGATAACTTGGTCAAGGAAGAAATAAAGAAAGAAATTAAAGACTTTTTAGAGTTTAATGAAAATAAAGCCACAACATACCCAAACTTATGGACACAATGAAAGAAGTCCTAAGAGGAAAACTCATACCTCTGAGTGCCTCAAAAAAACAAAACAAAACAAAACAAAACAAAACTGGAGAGAGCATACACTAGCAACTTGACAGCACATCTGAAAGTTCTAGAACAAAAAGAAGCAAATTCACACATGAGGAGTAGACAGCAGGAAATAATCAAACTCAGGGCTGAAATTAACAAAGTTAATTAACAAAGTGTTGTTGTCTCCCACTATTATTCTGTGAGGTGCAATATGTGCTTTGAGATTTAGTAGTTTCTTTTATGAATGTGAATGCCCTTGCATTTGGAACATAGATTTCAGAATTGAGAGTTCTTCTTGGTAGATTTTTTTCCTTTGATGAGTATGAAAGTTGATTTTATTTGATAGTAGAATGGCTACTACAGCTTGTTTCTTGGGACCATTTGCTTGGAAATTTGTTTTCCAGCCTTTTACTCTGAGGCAGTGTCTGTCTTTATCACTGAGGTGGGTTTCCTGTATGCAGCAAAATGTTGGGTTGTATTTACATCCAGTCTGTTAGTTTATGTCTTTTTACTGGGGAATTGAATCCATTGATATTAAGAAATATTAAGGAAAAGTGATTGCTGCTTCCTGTTATTTTTGTCGTTGGAGGTTGAATTATGTTTATTTGGCTATCTTCTTGGTTTGATAAAAGAAGATTATTTTCTTTCTTTTTCTAGGGTGTAGTTTCCCTCCTTGTATTGGTGTTTTCCATTTACTATCTTTTGAAGGGCTGGATTTGTAGAAAGATATTGAGTAAATTTTCTATATCATGGAATACCTTTGTTTCTCCATCTATGGTAATTGAGAGTTTTGTTGGGAATAGTAGCCTGGGCTGGCATTTGCGTTCTCTTAGGTCTGTATGACATCTACCCAGGATCTTCTAGCTTTCATAGTCTCTGGTGAGAAGTCTGGTGTAATTCTATGCTATTTAACAATTTCCCCTCATTGTTTTTAATATTCTTTCTTTATTTAGTGCATTTGGTGTTTTGATTATTATGTGACAGGAGGAATTTCTTTTCTGGTCCTAACTATTTGGAGTTTTGTAGGCTTCTTGTATGTTCATAGGCATCTCTTTCTTTAGGTTAGGCAAGTTTTCGTCTATAATTTTGTTGAAGATATTTACTGGTCCATTAAGTTGGGAATCTTCACTCTCTTCTATACCTATTATACTTTGCTTTGGTCTCTCATTGTGTCCTGGATTTCCTGGATGTTTTGGATTAGGAGCTTTTTGATTTTTTTTGTATTTTCTTTGACTGTTGTGCCAATGTTTTCTATGGTATCTTCTGTACCTGAGATTCTTTCTTTTATCTCTTGTATTCTGTTGGTGATGCTTGCATCTATGACTCCTGATCTCTTTTCTGGGTCTTCTAACTCCAGAGTTGCCTCCCTTTTTGACTTCTTTATTGTTTCTACTTCCACTTTTAGTTCCTGGATGGTTTTGTTCAGTTCCTTCACCTGTTTGGTTGTGTTTTCCTGTAATCCTGTAATTTTTGTGTTTCCTCTTTAAGGACTTCTAGCTGTTTACCTGTGTTCTCTTGTATTTCTTTAAGGGAGTTATTTATGTCCTTCTTAAAGTCCTCTATCAGCATCATGAGATGTGATTTTAGATCCAAATCTTGCTTTTCCTATGTGTTGGGGTATCCAGGACTTGCTGTGATGGGAGTACTGGGTTCTGATGATGCCAAGTAGTCTTGGTTTCTCTTGGTAAGGTTCTTGTGCTTGCCTTTTACCATGTGGTTATCTCTTGTGTTAGTTGGTCTTGCTGTCTCTTTCTGGAACTTGTTCCTCCTGTGGATCTGTAAGCCTGTGTCAGCACTCCTGGGAGGCCATCTCTCTTCTGGTGGAACCTGTTTACAGAGGACTGCTAAATAACTCCAGCTCCTGAGTGTAGCTGAAGACTGGACAGATCCTGTCCCAGCTGTTCCACTGTTCCTGTGCCCTGTGCATTCCTATCAGGTCCTGCTTTGGGCAGTTAATGGAGAGAAAGTGGAGATCTCACCTCTGAGCCCAGGAATGAAAGCACTCCTGGGAGACCAACTCTCTTCCTGTTTGGACCTGTGTAGAGAGAGCTATGGGACAGCCTTAGCTCCCAGATGCAGATGGATACTGGAAGGATCCTGTCTTAGCTGCTCCACTGTCTTAGTATCAGAGTTTACCAAAAGAATCAAGTTTCTAAAATTTAATCTTTTTATTATCTCAAGACACAAAATCTCTGCCTATAGAATTTATCTTCCAAATAGTACCTACTCAAATCAACAAGCCACCAGTGTTCAACATCATCAAATATCTGGTTTTAAAAAAAGAAGACGGGCAGTGGTGCCTATAATCCAGGCACTTGAGAGACAGAGGCAGGCAGATTTCTAAGTTTGAGGCTAGCCTGGTCTACAGAGTGAGTTTCAGGACAGCCAGGGCTAAACAGAGAACCCTGTCTCGAAGGGAAAAAATGAAAATTTAACTTAGTTTCCGATGAATTTTTAATATCTTCTGTTTTAGCTGTCAAATAAGAAGGTTTTTTAAATTTATTCATAGACCTATTTATTCCTAGAAACATTGCAGGTGTGGCTGCTGTGTCACATGTGTGTCAGTAGGTGGCAGAGAGGAGAGAGGCTATGTCTATGCTCAGTCCTCTAACCTATGATCTTCATCGGTCAACTTTCCCTGAAAAAGGAGAGCCTGAGAAGACCACCAGTTTGGTGCCACCCAGGCCCTGGCAGCTCTCAGGGCTGGGAGCAAGCTGGAAACTATAATAACCCCACCTGGAACAGCAGGCCACAAGCAGGAGTGAGCCCAGATAGGGGACTCTCACATGGGCCAGGCAAGATGTGAGTCCAAGATGACCACCAGACTGGCACCACGGGGCCTGGACAGGGAGCTAGCCTGAAATGACCATCAGCCAGGCACCATAATGCACAAGTGAGGCATAGCACTCCTGAAAAGATCTCAGACTCTCAGAGACCTCAGGGACCTCTAAGAGGAATAAGTCATGGAGAAGTGGAAGAGAGAGAGAAACAGAAGGGTTTGAGCATGATGGAGAGGTAGAACTGGAAAATCCCGGGTCATGAGGAATACCCTGATGTGAGTTCCCTATGATCCCATCTCGGACCATGGTGCAGTCATGGCCTATGCTGCCACTGGGGGCTACATAGTCTGGTGCCATCCAGAGACATGTGATGTCTTTGCAGAACTGACCCCCTCGCCTGGGCATCCTGGGAGAGCTGGCCCTGAGGGTGTGAAAACAGGAGAAATGCCCCCACCCATAGCCAACTGCGATACTCCTAGAGAGAGTGGACTACACATTGCAGGAGTTATGGCTGAGCCCCTATCCCAACCCGTGCCAGGATACGAATGTGCCAGGGTATGAATGTGGAAGAGCTGGTCCTGCCACTTGTCTGCCATGTAGAGACATGGGTGAGGGAAAAATGACTGCCCTCACCCCTTACCACCTATAGCATATAGGAGAGCTGGTCCCAAGGTCATCAGAGTGGGAGATCTTTCCCTGCCCCTCACCTACTGCATCACTCAGGAGTGCAGCCCTCCACCTCACCTGGGCAGCATTGTAGAGCTAGCCCTGAATGTGAGGATTGTGGGTAAGGCTCCAGGGTGTGAGTATGGGGAGAACTGGCTGGATCTCTTGTCTGCTATGCAGTAGCATCATTGAGGCAGATACCTTCTCTGTTCCCTTTTGCCCTTGATATCTGTGGCTGGTGGGAGAGTTGGCCCATGGGTTCATGAGAACAGGAGAGCTGTCCCTGCCCCTCTCATCTGCTGCAGCACTCAAGAGAGCAGGCTCTCCCTGTACCTCACCTGGACAACACAGTATAGCTGTCCCTGGATGTGGTTGTTGTATGTGAGTGGCCCCAAGGATGTGAGTTTGGGAGAGCAGACGCTGCACTTGTTTGCTGGGCAGTGGTGTAGGCCAGGGAAAGATGTCCCCCTCCCCTCACTCATCCCTCACCATCTATGGCAGACAGGAGAGCTGGCCCCAGGGTCCTGAGAATAGGAGAACTGACTCTCACTTGCTGGAACACTCAGAAAAGCAGGCCCTGCACTTTTGGGGGCAGCAGGATAGAGCTTGCCCTGGTAGCTGGGGTTGCTGGTGAACTGGCCCTGGGAGCATGAGAGAAAGAATCTGTGGGCTAACCAGTTCAAATACCTCTCAGGGTAGATCCAGGGCTATGAGTTGGCCCACCCCAACATCTACCCCATCAATGAAATGCTGGAGCACATGAAGGGGCTAGTTCTTACAGATCCAAAACTACAGGGTCTCCCTGACACAGGGCAACAACAGGATATCCAAGAAGAGTCCCAGTGATATTCCAGTATTGATAGTATAGTAGAAACCAGAGGCCTTGAACCAGACCAATGAACATTTTCAAGCAAAGAAGTGTGGGCAAAAGGGTGTACTGTGTGCACTGTGAAACACTGAAGTTTTCACAATGAGATTTTTTTTTCTCTGTTGGGGAGAGTTGCAAGGGTGGATGGCAAATATGAAGGGAGGAGGAGATGGGTGGGCTTGAAGTGCATGATATGAAATTCACAAAGAACCAATAAAAAGTTTAAAAAATTAATCCATAGAGAATTTAAATTGCTAGGCTCATGTGTTCTTTTTAAACTAGAGTATAGTCTTACCCTTTCCTGAGACAAAATAACTTTAAATTTTTGGGAGTCACAAATCATAACAATAAACACATTTCATATTATAATCCAGCAAATGCATATCTACATAAGAATACACATAAATTTATATCAACATTCATAAATACATTTTTAATAAAATAATATTTTACTAGGTGAGAATAATTTCTCTATGCTATTTTATTCTGGTATATATTTTTTAATTTTTCAGAGATAAACTAAATTAATTTCAGGAGCTGTTAATTAGTGGAATGCTGAAGTTTTAAATCCACAGCCTTAGCTTAATGTGGTGCTTCACACATATAATACAAGCTCTTGAGAGCCTGAGACAGGAAGAGCATTGCAAATACAAGCTTAGATATAGTGAGACTATCTCAAAACAACAATAAAATCCAGGCACGGTGGCACAAGTTTTTGGTCCTCACAATCTAAGACAGGAGGATCAAGGCCATGTATGGTGTGTCAGAAGGCCGGCCTCATTGAAATGAGCCCCCTGTCTTAAAAATCAATAACAAAAACATCCTTAGATACTTTACTGTATTAAGGAACCTAAAAATCAGGGTAACTAGAAATGACATAAAAGCAATAGCATTGTTTATTTGATATTTTGTACTAATGAAAGCCAAATTAGTTTGCCCTCAGCCAGAAGAAACTGCAGCTTCTTACAATGCCTAAAAGATAAATTCCCTAAATCAGCCAATTTTTGTTTCCCAGCTCTACCAGGAACTTCTGAGAATGAAAGAAAAAGAAAAAAACCCTGTGATTTTTTTTGCTAATTAAAATTTGAGAGAGAGAAAGCTGTGAATGTGAAGTGGGAGGAGCTACTTTTAGTTCAGCCATTGTGTAAGTTGGGTTACTTGAGTGTACCTCTGCTGGTCTCTAAGAAGCACTGGCTTCCTCATCTGTAAATTCAGGGAAAAAAAAAAAACTATTACAGACTTTCTCTCTTCTCCAATGTGTAAGTTTGGGTGTTGCTATTTCTGTCCTTTTTACAAACAAACTGTACACAGAAAATCAATGACTTCTTATACATAAGAAAGACTTGTGAACAGGGTAAAGTGCCACACCAAAATCTGGAGAGACAAATAAACACAGAGACCCACAGTCACATTCGTCACCTAAAGCAGAGAGCACCAGAGCCAGAGGTGCTTTTAGTAAGGAGAGTGAGAAAATGCCAGGGCAGGTGTACAGGAAAACCTGGACATGTATGTGGGTTTCTCTCCCTAAAATCCCAAAGTTTGGGGAAACCCTTATATGTGTCTGGGTTTTGCTTTGAGGATATCTCACTGAGTTCTCCCATTAGCTAAAAACACTTGGGAAGGTCAAAACCTGGCACACAGTAAAGACTAAAGTTTGGCCACCTGACAGTTTACCTCCACAAGGCTCCAGAATAACGGAGCTTACAGTGGAAGGAGCATCAGGGTCAGATTCTCAGGGGAAGGCTGGGAGACAGAAGGGATGTTGGTCATTGGTGGTGGCAGGGGCCTGTTGGTGGCGAGCAGTGGCTCTGGGCATTCTAAGGAGGAACAGGCAGCATGGAAGTGGAGCCAGCTGCTTGGAGCTAAGTTGTGAGGGGCCACCGGCATGGGGCAAGGAGACTAGGCAAGGAGAAAAGTGCTTCCAAAAATTACGCACAACAGATAGATAGGTGTATTGTTGGGCAGTCCTGCTTCATCTTCCCTGCCCACAAGCCAGGCTCAAGCACTCTCTCCTAGTTCCATTGGCTTCCTATGGTAGCTGACTTCAGCCCTATTTAACAAGGATTCTAGGAAACACTCCCCCCTCCACCCGCCCATTCCCATTTTCCAGAAGTTAACATTCAGAATGATGTCTAGCTGGCAGAAACCATGCTCTTTTGTCAGGCACAGCCCTCCATGGGATGATTGTAACATTTGATTACTTATCTCGCTATATAAAACAGGCAATCAGCTGTTAGGATCAGGGCTGTGGAAACGGGTCAATGGGTAAAGAGTTTGCTGTGTTCTCTTGTGCCACATGTACAAGCCAGGTGGGCACCGTGGCCTCCCTGTAATCTTATCTGCAATCTTACCTTGTGAGATGGGAAACCCAAGTAAGTAGGCAAAGCAGAGTATTTAATACAGCAGGCTTCAAGTTCAGCAGAATGGCAAATGATGGTGGAAGGCTGCCAGTGTTAGCTGTGGGCCTCCCCACACACATACACAAGTGTGCTTGCACACACAGATGAACATACATATATACATGCATAAATACCTCACATTTACATATGCAAGAAGAAAATTAATGAAGGTTTTGTTAATGATGTTAAAATCATCTTAGGTTAATTCTCTGCAATGTTCCCCATTCCCAAGGGTAAATTGTGTCCTATTTGGGCCCATACATTCATCACAAGATGTTCCTGCCACTTAAACATTTTCTCCTAAGTGAGCCATCCTGCAGCCTTCCAAACTATGCAATCCAAACCATGAAGCATGTGAGGGGTGACCCACACAGCTGGTGCCTCCTAAACACAATAACTTGCACCCTGTAGGATGAACTGTTTTGTGTTTATTCATGGTTTAAGCCCCACCCACACCCATGCAACTGTGATGTCAATGTTTCCATAGCAAATAACTATCTTCTTCTTTCATATGTAAAGATGTAATCGAGCAGGGGCTACAATCCCACAAAATGCAACCAGATGGGATAAATATGTTGCTTAAATGATAGGCACAATGGCTCAGAGCAGCCAGCCCCCTGAATGTTCATGTCCCAGATGGTTCCACATCACAGCCCAGGGGTTGTTTCACTATGGAGTAAAACATGAAGTTATGAATACTTGACAATATGCTACAACATCCCACACCCTGTGGGAGTGTGTATTCATGTGGACAGAGATATGACTGTTAAGATATGTGAATGCTGCCATCACATCAGGAGCATGTGCTCACCCTCAACATTTCAAAGTCATCATTTGGACCTCAGTTCTGTACAGAATTTAAAATAGACTCTGGAATCTTCTCTCTGTTGTCCACAGCCCTCAGTTAATACCCAGGTCTGGTTTTGTGTAGGTGTCTGTACTTGAATGTTAACATGTTAAATACAAACTACATACAACCAGGAACCCCATGCTTTCATGACATATGCCTGGATTTCAGAGAAGCAACAGAGGACCTTACAGGCTGAAGTAGGGGATTACATTTCCTGAGGGAAACTTGCTACCTAAGAGGGAAGAGGGTCTGGAAGAAAAGTTACTACATTTGAATACACTCAAGGACACTTTGTTCCTGGAAATAACTAAAAGGACATAAACTCACAAATGCCCTGCCGACTCGCAGCAGACAATATTGGAAATGCAATCTCAGCCTCCATCTCAGACCTTTTGAGTCAGTGTCTGAATTTTAACAAGGTCATTACATCATTCACAAGCACACTAAAGTCTGAGAAGTGCTGGTTTGTCTACAACACCATAGTGCAGAGTACATAGTTGAAAGCAGTGCTTAGGAGAGAAGGGGAGAGAGGAAGATAATGAAAGGGAGATGAGAAAGAAGAAGAAGGAGGAGGAGGAGGGGAGGGGGAAGGAAGGGGGAGAGGGAGAAAGAGAAGGAGGAGAATGGGAGGAGGGAGAGGAGGAGGAAGAGGAGGAAGGAAGGAAAGAGTAATGAAGAAAAGAAGAGGGAGGACAGGAAGAAGAGGGTGCAGAGGGAGAGAGGAGAGAGAGCACACAATGATGACTGACATTTGCTTAGTTCTTACCGTGGTAGGTTCCTAACCCTTGACTCATAGGCAAAGCCAGTGAGGAATGAACTACCATATTTCCCTTTGACTAGCCAGCGGTGTGGAGCTGCATAGATTCATTCAAACCACAGGACACATGATTGTCTACTGTGCTAGGAGCTGCTTTCTTTAATGGTTATAGGATTCTGAACTAGCTGTCAGGTATCTCTGTATATGGGGCATTATTCACATTGGGGAGGCTCTACGAAACCTTTATTTTTTATCAGTTGAAGGAAGTGTTGAAGGGGTGTGTGCTCACTGTGTAGCTGTTGGGAAACAACATCTCTAGTTGCAGGTGATCATCAGACAGGTTCCTGAATGTGGTCAAGGCAGCATCTCGAGCACAAATTTGGTGAGTGATAGATGGTTATTCTGTGTAGCCCGCGCAGTCGTCTCACCAGCAAGAAGACACGCGGACACTAGGTTCCTTCTGCAGCAACGTTTTATTGTCTCCATCCATAGGAAAAAAAGGGTCGAGCCCAAAATCCGCACTGCTTATATACACCACAGAGTGGGCGTGTCTGCCCACAGCGTGGCATGTCTGCCCATGATTGGCTGTTCGCTCATTACCCTACGTAACGCCCCAGGATGGGCATCTTTTTCACTCTACGCACATGCGCAAACAGTTCTCTACGCACATGCGTGAACAGTTGTTTACTAGGAGTTAACAGTGGAAGTAGGCGCCATCTTGCCATGGCAAATGCCTCTCCAGCTTCACGGCTCCCTACAATTCTGTGTGTGGAGAAAAGTGAGTGTTGGGGGGTGGCGGTTAGGCACAGAAGAGTCTGTGTAGGGGGGATCATGTGATGTTCGTATATGCATGTATATGATCAGACCAGGGAGTGGCACTATTAGACGGTGTGGCCCAGTCGGAGTAGGTGAGTCACTGTGGGTGTGTGCTTTAAGATCCTCATCCTAGCTGCCTGGAAGCAGTATTCTGCTAGCAGCCTTCAGATGAAGATGTAGAACTCTCAGCATCTCCTGCACCATGCCTGCCTAGACACTGCCATCTTCCTGCCTTGAGGATAATGGACTGAACATCTGAACCTGTAAGCCAGCCACAATTAAATGTTGTCATTTATAAGATTTGCCTTGGTCAAGGTGTCTGTTCACAGCAGTAAAACCCTAACTAAGACAGAGCAATGCCCTAGTCTCTTGTTTCCTGATCCCACCTCTACCTAATAAGTTCTCATGCCTTAGTGCACTCACAGCAAACACACTCAAGTGCACTTGGGAGCCTGCATGCACCTCCAAAGACCTCACACTGCAGCAATCTAAGTGTCACAGCACGGGAAGGTGTATTCCTGCTCTGTGAACGAACTTGGCGACAAACTGCAGAGACACCATAAGGATCTAGACCTGTTGCCTGTTCAGAAACAATGAAAAGCTTCAGGATGGAGCTGAGTGTGGGGCTCTTCCAAGGGTGCTCACATGGGTTTTATGGCCATGCAGTCAGCTCCACATTCTAAACCACACAATCTACTGTCTTCCTATAGAATTTGTGGATGGGAGGCTTTGAGCCCATGTGGTCATAGAACCTTTATGAAGCAAGGGTGAATGAGATGGAATGAGTTCACTGGGGCATGGCTCTCAGGAGGGATTAGTGGTCATGTTGTGTTCATGGCTTGTTGTAATAGAGAGAGAGTTTGGCTCTTGAAATCCTCTGCTTCCTGCTTCAGGATTTCAGTTCTCCATACAGTCGGTCAAGTAAATATCTTGATACAGTGCCTAGCTTCAGGTAGCATAAAATGGACTAACACATTGTGCTGGTTAGTTTTAGGTCAGTTTGGCAGTCATTTGAGAGATGGTGACTTCAATTGAGAAAATGCCTTCTTAAAATCAGGCTGTAGACGAGCTTGTGGGGCATTTTCTTAATTAGTCATTGATGTGAGAGGGCCCAGACCGTTGTAGGTGTTTCTGGTGGTCCTGGGTCCCATAAGAAAGTAGGTTGAGTAAGCATGATGAACAAGCCAGTAAGCAGCACCCTTCCATGGCTTATTAGCTCCTGCATCTAAGTTCCTGAACTATTTGAGTTCTGACTTCCTTTGATGATGAACTATGAGGTAGAAGTATAAACCAACAGAATGCTTTCCTTCCCAAGTTGCTTTGGTCATGCTATTTCATCATAGCAATAATAATTTTAACTAGGACATGCATGCTCCTTAGGCTAACTGAAGTTTTGGGGGACCCTGGAACTCATTCTATCTATCTCAGGCACTCTCAGTGGGTTCAGATAGGCCCTCATCGCTCTTTTCCCACATTGAATGCAGGTTTAATACTCAATACTGGCCCTTCACCTTTGCCTTTCCATATCTGCTGACCCTTTCTCCCTTCTGCAGATGTGGGAGAATTCAGCACCACCCCACCCCACCCCTGGACCTAGCTGTTTCGCCCCATCCGGGCATGTCTTTTCATCTTCATTCTTCTACTTTTGTCTCCATGATGAGTTCCCTGACTATCCCAACAGGGCTTTTAGAAGACTCTGTTGCTATGTCTCTTGAGATGGATGGCAGATGTCTACACCAGAAAAGATTTCCTCTTCCAGACTCTGTTGGATTCACTAAGGTTTTGGTGAGGTCAGGGTATCATGCCTCCTGCATCTTCAAACCCTCTATGATCTTTGGATTCCACAGAAGATGGGGGTAAAGAGAGCATCCCAGAGAAAAATGAGCAGTGTGGAAGGGAAATAAGTCATGTAGTAGACCATGGCCCTCTCCAACTATGACTTTATCATATAATGCATGGCTTCCCCGTGTGATGAGTGAGAGGAGATTAGATGTAGCATGTAGCATACCTTTCTATTGATTCCCTCTTCTCTCTTCCCTTCCTCTCAGCTTCAAACCTAGAAGAAACTCTGATCTAAAGCAAACATGTTTTATGGTCTTAAAGAACTGTGTCACATGTTCCTAACATATACTACTGGGCAGAAAAAAAAAAAAAGAAAGAAAGAAAGAAAAGGGAAGGGAAAGGAAGAGGAGGGGAGGGGAGGGAAGGGAGACTGCCGAGTAGTATAGCCCAACTCCACGCATGAAACAAACTCCCAGCCACTTCCATCAGGAATGTTTGGGAGGCATTTATGGTTGGATTAAGTAACTCTTGTTTCAGTGAATGCACTGCAATAGATACCACAGGAAGGCGACCCCCACCCCCGACAGCTCTGGAGACAAGCCAGTCTTTCCCTTCCTGCTGTGCTTTCCCTCAGCGCCAGCCATGGATTTGGACAAGGTGAAGGAGCAACTGAAGCCCCCTGGCCAGAGCGACCCTCTGGTGTTGGCTGAAGGCCCCTCTACCCCTATGTATATCCTGACAGCCCGCAACGGGCATTGGCCAAGACCCTCTATCTAACTTCTCAAAACAAATACAAAAATCCTGGTAACACAGCGGCCACAGGGTGGCTGCCAGTTTTTAAATCTGCAGGAAGGCTTAGTGTTTTGAACCTCTGTGGAATCCCCTGAAGCCAACCGGGGCCAAGAGAGCATTCCTATTGGACAAGACATTTCTCCTCTTTTCGGTCATGGGCAACTATTCATTGCATAAAAATATCGCCCCAGGCCAGGGAGATATGTGACCTACTAAAATCCCACAGAATAAAAATAGGCAAAATAAAAAAAAGGAAGCCTCCTTGTTTTGGGAGAAAGTCCTAGCACTGTGCATGGACAATGATAATATTCACAGCGCTGACTCGTGGACCCGCACTATGCATGGACAATGATAATATTCACAGCGCTGACTCGTGGACCCGCACTATGCATGGACAACGATAATATTCACAGCTCTGACTCGTGGACCCGCACTATGCATGGACAATGATAATATTCACAGCACTGACTCGTGGACCCGCACTATGCATGGACAATGATAATATTCACAGCGCTGACTCGTGGACCCACACTATGCATGGACAACGATAATATTTACAGCGCTGACTCATGGACCCAAATAGCTTCTCTCATCAGAAGCAGAGATACCCAAGAAGGAAAAACCTCCTCTGGTGATCTTAGCTACAATTTGACAGTGCATACATAGGGCCATCTAAAATAAGACAGGCTGATAACAACCCAGCCCCTGAGCCCCCTCAGTCAGATGAGCCCAAGGACCGAGGTCCTAAAGACCACCCTATTTCAGATCTCACAGCCCTTACCCACCTAATAAGGAAAATAAAATCCATCTACCCACCCCTGCCTCCTTTTCCCTCAGAAAAACACTAAATAAACCATATACCATGCATTAACTTCATAGTTTTTATGACTCCCTTGCAAAAACAAACTTTACCTCCCACGCTACTCAGGAACTTCAATACAGAACTAGAATCCCAAACACTTGAGCATGCCCTGTTAATATTAACCCCGATTGAACTAAGTCACTCAACTGGTACCTATTCCAAGCATCAGACTTAAAAGAATTCAGGCAGGCAGTGAAGGAAAATGGCATCCACACACTCTTGACAAAATCTCTCCTATAGAGCCATATTGCCAACCTAAACATACCCCAAGATTGGAGAGATATTTGCCACTCTTCCCTGCCCAGCTTGATGTTTTTTGAGTGAGAGGCCTTACCTCAAGATGAATGTCGACAACAAGTCAGGCAAAATCTGGACTGAGGTAACACTCCTTGGGGTTTTGATGAACTCTGGCCAGGAACACTTCTCTACTGGAGCACAGCAGGTGAGGGGAAGAGGGTATTATGAATAGGTCCACGTCTGTGCAGCCATAGCTTGGGACAGGCTTACCCTACCGTCAGGTTCAAAAAACATTGCCTCCTCCCTGCTCTTTATGTCAAAAGCCAGGAGGACATCTATCTGATTTTATTATCAGAACTAGACCAAGCCTAGAAAGAAATATCCCCAACCCCAGATCCAGAGATCTCCTTCTTAAAACCATTGTGTGGAAAGGTATGACTTCTGAATCCAGACTAGACTGCCAGAGACTCCAGGAAGAACACCACAATAGGTGGATTGTGGCAACCCAAGATATAGGGACAAAATCACACCAGCTTACATTCATGGTTCAGGCACTTGTGGCAGCAGTAAAAACAGAAGTAATAATAGAAAAAACACACCAACCTTCCAGTCTGTCTGGGCTGGTGCCCTGAGCAGACCTTGGGCGCAAGCTCAGCAGCCAGATGGAAGTTCCCACAACACCCAGAGGAAGTTCCATACCCAGGCACTCTAACATGCCCAGGATCAGAGGTTAGGAGGACAATACAGCTGTCCCAACATCGGGAGTAACTGGGACCTGCAGGACACAGGCACACAGGAACTCCACCATTCCAAGTGCTTCTGGTCTGTCTGGGCTGACTGGTGCCCTTAGCAGACCTTGAGTGCAAACTCTGCAGCTAGTCCTAAAACACCCAGAGGAAGCTCCACTCCCAGGCACTCTAACTAGCCCAGGATCACAGGATCCCAGAGTCACAAGATCACAGAGACAGCTTGACTGAGGAGTTCTGACACAACCAGGATCACAGGAAGGACAGGCTCCAGTCAGATTTAGCAAGGGCAGGTAGCACTAGAGATAACCAGATGGCAGGGGGCAAGCGAAAGAATATAAGCAACACAATGCCAAGGTAACTTGGCATCATCAGAACCCAATACTCCCACCATAGCAAGTCCTGGACACATTATCACATTGGAAAAGCAAAATTCAGATATAAAATCACTTCTCATGATGATGATACAGGATTTTAAGAAAGACATAAATAGCACCCTCAAAGAAATACAGGAGAACACAGATAAACAGCTACAATCCCTTAAAGAGGAAACACAAAAAATCCCTTAAAGAACTACAGGAAAACACAATCAAACAGGTGAAGGAAATGAACAAAACCATCCAGAATCTAAAAATGGAAATAGAAACAATAAAGAAATCAGAAAGAGAGACAACCCTGGATGCCACGCACACTTTGCGATGGCGGTATTTGAGGCGTAAACTTCAAGGAAAGTCAGTCTCCTGCCTCCGCATTGTCGCCTGGCACCCCAAACTCAGAGGTAGCCCAGATATGTCCTCTTACTTGTGTGCTAGGGGCACACCAAGATATCATTTCTTAACAGCTAGAAAAAGAAAATTCAGACATTGCTCTCTGACCTTCACCAATGTTCCAACATCCTAGTCAAACCCTGGCTTGGAATGTTTAGCCATTCTAACTAATTGCCTCCAGCATTGTGGGTAGGGCACTGAAGCTCACAGAATGAGAGACTTATCCCAGGGCAAGGTCAAGTAAAATCCTCATTCTCAGTCATGTACTACAGCTGAACCACTCCTAGGAATTAGCAAGAGATTGTCTCTACTTCCCCAAAAGATTAACATAGTGGGCGTTTTACCTAGGATGAGTGGGACCTTAATCTGAGTGTGTGTGTGAGAGAGACTGTCTGCAGCATTGAGCATTCTAGATGCAGCAGTCTGCATTCAGCATTCAGACTCGCTCACACTCAGACTAGAATCAGAGCTTAGGTGGACTAGGACTTAGATTCACACAGTCCGTAGCCCCCCAGGGCCCGGAGCACTTGGGCCCAAGGGTTAGGGGTGCAGCACCAGTCGAGATTCAAGAGATTGAGCATTCGAGATTCGAGCATTCAACATTGAAGATTCAGCATTGAGGACTCGAGATTCAAGCCTCTATTCTCCTGGCTCATGTACCAACAGCCTCCCGGGACTCCGGCCGGGCCCATGCAGCCTGAACTGCTCGGAGCCTGAGGGTTCTGCACCAGTCCAGAGGAGATGGCTGATGTTTTAGACCTAGTGTGTTTTAAATGGCCTCAGATGTACCTCGACTACTGAGCTGCCAGATTTTTCATTTCTCTTTTGCAATGATTGTAAAAGCCTCATGTCATTTTTTAAAGAAATATATTCAGACCTTACACCACTCCTGTCAAGTCTGTTTGTCAAAGCCAAATCCCATGCACACCTGGCCAGAACCCATCGTCCCGCGGAACAAGGGACCCCACAAGAAACCCAAGTCCGTGGCACCTGGAGATACAAAACCTAGGAAAGAAATCAGGAGTCATAGATGCAAGCATCACCAACAGAACACAAGAGATAGAAGAGAGAATCTCGGGTGCAGAAGATACCATAGAAAACATTGACACAACAGTCAAAGAAAATGCAAAATGCAAAAAGATCCTAGCCAAAAACATCCAGAAAATCCAGGAAGCAATGAGAAGACCAAATCTAAGGATAATAGGTATAAAAGAGAGTGAAGACTCCCAAGGTAATGGGCCAGTAAATATCTTCAACAAAATTATAGAAGAAAACTTCCCTAACCTTAAGAAAGAGATGCCCATGAACATACAAGAAGCCTACAGAACTCCAAATAGCCTGGACTAGAAAAGAAATTCCTCTTGTCAAATAATAATCAAAACACCAAATGCACTAAACAAAGAAATTTAAAAGCAGTAAGGGAAAAAGGTCAAGTAACATATAAAGGCAGGCCTATCAGAATTACAGCAGACTTCTCACCAGAGACTATGAAAGCTAGAAGATCCTGGGCAGATGTCATACAGACCCTACAAGAACACAAACGCCAGCCCCGGCTACTATACCCAGCAAAACTCTCAATTACCATAGATGGAGAAAACAAGATATTCCATAACAGAACAAAATTTCCACAATATCTTTCCACAAATCCAGCCCTACAAAGGATAATAGATAAAAAACATCAACATAAGGAGCAAAACTACACCCCAATAGAAGCAAGAAAGTAATCTTTCAACAAATCCACACAAACCTAATTCCACCTCTTACAACAAAAATAACAGGAAGTAACAATTACTTTTTCTTAATATTTTAATATGAAAATATTTACCAACATATCCTAATCAATTGAAATCCAAAAATATGAGGGATTAGAAATTTGTTGACTGTCATCCAATGGTTTCTCTAATTTGGTAATTGGAGAAATAGGTACAATATTGCACAATCTATATACACTGTCAGCTTGTATGTTTGTGACAGTGTCTTGCTGTGTACAACATAATGGTCTTGAAATCTCGCTTCTCCTATCTCAGCCTCTGTATTAGTAGTATTGCTTATTTCATGTTTTTACACTATACTATGGTTTTCAGAACACCTTATATATTTCAAAAGTATTTATATACCCAAGGAAGACATAGACAATTAACTTGGGAGGTGGCTTGTAAGAAAGGGAACAACAAAAAGTGAGACTGAATGCTTTGCTTGACATTTGCAGCTCTTGTATGAAGTTTGAAGAAGACTTTATGAGTTACTCTTTCTCTGAGATGAATGTTTTTCCAGATTATCACAGCTAATGAACCAGATTCTTACCCTTACCTAATGTCTGTGCCACCCTCCAAGCAGAACCATTGTTCATTGAAACAGTTGGTGGATGACTTTATGGATAGACCATCTTAATACACGCACCATTTCTTAAATGAATGTAACCTGTTCTCTGTGGGCTGAGAATAAAATCACTCACTCAAGTCAAATAGCTTTGACCATAGCAGGAAGTCTGTATCCAAAAATTGTGCCTACAATTCATTTCTTGGTGCAGCAGAACTGTCAGCTCTCAACTTAGCTACAATGGAGGTAAAATCCTTTGGTGATGTGAGGGTCATTGAAGTACAGTCTTATTACAATGAAATCCAATGTCTAAAAATTGTTCTTATTTTGGGCTTGTACTACAGTAAGAGCCAAGATTTTAAACTCTACTAAATACAAAACAAACAAAAAGACTTTATATATTCATGTTCATTTAAGAAAATACTAGTAGTGATGTATTATTTTGAAATATACAGTTAATATGTTTGGAGTTATTTAAAATTTATATTGAGAAAAACATGTATTTTCAGTATTACTGTAAACAAGCATCTACATAAGACTTACATTGATTGTTGTTTTATATTAAACAACTTTTACAATACTCATTTTTATTGTTATAATATTTTATAAATGTTAAAGAATATGACAAAAAAAGATATTGTAGGTATTGAAGGGGGGGGTCTCTGGGAGTAGTTGGGGTACAAAAGGGGAACAAGAATGTGATTTAATTCTATTTACTTAAAATGTTTTTAAAATGTTAAAAAATTCAGAAAATTGAAATCATGTAACTTGTCTCATCATAATGTAATAAAACTTAAATCAAAAAAAAAAGAAAGAAAAAACACATCAAATCCTAAAAGCCTAACTTCTAAAACAAAAGACAACCACCTACCTCCGTAATGTACAATTAATGACTCTGACTACACTACATTTATTTAACTTCTACAAAAACTCCATGGACCCTTACCCACAAGGAAAGCACAAGACATTCCTGTCCCTGACCTACTACCACCACCTTTGCCTTGTAAGGACCCTCCTGGAAACCCCATCTTACACATGCCTGTGACATCACCACCCACAAGTCAGTATGTATTAACCCTCCCACTCTCCTCTGATGCAAAGGCACTACGAGAACCTGTATGAACCTCCCTTCCTAAGGCTCCTGCACCCCATAATTGTTCCCCAGGTTTAAATCTATGAACCTGAAGAGCTCATCTTGCAGATAAGAGGAAGCCAAAAGAAGAGAGAGGTCCTCATCCCTCTTTCACTGGACTGGCCTCACTGAGCGACAGGACCACTGGAGCAGCCCTCGTTCAAACACATCTGGCCAGTGACCTCCAAGACAAGCTTAACCAGGCAATGGCCTCCACTGCAGACATTCTAGAATCCCTTCAACACCAGTTAACCTCCTTATCAGGAGTTGTTCCCCTAAAACTGACTGCTGAACAGGGAGGGGCAAACATTCCTCAACGTCCGCAACCTGTCATTACAAGCACACTGCAGCAGTTGCATAGCCTACCCAGAGGCCAATGAGGAAATGGCAGACACAGTTCTCTTGTCCTCTGTGGTCATCAACTCTCCAACACTCAAAACACCTGGGGAATCAACTTATGAGGACAAAGGCTGGCTTTACCCCACAGTTTGAGAAGTCCTACAAGGGTTTCTTGGTTTTGTTGCCTGTAGGCATGCAGCAAAGGAACCCATGGCATGTCAGAACTGATATGCTTATCTCATGCCTCAAAAGAAGAAAGGGCTGGGACTGAACTATAAAGCCTTTCCCCCAGAAACCTAACTGTCCCATTAAGCCTGCCACACCGAGGAACAAGCATCCAACACTTGGGCCTTTGGGAAGTATGTATCATTCAGACTCTAGTACTGTAAGTGAATCTACTGGTGTGTACTGATGTTTAACAACTCTTAGCAGTCTTCAAGCACACAGTTTTAAATGTTAAGGCTAATTAACCAGTAATGCCATCACTTAATCATTTTGTGTGCTAATAGGGGCACATACAGGAACTATAAGAAATGGCTCTCATTAGAAGAAGAAAGAAATTAGCATTTATGAGTTCTAATTACGTTTTGGCTCCCAGACACAATGTAATTTGGTTTTCACTAAAAATAGTGAACCTTTAAATTAGAGAAGAAATTTAAAAATGCCCTAATAATGATAAGAAATTTGAGACAAGAATGACAGCATTTATGTTTTTTGATTTATGATTTTTCACAGCCTATCCAGATGTTCATGATCAATAGGAAACCCAGATTTACCATCAAGAGAGAATAAAACAAAAAATTAATAATAAATGTAAATATACTATAGAAACATTTAATATCTATTTTAAATATCATTCTTTTATATTTACTATTGATGTTGCCATAACACTAACCCATAGAACTAGAGAGGGTCTGTATAACAAAACAGAATATTTAAAGCATAAAGTTATTAACTTTTGCCACCTTCATTCTATCATGAATGTCATGACTATCAGAAGTTCTTCAAAGCCTTTAAAAATAAAAATAAAAAATATTTCCATGTGGAAAGAAAGGTTAAAACAATAAAAGGAGAGTTGGGGTATACCTCAGTGGTATAGCATTCACCTAGCATGTACATGGGCCCTGGATTCAGTCCCAAGCATCACAAAAGAAGCATTTAAGTAAATATACAATAGAAAGCACTGGAAGCAGTAGGAGTCCATGTGAAGCATATAAATAACACTGGCACAAAATGAGGATTTATTTTTCTCCAAAACAATCTGGGGAATGCCTACAATGCCTTACAGCTAAGGGACAATGTCTCCATCTATTTTGGTGGGCCTGCAGCTTTCTCTCCTTAATTAGAGTCTCCATATTGCCTAGCCATCTGTTTCTGGGTCCTTCCCAACATTGGTGATGGGAGGGATATTTTATGATCTCATACCTTTAGTGGAAGGATGAATTCTACATTTATCTGATCAGGACTACATACTTTTGGAGAAGACTTGAGGACCCTCAGGATGCAGCAATGCCTTTCCATAGTCCTTCCCATCTCCATGTATGCACGTCCCTTCTCTTTCCAAAGACAAAACGTTCACTTGACTGCAATAGCCTCTAGGGTGGCGACATGTCTTGCTTTGACTCAAAGAGAAGGAAGGGAATACTGTTCTGGGCCTAAACCTGAGATCTGAGGAAGTCTGCTACTGTTCATTTGGAACTTGGCTGCCCTGGAAATGAGTCGAGGCTACATCAGAAGAGGTAATGAAGACAAACAGGTTCTGGGGGAAAAACTGCCGAGAAGGAGAGGAAACATAAAAGAAAATCAAGGACTCTGGCATATGCATGAACCTCAGCATTACCACAACAAAAGAATTCAGAAAGTTGATAGTCCTTTGAATTGTCTTTTTTTAATGTGCTAGAGTCAGACATATCACTGAGACCATCTTATATGCCATAGCACTAGATGGCTGTAAGCCTGGTGCCCCTGTACACACCAGGTAAAGTGGAGAAGAGCCATTCACATGCTTGGATCCCTGACCTACAGATATATCAGTAAATAAATTGTTACTATGAACTTCTGTATGTAGGGGATGGCATGGCAAATAGCAGCATGTAGCTAGCAGAAATAGTTCGGTATACCATTGTACAACTGCCACAAAGATTAATGATATCCTGTTTATACCACTTTGCAATGTGTCATTACTATAAATCCCATCAAAAGGTAGGAAACTGTGACTACTGGTCCACAGAATACAACAAAGAAATTGATCTAGAAGTCCCAGGCAAGCCTTAAGCCACAAAAAGCTTCCAGGCTCCAACATTCATAGTTTTGGAGCCTGGACTTTACCACGATAACAGAAACCTAACCATATAAACGGAAATCAGGATGCTCTAGCTGATAGCCAACTTCAACCAACAGATGCTTGAATGAGGCCATCTTGAAGCTCTTCCAGCAAATTTCACAAAATACACAAATCAGCCCACACAAGTTCACCAACTCTCAATAATCAAATGATTACTGTTTTAAGCCACTAAGCATAGAGACAGTCTCTGTGCAGCAGATTATAATAGATAAAGTACACTCACCTACATGGCTCTAGCCTACCCCAACCCATACGTCCAAAAAGGTTGTACAGTTTAGACGGTTATCACTGTGGGAAGTCCAGCAGTGGTCAGATCCACAGCTCTAGTGTTATATTCCATGAGTTTATTAAGGCTCTACCACTAACAAAGGAAGTGATTGATCTGATATGAGTTTCTTTGTTTGCAAAATAGGGATCATAATAGTAAGTACATCAATGGGGTTTCAACAGGCAATTAGTGAAACATCTACATAATATACATTTAGTAAATGTTAGACAGCCTTATTTTTCCAAAGGCATGAGGTAGGTTTTTATGGAAAGTCTTTACAAATTTTCAAGTGAAGTCATATCCTTTTAAGATCTTTTTATAAAATGAAACTGAGAATGAAAAGCCCACATTGCATAGTCCTCCAAACCTTCTTCAGGGGTTGTCATGGTAGTACTAAAAGGATTATAGAGGATATGGTATAGGGCATTTTTATGGGATGAATCTGTAGGAGGGAATACTTCTACATGTTAATTTAAAACAGTTTTGAGCAAAGCTTTAAGCCCTAATTTTTTTTAATTGCTACTTCAATTTAAGTCTTAGACTAAGATTCTGAAAACTTCAGATTTCCTGTGAATATGAAGATAAACATCTAAATACTTGTCTATGTTGATGTTAAAAGACAGAGACCCCCACAATCACTTGTGCTGTGCTGTTTCATAGAACAGTGAGACTAAGCATTCCATGATATAGCAAAGAAATGAAGAGAAGGGGGCTGGCAACATGACACAGTAGGTAAGGGAAGGGCACTTTCTGTCAAGACTGGGGACCCAAGTTCAAGCCCTGAGATTCACATAGAAGAATGAAAGGACTGACTCCCTCAAGTTGCCCTTTGTTCAACACATGCACACTTTGGCACAAGGCATCTACATGTACCCATAGCAAATATATTCATAAATGTAATTTTAAAGTTTAAACAATAAAACAAATAAATTCAGTGGTTAATCACTGGAAGCAAAATTAAATAGTTGAAAATTGAAAACTTAATTAAATGGTACTATATCAATATGAATTTATAAGCTAGGAATAAGGAACCGGTAGTACTGTTTTGAATTTTATGTATTGTTTGAGAATAATAAAATGTGTTAAGAGTATCACATGATTAATATTTAAAAATTATAATACCCTCTTCTTGTAAGCCACCTGGGAGACCTGTAAAATAACTTTTATGCTTTTGACCCAGAGATCCCTGCAAAATCATGGAAGTCAAGAGGTTCCAATCTGTGTTCTCTTTAAGAACACTCATGAAACTTCCAGTCACCTATAGAATTCATGTCTCCAAAGCCACCAAGTATCAAAAAGACTTAGTTTTAATATATGAGCACACATTTAATGATGCATGTGTATAAAGATGTCATGGTAAAGCCCATTACTTTGTATAGTAGTTAAAAAAAAAAGCAAAAATAAAACAGGAAAAGTGGTAACATGTACTATAAAAGTAACTTTTTATTCACCTGATGTACTTGTCCTCTCTACTGCTGAATAAGCTTGCCCTTTCTAGTTCTTTCTATGTTCTGGCTGGTTGGTTCAACTCGGCTAGCTGTTCTGGCTCAAACTCTTCTCCAAGCTTACTGACTCATTCTGGCTTCTGTCAGCTTCTCACTGAATTGCTCTGCTTGGTCTCAAACTAACTCTGGCAATACATTCTAATCTTATGGCTCCTTTTTACTCTCCAGCTTGTTCTGTCTTCACCTGTGACCTGTCTCTGTAAAATAGTCCTAGTAAAATTGCTCCCCCTCTCTCCCTCTCTACACTGCTCTCTTAAGTCACCTCTCCTTCCTGTCCCTTCCTGTCCCCCATGAGAGTTGGGCATATCTTATCTTGGACTCACACTGTCAAATCTTTCTGATTTGTCACTTTGTCTGCCCCTCAATTAGACATCATTTTTAAAATGGTTAATTCCTTTGTGATCTCTTGCCAGAGCAGCCATGTTGCTGGATTAAAATTCCTCTAGAAGATACCATGTCGGTGGAGTTGCCAATGTGTGTCAGGGCCAAAGAGTGAAAAGGGAATTGGACTTTGTACCCCAAAAAGAAAGTTACATTTTTTCTCTATTGTGCTTAAAAATGCAGAGAGTAATGTTGATTTAGGTATAGACTTTCTGGCCATTAAAGACACCCAAGAACAACACACCACCATATTTACAGACCTCATGGTTGGATCAACCAGTATATGAACTCCAACATGAAATGCTTTTTCATCACTGGGACCAAATACTTGACAAGAAACAAATTAAGAAAGGTGTGCTTGTGCACACGGTTTGTGGGGTTACAGTTTATTATGTCAGGAAAGTCATGGAAGTAGGTGATTTGTGGTGTTGGATGCATGAGAGTTCCTCTCAGTGGCTCAGGAAAACAGATGAAGAGAGGCTTTCCTGCCTTCAGTGAAGCAGAGCATCAAGGTGGAAGCACATTGCAGAACCAAGCCACATGCCTCATCACTAGAGAGCAAGAGGGAATGAGGAAAGAACAGCTCTACAATCTTCTTCAGAAGATCCCTCCAACTGCCTGAAGACCTTATGCTAAGGACTACTTCCTGAAGAGTCTACCATCTCCGAGTAATGTCACACTGACGATGAAGTCTTTGCCATGTGGACTCTGGGGAAACACTTAAGACCCCAAATATAAGCCAGGCATGGTGGCTTATGTCTGTAACCCAGCAACTAGGAGACAGAGGCAGGAAGATCACTGTAACTTTAAAGTCAGTCTTGTCCATATATTGAATTCCAGGCCAGCCAGGGGTACCTACCAAGTCACAGGTCTAGAGATACAGGTCAAGGGAAAAATATCTGTTTTGTATGTATGAAACAAATGTTTGTTTTGGTGTGAGGGATCAGAGACAAAGACAAAGAGGTAAGATGAAGAAAGGCAGTCAGTGATGGAAAAAAAGGAAGGTAAATAGGGTTGGTTGGTCTAGATTATAGATAGATAGATGGGTAGATAAATAATAGATAGAGGTAGACAGACAGACACATACATGCATAAGTTCTTTTTTATTTTCTTTTGGTTTCTTGAGAAAGGATTTCTCTGTGTACCCCTGGTTGACCTAGAACTCACTCTGTAGACCAGGCTGGCCTCCAACTCATAGATCCACCTGCCACTGCCTGCTGAGTCCTGGAATTAAGGGCTTGTACCACAGTATTTACCTACTTATTTGGCACTGTCCCTTTTATTGTTTATAATCATATGGCTTTATACATCCTCTTGCCTTACTGATTGGTGAATGGCAAATCTTCTGAACTCCATGAACACACATTTGTGGCTCCTTGTTCTGCCTTTAACATCCTTATTCTCCCAGTACACAGACTACAATGACATTTTCTACTCATTACCACTGACAAAAATCTTAAACTCTGTAGTGACCTCAAGGAAAATCTGCAAAATACTTACTTACAGCTGGAAAAACTTAGAAAAATCTTTGAAAAGATATCTCAGAAACAGTATGGCACAGACTAATTTTTAAATTGACTCAATTGGCATGTTTAAGTCATTTTATAATGGAGCTCAGTCTGTAGTGAAGGGCTGGTTTCTTATTTTGTCTCCAGGTTCTGCAGCTCATGACTAGTTTGCAGGTCTGGCCATATGCCCATATGAGAGTCACTACATAGAATTCAATAATACCTGAACTTGTCTAGACCTTTATTTAACAAGACAAATCAACCAGTCCACAGTTAGAAGTCTCAGCAATAACTCATCACTACAGTCTCTAAAGCTGAGCATGGTGAGCAAGCAAATACATCCCAGCACTTAAGGGGTGGAGGCAGGAGACGCAGTTCAAAGCCAACCTCTGCTTCATAGGAAGTTAGAGGCCAGTTGAGCTATATGAGTCCCTGTCTTACAAAAGTTCCAAGATATTTCATATTAGCTTTGTTATTTATTAAACAAAAGCAATAATTCAAAGCACCAACTGTAAGCTCTACTCTATGTAACCCTGTACTAGAAATTTCAATTAGCTAGGCTAGTAGTATAGTTTAGGTGGCAAACTGCTCACCTAGCATACTCAAGTTGAATGTCCAGCACCACACAAAACCAGAAATGAGGGTTCATGCCTGTAATCCTATAACCCTATAATTCAGGGGTGGGGTAGGATAATCAAAAGTTGAAGGTCTTCCTCAACAACATAGCAAGTTTACAGTAAGTGTGAACAATATGAAATACTGTCTCAAAAAATAAAATCAATTGGAGCTAGAAATATGGCTCAGTGTTTAAGCACACTGGCTGCTCTTGCACAGGACCCTGGTTTAACTCCCAGTACCTACATGTCAGCTCATCACCATTGTAACTCCAATTCCAGGAAATCTAACACCATCTTCTGGGTGATCTGTAACCCCTCCCACACAGACACACACACAAAAATAAATAAGGTAAATCTTTTTTTAAAAAATCAATTATCCTGAATGGTTCTTTCTAGGAAGTATCAGTTAACAATATATTAAATGTAGAAAATTTAGAGTCCCCTCTCTGGAAATTTTAATTTGCATAAATTTCACATTCCAAACTATCATTGTTTGCTAACATTTATAACTTTTGTATTATATATCTATATATACACACATACATGTGCCACATTGGTGCACATATCCTTGAAAGTTAGAAAATGACACTGAATCCCCTGGAAATGGAGTCACAGGCTGTAGTGAATGCTATATGCTCTTCTAGAAAAAGAGCAAACTACTCTTAACAACTAAGCCATCTCTCCAGACTCTCAAAAGTGCCACCTGAAGAGTAATGAGAAGAAGGGTCTGATGTCAGTGCACACAAGCTCTGATCTTGGCTGTACATTTAGTGAATGTATGGTTTTAGGCAACCATACCCTCAGTTTCCCTCATTTGGAATATGTGAGTAACATGTTACAAAAATGGTATGGGATTTGGATTAATAATGCTGTGATGTATTTACAAAATTGCCTACAGTGCAGCTATGAATGAGAATTGCTGCTTCCATGATTTGCATTTTGTATTTGCTGGTCAGTGAGTGCTGAAATTTGAACTTATGACTTTATACATTCTAAGCACATA
The DNA here is from genome assembly GCF_008632895.1 of Mastomys coucha. Taxonomy (NCBI): domain Eukaryota; kingdom Metazoa; phylum Chordata; class Mammalia; order Rodentia; family Muridae; genus Mastomys; species Mastomys coucha. Next base: position 44,716,905 of record NW_022196896.1, read on the forward strand.
CATGTTGTACCACATAACTTATACCCCAGAGCCTATGTTTAAATTGGGAAAATTGCCTTGCTATTGACATTAATTTACAGTCCATAATTTCATTTTACTCAAGTACAATTTTCTTTTTAAAAAAATGCTTCTCACAAGTTGGGTTAGATAGTTCACATCTATAATGTTCCTATCCTGTCAGAAGCTATAAGGAAGACAGACAGTTGTGGGTAACAGCAGACACCTGTTCTGAAAGCAGATGAGCTAGTGGCCATTAACTTAGCATAGCATTCAGATTTGAAGCTGATTCTGGGATGGGGGAATTCTACTTCAGGAATCTAGAAAATATATTAAACAAACAAACAAACAAAAAAACATTGCATTGGGTAACTGCTGAAGGCAGAACTGTGGTATAAGAAAACCAGTAGTTCTTTTCTTCTAGGGTCTAACTCAGAGCTGAGAGCATTTTTTTCTCTTTACATGGGAGATAACTATTCTCATTTCCATTGCTATATAAAATATATGTAATAAAACATGAAGATGGGTAGCTTATAAAGGTTTTTGCTTAGGGGCACTTCAGAATGACCCTATGGACATTTAGAATGCTAGAAAGGCACTCAAATGTATCTCCACTCCTCTCACCCCTTTTTTTCCAAATACAGTTTTGGGCAATCTAGGCTTCTTTCCAACTCACTTGTAGCTGAGGATAACTTTGATTTCCTGATCCTCTTGCCTCTGCCTTCCAAGCATTGAGATTATAGGTATATTCATGATGACCAGTTTATATAGTTTGGAGGATTAGAACCTTAGGGTTTCAGGCAAGCTAGGGAAGTACTTTACCAACTGATCTATATCCCCAATACACCTACACCACAGACTGCCACTGCCACTGCCAGGGCCACTACCACCACCACCATCACTACTTCCACCTCCACTGACATTGCACACACTTGCGAGTGTGTGTGTGTTTGAAATTTTATAACAGGCCTTAAATTTGCCATCTTCCTACCTCTACCTCCAGAGTAGCTAGGATTACAGGTCTGCATAACCTGCTTATCTGGGTTTTGTTTTTGTTGTGTGTGTGACGGGAAGATGAGGGGAGAGGGTTGTTTTATAACTCATAGCTCTAGAACTAGAAAGGCCAAAAGCACTGTACTGGTATTCGGTTATCATCTAAACCTTCTCATTGCATGCTCACAACATGGCAGGGGAAGGTACATAGTGAGAGAACAAGGTGCGAGCTTGGTTTCACTTCCTCTCTTTGTTAAGACCACAGTATCTAACACTAAATCCCTTACACCTGTAAATGTCATCACTTTAAGTTTAGAGGTTGAGTTTTGCAGAGGACACATCAAACTCCACGCCATGTTCATGAGAACACTGGCCAGCTACATCAACAGACAGCTGGCAAACGGTAAGCAGTCCTCTGCCAATATGAGAAGTCAATATTCTGACTAAAAAAACCCTATGCTCTTTCCTCCAGTTCTAGTCTCAAACTAGGAGCACTCCAGCTGACATCAGAGGAATCCTTTCTGGAGAAACCATCTAATCCAAATGGCTAGTAGTTAAGAAGACGAATGAAAAAAAAATTTCAGTAGTACCCTAATCATTCTGCACTGTTACTGATTCATCGTGTAGATGAGTTAGGACTAAAGACCACCACTAAATTAGAAACAATCACTAAGGCTCTGTAACAAAGAACTTGTGCAGAGAGCAAAAGGACTGTCCCAGTGGACAGAAGAGAATCTACAGTTACTGACCTCCAACATCTTTGCAAAATTGATGTATATAACAGGCGCTGCAGAAATCCAGACTTGAAGCTGACCTTCAAAGGCACAAAACCTGACCCTGATTTTCTATTTCTGAGAAGGAATGGATCTAAAGCCAAAGAGCCCTAGAGGAATGCAGCTTCTACCTACCATCCCCATAAAACTCCTGAGAGTTTTTCTGTTTTGCATATGGGAGATCTGAAAGATCAGAATATCTCTACCCCCATTTTCCTCCATCCTCAAGTCAGACTTGAATAAAAACTGTCTTCTGCATTAGTCTGTCCCCTGGTTTTCCAGGAAGTGTCCAGTGGCAGAACTTCCAAATTCCTACAACAAATCTAGCACAAACAGACATGTAGCAGACAACAGATTCAGGAAATTTCAGGTGAAAACAACCTTGTTGACATACACGGCTGCTGACTAGCTCTTCAGTATTCCACTTTCGAATAAGGGCAAACATTAAAAGGTAATTGAGGGAAATGTTTAATATTTAAAAATAAAAAAAAAAAGAAGCCAGAACAAATGGGAAAATTAAGTAAGCAGGCAAAAACCAAAATATAAAATATAACCTGAGAAAGATAAAGCATATAGTATCTAGGAGCAAGCAATTTCCCTGTCTCAAAATAAGGTAGAGAGAGGAATAGAGGAAGACATTCAATGACCTCCATACCCACAAATTCACATGAACATGTACATCACACACACACACACACACACACACACACACACACACACACACACAGAAATATGACTATAAGCCAGGCATGGTAGTATGAACCTGCAATTCTAGTACTCAGGAATAAGAGGGGTGAGGGTCTCTGAAGCTCGAGGAAAGTCTAGTGCACACAGCAGATTCAGGCCCAGTCAAGGCTATCTAGTGAGATAGCTGTCAGGGTAGGAGTGGCTGGCTAGATGACTCAGCAGGTAAATGCATTTGTTGCAAAGCCTGACACTAGTCTCCGATCCCCAAAACCGCATGGTGGAAGAAAAGCCATTTCCATGAATTTCTCCCATTGCTTCATGTGTACAGTAGCATGCAAGTACCCATATACATACATATACAAATATATGTATGTAATTTTAAAATTCTTTTAAAAACTGGAAGGAAAGGAGGGAGGAAAGAAAGGAGAGGAAGAGCAAGGTAGAAACCAGTCTCTGAGACAATAGGTAGAGTTCTAAAAGAAAGGGAAGGGGAGTGAGAAATATATACTATAATGGGTGTCACAGAAGCAGGAAGGAAAGCAGGAAGGAGAAGAAAAAAGCAAGGATTCAGGGAGAATCCTGAGCATGGAGTAACAGCAGAGGATGGAGCATGGAGTTACAGCAGAGGATGTATCACATGTGGATGGCAATCTCATAGCAAAACTCTGTTGCGGGGAAATACTGAAAAAACGAACTGACACGTTCCCGCCCTAGTGCTGGCAACTCTCAGTCTCATCTCCTGAAAACTCTGACTCAGAACTCCACGGTCTTTCCACCCAGCTCTCTAGGTTCCCACTGGTGGTCGCTACCACACCAACCCTGTGCTTCAAATCCCCCACAGCCTTAGGTCAGAGAAGTTTCTTTGTACAGAGCAGAGTAGTCGATACAGAGACTCATAAATAGGCAGAATATAGAGAATAAGTAATTGCGTGCTCAGCCCTAAATGGGCCATCTATTACAAACCCTACCCATCAGGGCTTAGAGGACAGCATAGATGAGAGAATGGAAAAAACAAACAAACAAACAAAAACAAAAAAATAAATAAAACCAAATGTAAGAGCCAGAGACTGGGAAGGAATGCTCTGAAAGAACATCCCCTGGACACAGCATGGCCATTACCCTAGTTAATTCACAACACCTCTGGCTACCTGCACATGATCAACCCAAGCAACATTCTGGTACTGATGGGAAGAGGCTAATGATGCTCCACTCAGCTGAGGAGCTTCTGGCAGCTGATAACTGGTGGAGTAAGGGGAGTCACTCTTTCCAGGATGTGGCCATGAGAGGTTAGCCATGAGAAGGGCTGCCATATAGGCAGCAACAAGAAACTCGAAGAGGGCAGGGTTGTGGGGAGGAGTACCCGATAGGTGTCCTGGGAGTCAGAAAGGACGGTTACAGATAGATATGACTGAGATACATTGTGCATATTATGAAATTCTCAAAAGAGCATATACAAATAGGAATCTGAGTCTCTGATGATGTGGTCCAGCCTATGACTGTCCCCTCCATACTGACTCACACCCACCTTCTTGTTATAAGATATAAGTAATTTTCCTGTTATTTGTGTTATTTAAAGTGAATTCTTGGGCTGGAGAGATGACTCAGAGGTTAAGAGCACTGACTGCTCTTCCAGAGGTCATGATTTCAATTCCCAGCAACCACATGGTGGCTCACAAGCATCTGTAATGGGCTATGATGTCCTCTTCTAGTATGTTTGATGATAGCAACAGTATACTCACATATATAAAATAAATAAACTTTTTTAAAAAAGACATTTTTAAAAAAATTTAAAAATTAAAAAAATAAAATGGATTCTTTCTATTACTGGAATGTGAAATATTCAAGGAGAGAGGTAAACTGTCTATGATAGGAAAAGAACTTTAGGGAGGAGGAAGGCAGCCTTAATGCAGACAAGCATTCCAAAGATATATCTAGCATTGCACCCAGTCGTCAGGTGCCACCTCTCCTCTGATTAAGTGCATCTATGTTCCTCAATAGCTGACTCTCATGATCTCACCCCAACAGGTGCCACAGAATTCTGTGGAGAGCATTTGGAAGTCAGAATAGGTTGTAAAGCCCCCAGAGCAAAGCCACATTCACAAAGTTACTTCTATTTGCACAGTCACTTGCAAACCAGCTTTTTGAACTTTAAGGCCTCACATTTACCCTGGCTTAGTTCTTTCCATCTTGGGCTTATAGATAAGGAGGAATGCAAGAAAGAATTTCACAGATTGGGTGGGGGGGAGGACTGAAAAAAAATCTTTACATGGAGGAAATTATACCACATAGTAGTCTAACCAAATAGTTTACGGTATGGCGACCTCTAACTGGCCATATAAATGAGCCACTAAAACTGAAAAACAAAACAAAAAGAAAAAACAAACAAACAAACAACAACAACAACAACAAAAAACCCAGCTGATTCAGTTTTGTTAGTCAAGAACTTTAAAAGCAATGTATTAGTCAGGGTTCTTTAGAGTCACAGAAGTTATGGTAGTCTCTATGTAGTAAGGAATTTATTGCAGACTTACAGTCTGTAGTCCAACTCCCAACAATCCACTCTCAACAATGGTCAGCAGCAGCTGTGAATGGAAGTCCGAGGATCCAGGAGTTGCTCAATCCCACAAGGCAAGCAATTGAAAAAGAGCGAGCTTTCCTTCTTCCTTATATAGGTCTCCAGCAAAGGGTGTGGCCCAGGTTAAAGGTTACCACACCTTTAACCCCAGGTGACCCTGATTGAAATCGTAGATCTTCCAGTCTTAATCTCCTAGGATTCATAGCCACTACGCCACCACACCTCCAATCCTAGACGATCTTGAACTCATAGATCTCTCTATCTTAATCCTCTGGGATTCGTAGCCACTACACCTCAAGATCTCCATGATAATCTGGATCTATCACTCCCCCTAACACTGTTATTCCCTTCTTAGCCTGTTGGCTTAAGGGCATTAGAAGCCCAAAATGACCTGGGAGGGGGGGGGGGAGTCTGATCTTCCAGTTCAGTGGTTGATCATTATCAAATCTGCTGAAGATGGCCTGAAGAAGCTCCTGCTGATTGAGGGGATGTGGGAGAGAACACCCTCACAGGCTCAGCATTGTCCTGAAACACAGAGAAGCATAACCACTGGAACCCCATCTTGGGAGTAACTTTCCCAGAGGCCTTGAAAAAAGAACAGACACACTGCCTTATTGTTTGTAGTCTCTGCCAAAATGTTTCTTCCAGACCTTACTACATCCCCTCAATGGCTCTCTGCCCCTCCACATATGGGACAACTTCAGACTTCCACCTCAGATTTTAAAAATAATTAATAAAATTGTAAATTACCATAAACAAAAATGTTGAGGTTCAGTCTGTTGCTATGTAGTGTAATGCTAACTACTGGCCCCCAAGGTCTGGTTGCCCCCAGGGACTAGGAATCCTCCCATTCATCAAGTGATTTTGCCCGCCCCCCAACCCCCGCAAGTTATCCCTGATTGGTCAATAAAGATGCCTACACCTTGTAGCTTGGCAGAAGAGAGGCAGGCAGGGCTTCAGTTTCCAGGCTTGAGGTTTGAGAAGGAGTAAGTCAGAGTAAGAGTGGCCCAGACAGAACATGGCAAGTTATATCTCTGGGTTATTGACAGGAAAGTAGACAAATTAGTTTAGAGAGTTGATATCTGCTCAGTTCTAGAGCTATTAGGGCTTGTTATAAATATAAAGGTTTTGTGTCTTTTAACTGGCAACTAAGGTAGAAACTCTAGAATTAATTATTACCGCAACACAAGAAAGCAAAAAGCAAATGGAAGGCCCATTTCATAGAACTTGAGGTTAGATTCTCAGTACAGGAACAAACTATTCCCATCACAGAGTTCCTCCTGCTTCGAGCTGGTCATATTAGACATGGAGACCTGTCTAAGAGGCTCTGCTGGCTCTGATGATACAGAGTTACAACAAACTGGAGGCTCCTATGTAACTTTTTGTAGAACTTAATAAAAGTTGGCAGCTGGGCTAGAGATGGAGCTCGATTGGTAGGGTGTTTGCTTAGCATCCCTCAACTCCTAGGCTTAATCCCAGCTCAACAGAAACTGCCCATAGTGGCACACACATGAGTAATCTGTGGAGAGCAGAAGTAAGAATGTCATCCTTAACTACATAGAAAGCTTAAGGCCAGCCTAGGTTACATAAGATGCTATATTAAGAAACAAAACAGAAACATTGACAGTAGGATGCCTCCGTTATTCTTACGGTTGGGCCTTCAGTCTTGAGGAGAATGAGATAAATTAGGTATTATCCATATAGAGACAGATATCCCTTCAATGAAACAGAGGAACGCAAGATTTTAAAACAAAGGAGACTGATGCAAATTAAAGGCAGGTTTTCTGTGCTGCCCAGCTTTTAGTTGCTTGGGGGATCCATATAATGTCAGTGATTATTAGAAAAGTCACTTGTTTCTAAATATTGTCATAGCTACATACATGTAACTCAAGAAGGTACTGCTTGATGTTTTCCCCTGTTAACACTTTCAACTTCCACTTCATAAGAACACAGGGTTTTCATGACAGACTTTTATGAACATAAAACATATGGAATATATACATATGAAATACATATATATACATATATATGAAATGTATACTTTCTGCTGGATGAATTTGAAAGGGGGTAGATAGATAAGGACACTTTCATGTTCTATATAAGAGTACACATATTTTTATTATGTGCCCTTCATATTGTAGAAAGGAATCTACACATTGTAAATTGCTCAGCACATACACTCCATCATGGCTATGTGTATAGTTAACCTCTATCCCAGGTGGTGCCCAGTAAAGAAGCTCAGTAGCCTTGAGAATCTACAAGCCCAAATGGATAGAGAGACAATAGCAAGAAGAAAGAGAAACGGGTAAGGAGAGATGGCTGACCAGCTCACCACAGAGAGAAAAGACTAAACTGTGGAAACAATTAACTTGTCTCTGTTCCCATCGCCTATACAGTGTGTGAGCTGGAGATGAGACTTAAGGCATCCAGATGCTGAGCTACTGTCTTCTCACTGATAGCAAACTGAGTATCTGCAGATTCCATTTCTTTCTCTGCTCACTGGCATTTATGGTTAGAAGTAGCATAACCTACAATATTCTAGTTACAAATTGATTCACCATTGAAATAATGGCCTTTCTCACCCATGGTGAGGATAAAAATCCAAGGATTGGTTTTAGGGTTGGTGATGTTAGAGATGAAGCCCAGGTTCTTTAGTACCACCATCAAAACACCGAAGTTTCTATGGATGAGGTAAGTGTAGTTCATGATAACAAAGGTAAGACAATGTTCACAAAAAGATTCTGTGCAAAATTATTTGAAAGCCATAAAAAAGCAGGGAAGTCATCAGTAGCTATATTGCCAAGTATTTATAATATGACAGAGACCAGCCTAACTGCTTTCTTTGTCCTAAATTTCAACCCTCAACACTCCTATAAAGGAACTTCTATGCTAACCTCATTTTTTCCTTGGGCCAGACTGTTAATGAGGGACAGTCTATAGGCAAATGCAGTCAGTGTCCCCTTACTCTGATGCTGATGCTGATGCCTTGCCAAGAGTCCTGGCAAGTGCATGGACATCCTGCTGATGCCTGGCTTCACTAAGCTCCTCCTCCTTCTATGGTTCTAGGGGCTCCTAACCACATCCAAAATGTACAGGCAGTACCTGTTCTAAAACCTAACTGCACAGAACTGAACATCTCCTTGACAGAAAGACCTCTGCATCCCTGAGCATAAGTTAACATTTCTTACTGGCTCTGGTGACTGGGACCTAAGTTGAGGATGAGCTCAACATGCTGTTGAGACAAACTATTACTCTTTTTCAGCCAACATAATCTTGCATTAAGACAGAAAAGTTTAATAGGTTATGGCACAACTAGTTATTAAATGGGAGGCTCCTGCAGCCCTGCCTTGAGCTCTCCTGACTTATTTGCAAAGGATGCTGCGAATTTGGGCTAAGTCTTTAGAGAAAAATAGAATGTGGAGAGAAGTTTTTAAAGAATGGAGCATGTCAATTCTGGTTTGGAACCATTCTCTGCATTCCCCAGGACATTATAGGAAAAGAGAGAGAAGTGTGGAGTCAGGGTTCTGGGCTCTTATCTCACTAAGTAGGAAACTCACTAGCCTCAGGAGAATAATAATACTTGCTATACAGCAGATTTATCCTCAGTGAGACCATGGGTTAATGAATGTATCTACCTGTAACAAGAGCCTTGAAAATTAAATAAACTTATACATATAACACACTTAGGAAAGTATCTGACATTTATTAGTCACACAACAAATGTTAGAAATATGCTATATCGTCAGAATGCTGGTCTTCCTTACCCCCAATTCATATGAGAGAACCTGATGTTCAATGGAGTTCAACATGAGACCTTTGTGGTACAGCGTGACCCACATGTATAATGCAATTACTCAGAGAGCTGAGATGGGGAACTGGATTTCAACCCAATACTAGACTATATATTGAGTCAGTCTCATGAACAAAATAAATTTTAAAAAAATAGATAAGGCCTTCTGGGAAATGATTAAGTGATAAGACATTTACCATCATGGATGGAATTAGTGTCCTTATAAAAATCAGGTCACAAGGAGCTGGTTGCCCACCTACCATGTGAGGACACCGGAAGAGAGTGAGCTCTCACCAGACACATAGTTGGAGCTTTTCCAGTCTTCATGACTTTGAGGAACAAATTTCTATTGTTTATACTGATCCAGTCTATTGCATTTTGTTATAGTTGTTCAAATATACTAAAAGAGTGCTGGATATGACAATTATTATCACCACTAACATCTGGCCCAAGGGACTCTGTCTAACTGCTCATACAAAAAGTGGCAAAAACTGCAATGGGGGAGGGGGCATTGCTGGGATGAGCTAGAAACCTAGGGTAATGGAAACTTCCATGAATCTGTGAGTGTGGTCCTAGCTAAGACTCCTAGCAATGGGGACTATAGAGCCTGAACTGGCCATCTCTGGAGGGACTAGGATACTAATCCAACCACAAAACCTTTGACCTACATTTTGTCCTGTCTACAAAATGTACAGAAGTAAAGATGGAGCAGAAATTGAGAGGATGGCCAAGCAATGGCTGGTCTAGCTTGAGACCCATTCCATGACAGGAAACCCACCCCTAGCACTGCTAATAATACTCTGCTGTACTTGCAGACAGGAGCCCTGCATAACTGTCACCAGAGGGGCTTCACCCAGCAACTGATGAAAACAGATGCAGAGACCCCCAGCCAAACATTTAGGTAGAGCTTGGGGAATCCTGTGGAAGAAGGGGAGGAAGGATTTTAGGAGCCAGAGAGGTCAAGGACGCCACAAGAAAACCTACAAAATAAACTAACCTGGGCTCATAGGGATCTGCAGAGACTGAACAGACAACCAGGGATTTCTTCATGGCCTGACCTGGGCCCTCTGGACATATGGCATAGTTGTGTAGCTTGGTCTTAAGATGAGACTCCTAGCAGCAGGAGAAGGGATTGGCTCCAACAGTCTTTGGAGCTCTTTCCCCCTATGGGGCTGCCTTTTCTAGCCTCCATAGATGCACCTAGTTTTAGAACTTGATATGCTAAGGCTAGTTGATATCCATGGAGGCCTCTCCTTTTTTAAAGAGAGAGGGAGAAGGGTTAAATAGAGGAAAGTGGGGAGGTGGGAGGAAAGCACTGGGAGGAGAGGAAGGAGGGGAAACTGAAGTAAAGTAAATAAATGAAGAAAAGCAGAAGTTGCATTGAAGGCTCTATTTTTTTGTGGGTAATCACAGCAAAGTCTTAACAGTATTTGAGTTTATTTGTTGTGGTCCTGGGTCTTGAACTTACCATGTACTAGCTAGCACTCTAACATTGAGCTATATCTGAATCCCTCACTGGTCATTTGGTCAATTGGTTTGTTCTTGAGGTAGAATCCAGCCTCAGCCTCCACAGTACTGGAATTATAGGCATGCACAGCCATATCTGGCCTATTTAATTTTTAAAAGTGAAGTTTTCAAATTATGTGAAAGTTTTAACTAATTTGGGGCTGGAGAGATGGCTCACTTGATAAAATGCTTGTAGCACAAGCACAGGATCTGAGCAAAATTCCTAACACCCATGTAGGAAAGCCAGGTAGGTAGGGTCTTGTGGCTGGCGAGACAGAGCCAAGCAGATCACTGAAGCTCACTGCCCAGCCATCATAGGTGAATCAATGAGGCTGCAGTAAAAGCCAAAAAACAGGGTAGTGGGAAACTAAAGAAGACGAGGTTGACCTTTGGCCCAAGACAGCAATCTCAGAACTTTTCAAACAGAAACAGGAGGACTGCTGCCCAAACATGGTCTGGTCTAAGAATAGAGTTGTGTGAATACAACCTGAGTTCCTGTGAGGAAACCCTAAGAAAACAAGAGTCTTGTGACCTCAGTTCTTCAAAAACAAGAAACTGTTCTTGAAATGTGTTTTTATGCCCCTGCCAGGTATAGCAGTTAGGAGTGAATTTACCACAGATTATTCATTACAACTGGCTATTGTTATTTGTCATTTGTAAACATATATAAATGTCTGTGTGAGAAAACATGTTTTTAACACAAGCAGTTTGTCTTTGTGATTGCCCACTTTACTCCAATGACTCTTCTCAAGCCTCAGAGTATAATATATATGATGCTCTGAATAAAGCTGGCTATTTGTCTGCCTCATGCATTGGCTCATTCTCCAGGTCCCACCATCATTCTTGAGTGGAAATTAAGTGGAGCCATGAATCCTGCATCAGATGACAATTGGATTTATCTAATCAAAATCATTCTTGATATCTTGCTATTAAAAAATAAAGACTTGGATGTTAGAACACTGTCCAAGAATGGAGTCATGTAAGGAGAATTCTGAGGGTTTGTGAAAAATAATAACAACAATAATAAATATGAGAAAGAGGAAGGAGACAATGAAGGAGGAAGAGTCTAAAGACTTCAATTTCTTCAAAAACATGAAATGTGTTTTGTGTCCTAGGTGTACCGGGATGAGAGCTTACTTCAGATTACCCCTGACAACAGCCTATTGCTGTTTGTTTAGACGCCTCTATGTAAAAACATGTTTTACCACATGCAGTTTGTCCTTGTGATTGGACACTTTACTCCTGTGACTCCTCTTAACTCTCAGACTATAAACTCTGTTTGTCTGATGCTCTGAATAAAGTTGGCTATTGCATGAGAACTTAATTTGTCTGATTTATCTGCTGATTCCCCAGGTCCCACTACCTCTAGGGCCTTGACACTGCACAAGTTTGAGGGCATCCTGATCTACATAATGAATTATCATTATCAGGTCAGACTGAGCTAGAGAGTGAGAGCCTGTCTCAAAACAAAACAGATGTTTTCCATTCTGTCTGTTTGTTTGTTTTTGAAAACAAGCTTTCTCTGTGTACCTCTGACTGACCTGGAATTCTCTTTGTAGACCAGGCTGGCCTCAAACTCACATGTACCATCATGACCGGCTATTTTTCTATTCTTTTGAGTATCAGTTTTTAACCTTGACTATAGAAAATGTGACACATGTATTCATGAGACTCTTACTTTTCTACGCATTAAGGACACAGTATAAACAAGGCATACTATATTAGGAAGGGTTCTCTAAAGTAACAGAATTTATAGATTATATATGGGATTTATTATATGTAATGTATATATATAATTTATATTATAATATATGGGGATATATGTATATATACATATCTAATAAATCATGTATATGATTTATTAGAATGGCTTACAGGCTGTGGCCCAGCTAGCCCAACAGTGGCTGGCTGTGAATGGAAAGTCCAAGAATCCAGTAGCTGCTCAGTCCACATGGATAAATGTGCCAGTTGGCCTTCAATATACACTTGCAGTAGACTCTAATGCCAGTGAAGGAATGGACTTGCTAGCAAAGCGAGGGCAAAAAGGCAGAGTAAAGGCTTCTTTCTTCCATGACCTTATACAGGACTCCAACACACTGTGTGGTCCAGATTAAATTGTGTCTTCCCCCATCAAGATCAGGAATAAAGGCATGTATAGTCTCCACCTTAAAGATTAGACTCAAGTGCCCCAGGCTGCCCTAGACTCTAGCTGAGGATGGCCCTAATTCCTAATCTTCCTGCCTCCACCTCTCCAGTGCTGCTGGGAACTATAGACGTGCAGGGCCATGCAGCCAAAATCTGGAGGCAAAAACCTCTCCGTTTTAACTACCCTGGTTGTTCTCAGCGCAGATTGCATTTTTAAAAAAATTATCCTAGGGCTGGTGAGATGGCTCAGCAGGTAAGAGCACCAATTGCTCTTCCAAAGGTCATGAGTTCAAATCCCAGCAACCACGTGGTGGCTCACAACCACCCATAATGAGATCTGATGCCCTCTTCTGGTGCATCCGAAGACAGCTACAGTGTACTTGTAATAAATAAATAATAAATAAATCTTAAATTTAAAAAAAAAAAAAAATTATCCTAGCCAGAAGCTACACCACCCAAAAAGCCCGGGCCTCAGATTGACAGAGAAGTTAGCAGGTCCCAGCCAATCGGAAGGCAAGCTCGAGCCACTAGCTCATCCTAGCGATGCGATTGGCTGAGTTCCACGCCCATCGCGAGCCAATCGGCGCACGGCGCCAGCTGAGGCCCTACCGGCGCTTTCCGTTTAACATGGCGGAAACTGTTTCCTCAGCGGCCCAGAGCGCGTGGAGCCAGGCGGGCCGGACAAATGCGGGCTCTCCGGAGGAGGAGGAGTCGGGAGAAGACGCGCAACTACTCCGGTGCCAGATACAGCTGGGGGCCCCGAGAGGGGAGGACAACGCGGAGCTTGTGACTGAGGCAGAGGCCGTGGCTGCGGGCTGGATGCTCGACTTCCTCTGCCTGTCTCTATGCCGAGCCTTCCGCGACGGCCGCTCCGAGGACTTTCGTCTTACTCGTGACTGTGCTGAGGGTGAGTGCGGGCTGCCCGTGTCGGGGGCTGCGTCGAGGCCGGAGACCGGCTTTCCCTCACGTAATCCGGGCGGGACCGCTGGCGAGAGGCCGCGGCTTCGCCCAGACCGCGGGAAACCGGCCGCTTCCTATTTGCTGGAAGTCCTCGCTCCCGCCCCCATCCCTTCCACGACTCCAGACAGAATGTTTGTTTTTTAAAGACAGCCAGCCCAGTTGCTACCGCCTCCTTCTAGGTCTATAACAGATAAATGTAGAAAAGTTGAAGAAGGGGCGGGACACGGGGACGCGGGTACCGAGGGAGGTAGTACAGCTTGTCAGATGCTTATCTTGTAAGCCAAGGAACCTGCGTTTGATCCCCAGAACCTATACAAAAAAGTTTAACACACGTATACTTACAGCACTGGGAAGACAGACAGGTGGATAGTGTTCACTGAACCCTGACCTAACCTGATTTGGCAAGCTTTAGGCCAATGGAAGGCGGGACGCTGAAGAGATGTTGGCTCAGCACTAACTGGTCTTCCAGAGAACCGGGCTAAATTCTTAGCATTCACTGGGCAAAGTTTTAAACTCCAGGGGATCAAATTTCTTCTTTTGGCCTCAGCAGGCACAGTATACACATGCTACACAGACAAACATGCAGGCAAAATATCCATATTCATAAAATAAAAATAAGTCAATCTTTTGTTTAAATGTTTAAACAAATGTTTTTGTTTAAAGTTTGACAGTGCCTGAAAAATGAGACCCAAGTTTGTCCTCTGGCCTGTGTGTTGGTGAGAGAGATCCAGGAATATGGTTGGCTTACCTGTGTACATATTTACTGCCAAGTACATCTTTGTGTTTGTTCAAATATTTAAGAAATAAATGTTTTAAAGTTGATTATGAATTAAACAAGTTCAATGGAAACCTTGACAGATGTATACTATTTCCTAAAATACAAAGAATTTCATGGTATAAATTTCAAAGTAGTGATTTGATACATCTTATAATTTAGATGTGTACTACTTGAAAAAAAACAATTTTGAGTATCCGTTTCACATTTAAGTTACGTTTTGTAAGAACAGTAATATTACAACTTTTTTCTGATTTTTAAAATATTGATTAGAATCTACAGTTCTAAATTTTTGATCAGTTTTGTTGAGTATTATGTTAGGGTTCTGTAGAGTAACAGCTTTTTAAGAATCCAGTACTGTTCAGTCTGTGGCGCTGATGTCCTCAGTATATGCAAGAATCTCACAGTGGCCTCCACTGTCAGTGAAGGAATGGACTTGTGTAACTGAGAGTGGTGGGACAAGGGGAGCACCTCTCTTCCATGGCCTTTATATAGGCTTCCACTAGAAGGTGCCGCTCAGATTGGAGGTGATTAAAAGTTTGTCTTCCACTTCAAATTCCCAGTAGAAGCAGCTCTCCCCACTTTATATGATCCAGATAAGCAAAATATAATTCCCAGATATGCCCAGCCATTTTTAGGTTTTAGTTAATTTCATATGTAGTCAAGTTGAGAACTAAGAATACCCATCACTGTTTATAAACTAATATTTAACACTGTATTGTATCTACACAGTAGGTGTACTAGTTTTTGATATTATTTTAATAAAAGTTTTTTGTTTTAATCTTTTAGCTGTTATTCATGGACTACCCAGTCTTACAACTTACCAATTGAAAACTGTATATATATGTCAGTTTTTGACAAGAATTGCAGCTGGAAAGTCCCTTGGTAAGTATAAATTTTTATTTTATATTTCAAAATCTTTTAACTTATTTCTAAATATAACACATGGAAAACGGATAATCATATTTTCCTGGTTTAGTGTTTGAGAAAGTTTACCTACCTGCATCTGTCATATACATAAGCAAATTTTGCTTTAGATATAAAGCAAGCAAATATAATTTTATCTTTCTAGAACAATGACTCTCAAACTTTAGCCTGCCTCAGGTTATGTTTCAAAGAGTGTCTTAAAACAGTAGAGTCAGCTGGGCAATGGTGGCGCACGCCTTTAATCCCAGCACTTGGGAGGCAGAGGCAGCTGGATTTCTGAGTTTGAGGCCAGCCTGGTCTACAGAGTAAGTTCCAGAGAAACCCTGTCTCAAAACAAAACAAAGCAAAACAAAAAAACAACAACCACCAGTAGAGTCATTCTGCCTCACTATGAGTTTATCTCCCAGGTGATTCAGATATAGTGGGAGGACTACATTTTATACACTCTTGGACATTCAGTTGAAGTTATCTTATATAGCTTAGTTATGACAGCTATTATATATATATTCATTGTTTACTGGCAGCTATTTAAACTTGATGCCAGTCCTTATACAAAAAAACATGATTTGTAGCTATAATCTTTCTCCCTTATTTCCATGTTTCATTTTAGATTGTAATGAGCAACTTTGTTCATTTTATCAATCATGACTCATATTTACAACATGGTCATTTAATAGGCTATTTTGTAAAAATAATTCTGTTGGTTTTTATAATTTACAAAATACTTTCCCAACAATACTTGTTGGTGAGCAGTACTGACATGAAACTGCTTACTTACAAAAATATATTATTTCAACTCCCATAATATTATCACCATACTAAACCATACCTGGGCCATGTGGCCTGCTTTATTTGGAGACTGAAATTAGAAGCTTTTCTAACATTATTCCTGGAGAGATTAACACTCTCCCCACAATATGGGAACCCATGACAAACCAAAGTAATCCTGCCACCAAACTCTTAGTGAACCAGTTGGTTTCCTGTAGTTATTTACAGGGTCATGGATCGTTCTGAGGCAGCTGCGTGATCAAAAGTTCACACCAGCATGAAGGCAACTCAGCAAAGCGGGAACCTTGGAGCTTTCTGAATAACCTGGGTCTTCTGAGTTGTTTATTTCCTGAGTCTTTATACACTTCCCTCTAGGATAGAATGTTGGAATTCGGAAAACACTGGGCTAGACTGATGCAGAAGACGGGTGTGTAGGGTAGGGCCTATGGCTGAAAAAGATAACAGGCTGATGTGTACATAACTGGAAAATTGAAGACCGTAGCTTACAGTATTATAGTTTATTGGGTGGTTTTGTATGTTAGAATATTCTCACTGCCCAGCAGTGCTTTTCATACATAGTCTTAGTTTCTTTCCAGGAAATCTTCCACTCAGAACAAGGGATAAAAACAGATTATGAGTAACCCTATGGTTGATTGTTTTTGTTCATTTGTGCAGAGACAGGGATTGAACCCAGGGTGTTGTGTGAATTAGACACATATCTATCCTAAACTCATGGTTTAATCTTTAAATGTACTAAGATTCTGTTTTAAATATATATCTTAGAAAAATCACTAGGACCAGCCAGCAAGAATCAATGTTTTATCATAATTGACTTGAAAGAGGTAGTAGTTGAAGTTTAGGGATTTTTTTTTGATTTGTTGTTTTGTTTGTTTGTTTTACAGTGTTATGTATCCTGGGCTTTTGACTTGGCCGGGTGAATGTGCTGTCATCCAGCTATAGCCTCATACAATTTCAGAACATGTAATCTTTCTGTGATTGCTCTATAGTAGTACTTCCTGCTAGAAATGTGGTCTATGTTTGAAATTTACAAGGTTTTAGTTGTTAAGACAACTAAAAGGAAGTACAATTAATTTTAATGATATCTTGTTTCTTAACTCAGTAATCCAATATTTTTAAAATATGCCAAGTAATATACAAAAAGTTGAGATATCTTAGTTTTGTCTTAAGTTTATGATAAAGCATAACTGTTTGGACAGGTTGCATTGTGACTGCTAAGTGCTTATAAGTAGCTAGTGGGTACCATATTGGCTTCAGTCTCCAGCCCCACACAGCTATAAAATACAACAGTATCTCAAGGGGAAAATACATTTATAGCCGGTTTCTCATCTCAAAAGACTTACTTTTATGTGCCCCAGGCTGCCCAGAATCTCATAGTCCTTCTGCCACAGCTCCTAAGCACAGGGGCTTATAGGTGTGTGCCACCATACCTGACTCTTAATTTCCTAAGATCTGAGACTAGGAATTTCCAGGCCTCCTACAGAACTTAGCTGATCCCTGTAGGGAAAGGTGAGTTGTGTGTTTTCAGTGTCTTTATAGTTTCCAGTCCACCAACCTAATGACAAGGAAACAATCAGAAGCTTTTCCTATTTTTCCTTTCCCTGTAAAGTACTGCCTGCTCTACTGGATCTTGAGATGCCATCCAAAATAAGACCAGGAAACAAATCCGGTGCAGATTAACATCTCACCTTCAAGGAGGGAAATTTGTTTTGCCTCGTTGTTGTTCCATGCCTTTTCCTTGCCAGGCCTCCTCCTCGTCCCGTACAGTGTGGCTTTACGGTTTCCCACCTGTTTCCTTAGAGAGATGTTTATATTATCGCTATCACATTACTACTTCTGCTTACTATTGCTTTTGCTATTTGGGGATTTTGGTTTTTCCACATAAATTTTAGGGATTTTTTTTTCCCAATGCTATGAAAAATATAACTGGGATTTTGATTGATTGCATCAAATCTGTAGATCACTTTCATAAGAATAGCCATTTTTACATTATTCTGTCAATCCATAAGTATAGGAAGTCTTTACATCTTCTAGTGTCTTCAACCTCTTTAGAATCTTAAATGTTTTATTTTATAGATCTTTCTTCTGAGTTAGGCTTATTCCTAGGTACTTTATTTTATCATGAACAAGATTTTTGTTCCTTGTATCTTTACTAAATTTTGCACTTTGATTTTATACCCTGCTATTTTACTAAAAGTATTTATCAAATCTAAGTGTTTAATGGTAGAGTTATTAGGGTCTTTGTGTACAGGATCATGCCATCTGTGGAGCTGAACTTTTCTTTGAGACAACCAGTAAGTGGTTTGTGAGGGTCCTGGCATCTGCCTCTCCCACTTTCTAGCTGTGCCCTTTCCTAGGTTTCTAGGCCTACTTTAGAGAGCAAGGACATTAGCCTGGTGACCTTTACTTATTAGTAAGAATATCTTTTGTAAATTGTAGAATAATTTTAATTCAACAACATGGCTGCTGACAAGAAATCACATCCAAAGATGTTTTAGGTCTATATGATTGAGCCAGCTAGAATGTAGACGAGTTCTGGATTACAGTATAATTTGGCTGAAATACAAATTCTTTGTGCACACCTCTAATCCAAAACAATGAGAGTAAAGTTAGTTTGTAGAAGGAAGCAGCCATGTTTGGAAGTGAAGTCTAATTGGGGGCTGGGGGAGGCAGACAAAGTGATGAATCAGAGAAAAATTTGACAGAATGAGTCAGAGATAGGATATGCCCAACTCTCACGAGAACAGACAGGTAAGAGGCAACTTGAAAGAAAGAGAGGGGGAAGGAGGGACGGAGAAGGAGGGGAGGGGGAGCAGGTTTAATTGGACAGTTTTACAGAAACAGATTGCAAAGAGAACAAGCTAGACACAGGTGAAGACAAAATGAGCCAGAGAATAATAAGGAGCCAAGAAGAATAGAGCATACTGCCAAAGTTAGTATAAGGCCAAGCAGAGAAATTCAGTCAGAAGTTCGACTCAAATCAGTCACTTGGAAAGCTTAAGCCAGAACAACTGAGTTCAACAAGCCAGAGTTCAGAAAGAACTAGAAAGGGTGAGTGTATTCCACAGTAAGCCCTCTGAGATGACATTACATATGGCTAATAAAGATACTGTAACATTATACCTCTGCCTTACTTTCCACCTCAGCTTTCCCACACATTGTCTTTCTATCCTGTGTGGTTTTCTTGGCTAGTTTCTCATTATCCATTTTGCTGTTTTCTTAACAGCTCTTTGCTTCACGTATGCACACTAAGTGTTCTACTTCTGAACTGCATCCCTTGGCCATATTCTAAAGCTTAAACAGTTTGCAGATGTATCTAGTCATCCATATGTTTGAAGTTTTCTGAATAATTCTGAAGTAGAAAAAGCATAGAGAACCACTTGCATAATAACATTTCTAAGAAAGTACCAGTTCTATTGTCTGCATTGCATCACATATGGATCTTTAAATTCTGCATGGATGGGAATTGGTTTTATTTATTTTTTTGTTTGTCTTGAGACAAGGTCTCACCTAGGCTAGGCTTGATGCTCCTGCCTCAGCCTCTGAAGTGCTGGAATTATAATAGACTAGAATCACCATGTATGGTGGTTTCTCTTTGTGTTTGTATCCTAAATACTTAGCACAACTCAGATTATATGAGTAATTTTTTTTAAAATTTGAAAGATTTTTAAACAGCTATGTAGATGTGCTATTTAGTGTATGAAAATATACCCAGCTTGAAATTTCTCTTGAATATATTTATTTACTGTGTAATTGCATTGAAATGAACCAAAACAGCTCTGAAACTAGAGCTTTAGAGGAATATAAGCAGTTGGCAGTTCCTGCCTTCAAAATGTAACATACAATTGTGTGATCAAATAATAGTATTTTTGCCTTCAGGATACTTAAGATGATAGCTAGACATGGTAGAGCATAACTGTTCCCAGTTCTCTGGAGGCCAAGACCTTGTCTTAAAAATATGCAAGTAAATTAAATAAAATGGTTTTGGTTTGTTTTGTGTTTATTGTTTTGTTTTGTTTTTGCCAGGCAGTAGTGAGTCACATCTCTAATGCCGGCATTCAGACGGCTGAGGCAGGTGAATCTGTGCATTCAAGCCCAGCATAGACTATATAGAAAGAGTTCCAGGGCGGCCAGCGCTATGAAGAGAAATGCTGTCTCTAAAGAAAAAGAAGTTTCTGACTTATAATTTCAGTGGTTGTTTGTTTGTTTGTTTGTTTTATTTTAGTGAACAAATTAACTTAGAAAAATCATTTCCCTAAACTGTTCTGTATGAAAACTGCCCGGAATGTAGCATATGCTAGATAAAATTGAAATAGAATAAACCTTTTAAGGTTTCACTTAACTTTCAGTTAACTTACTTTTCTGTTTTAAAAGATGCACAGTTTGAAGTTGATGAGCAGATTACACCCTTGGAATCAGCCCTAATGATTTGGGACTCAATTGAAAAGGAACATGACAGACTGCATGAGGATATACAGAATTTAATTAAAATTCAGGTATGAGTATTATTTTGTGCTTATTGCTTTGCTAGAATATTCTATCAATTATTTTTCTCATTGATGAGACAAAATACCTATCAAGAAGCAACTTGAGAAGTTGAAGGGATGGCTTACTGCTTAAGAGCATTTCTGCTCTTTCAGAGGGCCTGGGTTCAGTACCTGTAACTCCAGCTCCCTGCTCTGTCTCTGCAGGGCAACTGCACCCAGGTATACACATACATAGAGATTTGTGCACATAACAAAATTCTGAAGAAAGAAATGAAAAAAGTAATGAGAAGAAGAGTTTGTTCTAGCCTATAGTTTGGGCAGGAACGGTCCACATTGGTGGGGAAGGCATAGCTGTAGGAGTGTGAAGTGATTGGTCATCTCGTGTCCTCAGTCAGGAGGAGGGAGATGAATGGGAGTGTCCACTTCTTCCTTGGTATTCAGGCCATGACATCACCCTCGTCCATGGGATGGTGTGCCGATATTCAGGCTGCTCCTCACTTCTCAGTTAAACCATTCTGGAAATAAGCTTCTAAGTCAGGTAAACTTGAAAATTAATATTAACTGTCACAAGTATGAAAACATCTAACATCCAAAAAAAAGTAACTTGTTAGAATTGTGCTGTAAACCTTATGAAAATCTTAAAATCTTTTCTTTTAGAGCATTGCCCCTTCGTTTATAGTTTTCACATGAGCAGCATGCCCAGAACTTAATGTTTTATATTTAGGTATATGCCACCTCCATGATACAAGAAACACTACAGCTATTTAAAGATTACCAAGCAAATTTTAAAATGAGAGATTCGTATTCTTCTTATTTAATTACCTCAAGACTGTCAATGGGGTGGAGGTGGGGATAGCAGCTGCTTTGGCCTGCTTGTTCATTATGGGGTTCTGATTCTGGTTCTGGGGGTTACACCCAGGGCCTCACACGTGCGATACATGGATTTTTGTAAATAAGAGTATGTAGAATTTTTAACGATGCTAAGGCAATTTTAGTAGACTGCTTAAGAATAAGAGACAAGATGGAAGTAATTGCAGTCAAAGCAAATATGTTCTTAGTTCAATAAATGTTTCCTCGGCTTTAGGTTTTTGATATTGTTAAGTTGCACAAGAGAGAGAAACCCAAGATTATTTCTACTTTTCCCCTGTAGTGGTGATTGTCAGGTAAAATTGGGACCTAGAGATAAGACACATTGGGTAGAAAAATGACTGCTTCTTGTAAAAATTCAACATAGAACAGAGATTTTCATGTTTTCATATCTGTGGGTCTCTAAGAAACCTGACTTTGTGTACTACACTTGCAGACAGTTCAGGAGGGACAGCAGCATTTAGTGTAGTTATGCATTTGCTCCACTGTTGTACGAGTTTCACATCACTTCTGTGGCGTGTGGGTGTACTGTCTCTGCCAGTTAGAGGAATATGGAAATGAACAACAGGATCAGTAGTCTTTCCAGATAAGCAGTTGACTTGTAATTTATTAATTCCTGCTTTGGGGTGCTGAACATGATGTAAATGTGAACTAGTGAATTTTTTACATCTTTTTAAGACATAGTTATTTCATTATTGAAAACAACTACATATTTATCAAATAATGCATAAAATGTTTTAAATGAAGTCTTTCAGACTTAACTTTATGTACTTAGTCAAATACTGGTTGACTATTTTAAAAAGCAACCTAAGGTTTGTATGTGTCTTCTTTAAGGCCGTGGCTGTCTGTATGGAATTTGGCAGCTTTAAGGAAGCAGAAGAAGTGTTTGAAAGAATATTTGATGATCCAGAATTTCACACGGTAATTATTTATATTTAGAAATAGAATTAATTTTATAACTTTATATGGGATAAAGAAAACAGAAAATTGAAGGAGGAAAGGAAAGCTTGACCTAACAGTATATTAAAAAGATAATTTTAACATTAATCAATATAAAAATTTAGTATTTTAGCTACCCTTTTTAATATCAAGTCTTTATATTTATAGTATGTCCAACTTGATATTCAACACATTTGGAGGGCTCAGAAGCTACATAGAGGACTGGTGGCTGCCACATTAGACAGCATAAATATAGAGTGGCCTAATTTGCGTATTTCTATTTGTTTGTTGTTTATATTGCTGTATTGTTGAGATAAAATCTGGTTCAGTATCCAACACTAACCTCAAAATTCAAGATCATTTTGCCTGAACCACTGTAGTACTAGGATTGTAGACATGTACTACTGGGCCTGTCCCCATTTTCTATACCTTTTTCTCTTTTTCTTTCTTTGAGAGAGGATCTCAAGACTGTATCACCACACCCAGCTGGAGTTTGTGATATGATCATTTGCAGTTTGTGTCTGTGTGCTAACACAGTCAGTAGGCCTCAAGTTGTTAAAACACTGTTAAAAATAGTGTTATTGGGGTAAATTAAACATCTTCAAAGAAAGAAAAAATCTTTTATTTGTAGTTAATTTTTTACCTATAGATGAAAATAATATGTCCTAAGTATGTAAGTAGATATGTTTGCACCAGGGAACACAGTTGTGTAAAGGAGCCCCTACATCAGGAAACAACCTAGCTCAGAATATAGCTCTATAGTATTTGCCTAACATATACAAGCCCTAGATTTGGTCCTCAGCACCAAAAAGAAAGACCAGCCAGGCGTGGTGTAGTACATGCCTATAATCCAGCACTCAAGCATAGGGTCGGCGGGGTGGGGGGGGGTGCGGGGGGGCGCGTAGTATTCTTAATTAAAGACTTGCTTGGCTATAGTAAGATATTTTCTCAAAACCTAGAACCTCATCAGATCTTGCAATCAATTGAAAAAATGGTTGTCTTCTCCAGGGTAACTACTAACCAGCTTCTACCACTAAAGATTTATTTATAACGATATCATGCCAGGTGCACTTTGGAGTAGTATTCCTGGGTGATTGACTAGACGTACTGTACTCATTTGCTGTTCACTTTTCAAGTAACATTCATTGAGTTTTAGTAGGCACTGCCAGTACTTTTCCAAACGAGTGAACAGCACTTGCTCTGTAGACCTCACTTGTGGTTTTCATTTCAGCTTTCCTGGCAAATATATAGTTCTATCATCATGGTTTAATTTTCCTGAAAACTATTGAAGGTAGAATGTCATTTGATATGTTAGTAGATACAGTTGAGGGGGTATTTGGCTTAATTAATAACTGACTTAGCCTAATTGAGTAGGTTATGGTTTAGGTAAGGCATTATCTGATTTGACCCTTCTCTAAGGGTATAATCCCCCCCAAAAAATAATTTCAGCTGAGACCAGATTATTTTGTTGAGCTTCCTACCCATATATTTTCTTCTTAGTATTAGTAGCTTAATGAAAACTCTACTCCACTTCTGTCTCATAAGAGGAAAACTTAGGCCAATATACATTAATTACGTAGGAGAAAGTAATCAAACTCTCTTAACATTGGCATAGTCAGTGGGGCTTCACCAACTCACTCATTGAACTTTTTGCCATAGTCTCAAACAAGCATGAATTTCCATTGATTTGTACACTAACAATTGACTCAAAAGGCGGCAGAATGCTTAGACACCTGCATTTCTTCCTCTCTGGAGTATAGATTGATGAGTTTGAGAGTCTTAGCGAAACATTCATGCACACATCCCAGCGAGTCTCATTTCTAGGTAGACAGACAAGAGAAAACCCAGATCTTAATGAAACAGTTTAAGATCAAGCTTATAGGTTCTTTTCAAGTGCTATAATATTTACAGCTTATCCAGCATTCAAACAACTAGTATTGAAGAAAGACCTACATTGAGTACAAAAAATATTAAGAGAAAATGTTTGAGCATTGCAGTAATAGCATATAAGTTCTTCAAGCAGCTAAATGAACAAATGATGGTTGATCAATATACTAGACAGTGGTATAGGAATAACTTTTTCTACACATTAACATAAATAATTGCCAAGAATATAGAACTAAGGAAAATATAGCAAGTTTGAGGGGGAGAAACCACTCTTACACAAGAGGTACCATTTATATAAAAGCAAAGCCACAGGACTTCAGGGACGGTGCAGCAAAGTAAAGTGCTTGCTGTGCAAAGGCATGAGGACCTGAGATCAGGCTCTAACCCTCATAAGCATACAGACATGGGGGCAGAGCCTGTAGTCCCAGGGTTAGTGATGCATGCAGAGAGCAGCACACATATACATCTGAAATAGATAAATAAAGTTAAGACTGTGATAACCAGTACTATCTATTGCTTACAGACATCTAAATATACAAGCATAGAGAACTTTCTTTTGGGGAGGTGCCAGGACTGGAAATGGAGCCCAAGGCATACTTTAGACTAGACAAGCACTGTTTCTGACAAACTATGTACATCCCTTCAGCCCTAAAGAGTTTATAAAGATAGTAAATTCTGAATTTTGAATAATACTCATAGGTGAGGACAAAGAGTGAGATCACATTACAGGCATAAACAGGCTTTAGCCATATTGATAATGTTTTGTTTTTAAGCTGGGTAGTAGACAACTGTTTATAATCTCTATTTCTTCCTATGTGTCTGACACAAAATTTAGGGGCATTAAAAAAAGAAGACAATACATGGGCCTTTTAAAGCAGAATTATGATTCTTAATTATATCTCTATTAGTTTATTTTTACAAAATAATTTTTCCATTAAATATATATTTATAGGAAATGAAATTTGTGTTTTATATCAATATATTTCTGTTTTTCTTTAGCCTTTAGAAAGAAAATTACTTAAGATAATCTCTCAGAAAGATGTGTTCCACTCCCTTTTTCAACACTTCAGCTATAACTATATGATGGAGAAAATTCAGAGTTACGTGGATTGTGTGATAAATGAAAAATCATCAACTTTCCTAATGAAGGTACACATGCTATTTCAAGGACAGAGAAACTGTTATAACAAAGAGTACTTAAAAGAGAAAGTCTTAAAATCTAATCTAAATTTTAAGTTAATGGGTTATTAAAGTGGCTATCTTCATTAATTTGAGGTGATTTTACTTCAAAATAATTAGGTGTGTACATGAAAAAGTACACATGTGGGTATGTGCTAGCAGAGGCCAAAGAGAGCTTCCCATTCTTTGCACCAGTTGTGAGCCGCCTGATAACAGGACCTGAGAACTAAACTCTGATTCTAGCAAAAAAGCTCTTCACCGCTAACCCTGAATCCAGCCACTAAAGTTTTATTTTAAATTGCGGAGAGAACATTGTGTCTATCAAATATATTTACAAGAGAATAAAACCTCCATAATGCTTATAAACCATGCAATAGTAATGGAGTTTCAAGTATTGTCAAAATCATGAGAATAATTTGGTACCTTCTTCTGTTGACCCGTGAACCGATAATTCTGCTGTAACTCTCAAAGACCGTGTACTACTTGTTTAAAACGCCTAATTTATTCTTCTCCCCTCCCCCTTCATAATCAACCCTTTTAAGGCAGCAACAAAAGTAGTGGAAAGTGAGAAAGCAAGGACACTGGCTTCTGAGGATAAGCCACACGCTGCCAGCACTGGAACAGTAGTGGAAAGTGAGAAAGTAAGGACACTGGCTTCTGAGGGTAAGCCACACGCTGCCAGCACTGGAACAGAGACTGAAGTTAGTTTGAATAAAGGGAAAAGGTTGGTATACTCTTTATGTTTAGTTTGTTTTAGGATATTATGTCTTTAACATAAGCAATGCTAGTAAGCCATTATTAAAAGTAATAATTAAGTAATTAATGTGATCTCTAATTGATAGTTTGAATATTTGAAATACTATAGAGTTATTTTATGACTTATGAATTATATGTTAATGTAGGGAGTGAGAAAATATCAGTTTAATGTGTATAAATATATTTACTAATTTTAGTGAAGGTGTGCTTAGGAAATGAGGTTGAAATTGGAGACCTGGTTCATTTGCCTCTTATTTGAGCTCAGATCTCACTAAGTTATTTTAGTATTTTAAGGTATTGTTCTCCATATTTTAAAGCATATGATGCACTACTCAAAAAACAAAAAACAGCCGGGCAGTGGTGGCGCACGCCTTTAATCCCAGTACTTGGGAGGCAGAGACAGGCGGATTTCTAAGTTCAAGGCCAGCCTGGTCTACAGAGTGAGTTCCAGGACAGCCTAGGCTATACAGAGAAACCCTGTCTCGAAAAACCAAAAAAAAAAAAAACAAAAAACATTGGTCCCAGTGCTGCAGGAAGTGCACTAGTTAGTCCTATCTGTTCTGTTGTAAGGCATGGTTAATCTCAGGTTGTCTGAAAATGTCACGCATTTTCAAGGCTGGTTTTACATTTGGATTTTGTTTGAGCAGGATCCTTAGCTGGGAGTTGTACTTGTTTGGTTTTGTTTAGTTTGGTTTTGTTTTATTCTTTTGAACAGCTTTTTATGTAACTGCATCTGGCCTTAATCAAACATTCACGGTCACCGTGGCAGACTTTAAAGAGCCCCTGACCCCCTGCTTCCAGCACCCTAGTGCTACATTCATAGCATATGCCTGCACGCCCAGCTGAGGTACTCCTCAGGAAGGAAGAGGAGTGTCAGAGAACCTGTGGGAGTTGGCTCTCATTCCTATCAGAGATGGAATTTAGGTAGTCAAGCTTGGCAGCAGACAGTAACCTTTACCCACTCAGCCACCTCCCAGTTCACCAAGGGTAAATCTTTAACTTCTGTCTTACAAGCTAACACTATTGAAGAAGATGAGTTTTGACCGTGAAGATTCTTTACTGTTTTAATGTTATTAGTTGCTGCATGTGAGTGCATGCTTGTGTACCATAGTGCATGTGTGAAGGCTAGAGCATGTTAAGTACTTGGTTGCTTCCTTCAAGGTTGGGAAGGGAAACAAAATCCTATTTCAGAGTAAGTACTTTTACAGACTGAGCCATCTTGTCAACTCAAGATTTCTTTTTAACCCATGATAGATTCTTTCTGTTGTTTACACACTTAACTGAAGACTAGGTGGTTAGAACCTTGTGATGTCCCGATGGATGGATTTGGTAACCCACATAATACTTAAAGTTCCAAGGATGCTATCTTAATTGTTAGACCCCCAAGTTAGATAAACATACTAAGATAACCCCTTAGGACTAGGACTCAGTTGTCTTAGAATCTTCCCTCCTTTTGTTCCTTTGTATCCAAGGACAGTTTGCTCCTCATTCATCTCAAAGGTATGTTGAAGTCCTGTTTTGTCATTTTGAGAATTAAGTGTCTCATTTTGGCTTTGTTATTTTTTTGTTTGAAGCCATCTTGCCCAATGTAATAGCGCTATATGATAGAATTAAAGCTTAGATGATGATTCTGGGAGGTAATAAGTGTGTCCTGTACTCTCCTTATAGAGCACTTGCAGGTCTCAGAGACTCTCCTAGATACAGACAGTCCAGAGTGAAAAGGAGAGCCTCAGGCTCTCTGTTGTGTACTGCAGCTCTCCTTGTCTTTATACATCCAACTGCCTCTCCATCTCTGAAGTACTTCTCATGCTTGATATCCAAGATTATGATATGCTTTGTACCACACAAATACATACTTAAAGTAACGTCTAGGATCGGCTTTTGCAAAAGTAAATGTTTAGATTTCTTCCCAACTTAAAACTTTTAGTTCATAGTAATAGAGATTGAACTCAGGACAGGACATAAATCATACATTTTTTTCTGTTATTGAAAATAGATTGTTTGGGGGCTGGAGAGATGGCTCAGTGGTTAAGAGCACTGACTGCTCTTCCAAACGTCCTGAGTTCCAATCCCATCAACCACATGGTGGCTCACAACCATCCTTAATGGGATCTGACGCCCTCTTCTGGAGTGTCTGAAGACAGCTACAGTGTAATTACATATGATAACTAAATATTTTTTAAAAAATAGATTGTTTTTTAATACAATACATTCTGATTGTGGCTTTTCCTAGTCCTTCTTCTCCTAGGTCTTCCTCGCCTCCCCTTCCATCCAGATCCAGATCTTCTGCATCTTACCTTAGAACACAAACCGGCATCTATGGAATAATAATAAAATGAGATGAATCAAAAACAAATAATTATGACAAAACAAACAAACAAGAAACAAATAAGAAAAAGTACAGGAAATATATATAGGTGCACAAACACATGTTCCCACACTAAAGAATTAAAAATTTAAAAAAAAAAAAAACATTCAAAATCAGAAGTCATGATATATACCCAAAGGACCTGTAAGATAGAAAAGGCAAGAAGACCTCAATTTAAGATTATGAGATAAAGAACCTCCAAAGATGCTGTTGAATTCAGTTTGTGTTGGGCTATCAACTACTAGACATGGAGTCTACCCTTTTTTTTGGTTTTTGGTTTTTGGTTTTTGTTGTTTTGTTTTCTTTTGTTTTTCCAGACAGGGTTTTTCTGTGTAGTCCTGGCTGTCCTGGAACTCACTCTGTAGACCAGGCTGGCCTCGAACTCAGAAATCCGCCTGCCTCTGCCTCCCAAGTTCTGGGATTAAAGGCGTGCACCACCACTGCCCAGCCGAGTCTACCCTTCTAAGTGGTTTCTTAGTTATGGGCCATGTGTCTACTTCCCCTCCCAATACCAGGACCCCATGTAGTACAGGCCGTATGCGTGCTGCCATAGTATCTGAGTTTATATGCACCAGTCCGGTTTTGTTTAGAAGGCCTTGATTCCTTGGTGTCTCATCCCTACTGGCTCTGAATACTCTTTTCATCCTCTCTTCTACGTAGTTCTCTGTGCCCCAAGGAGAGGAATTTGATAGAGACATCCCTTTTAAAAATGAATGTTGTAAGGCCTTTTGCTCTATATAATGTCTGGCTGTGAATCTCTGTATTTATTCTTATCTGCTACAGGAAGAAACTTCTCATGCTGCCTGAGAGAGACATAGTATAGCAGAATTTATTAATCATTTTGTTGCTATGTTCCTTTAGGGGAACAGTAGTATTTGATTCCCCCCTGCCCACCAGGTCCCTGACTGCCTAGGAGCAGTGAAAAAAGACTAGAAGTCAAATCCTAGGGTATGTGCTGAAGGCTTCTCTGGAGATCTCCAGATAGCTCTGATGAGGCCCAGTTTCTCAATTTACATTTCTATTCAGTAATTTACTCCAGGTGCCTTTCTGATTATCCCACCAATCAGCATTCCTTGACCCCAGCCCCCTAGTTCTTAGGGAAAAAAAAAAACAGCAAGCACATTTTTTTTTAAAGACTATAAGTGAATGCAGGAGATCTGCCTGCATTTGTAAGCACAGACATTAAGCTAGCTGGGTGGGATCTAGCTCTGAGGTAGCCGTTCCTACCTTCTCCTGGGCCTAACTTAGCTCTGTCCCAGGCTGACCTTGACCTTGTATTTGCCTGCTGTTGTGTCTTTCTGACAAGCTGGCTCACAGTGCATCTGCCTCTCTTCTTTTATCATATTGCATCCTCATAGTTTGCATAGTTGAGAAATTATATATTCTTGAACTCATGTTTCCCACGCAGCATTTACCAGTTTGCTGAGAAATTGGTCACACCCTTGCCTCCCAGACTCTGTCTCTGATTATCATGGCGTCATTAACCTTGGCAGAGAGGATACTCAAAGGAGGAACATGAAAATACATATATTATTATACAAACAAGCCTATGCCCACAGCAGCCATGGACACCCATGTCCTGCTGGCTCTATTCTATGGACAGAAACCATGTGGTGCTGTCCCTTGCATGGCTAAGCCAGACTCAGCAAATGGACTATCTAATTTGCCACCTAAGCAGCACTTGGTATGGGTTCCATCTCATGGTGTGAGCGTTAACTCAAAGCAATTGATCAGTCACTCCCATAAGTTTTGAGCCACTATTGCACCAGTGAATCTTGCAGGAAGGTCATTGTTAACAGACTGAAGGGTTTGAAGCTGGGTTGGTCTTTACTTTACCTTTCTTATTGGATAGTATGCAGAATACATTCCAGTACCATGAACACTAATTAATAGAGGTGAAGATTTTAGGAAGGCATCAGCATGACTTCCCCATGTCCAGTAAGGTGTGTAGGTGCTGTCTTCAGGATTAGGACCTTACTGTTAGTTTCCTTCGGCAACAGCTCAATTAGACATAAGCCATTCCAAGTATTGGAAGTTTTGTTTGGTGACAAGAGATGTTCACCTAGGGCTCTGACTGCCCTGTTATTTGACTATTTCATTTAGATGTCTTCATTAATGTATTAATAGTAAACTTGTACTGTATGAGGTTTCCATATGACTCCTCAAAATGGCTCTTAGTTTTAGCTTTTCCTCTCCATATTTCCTCCCTACCTCCCTCTCCCCATCTCTCATCCCATTCCAGTCCCCGTCCCTTGTCCATCCATAACTGTTTATTCTGTTTCCACTTCCTAGGGAGAAATCCCTTCCCACTAGACCCTTACTGTCTACCAAATCTTTGTGGTAATATGAATTGTAGCTTGTTTTTATTAATAGCTGGAAAGCTGTCATCGACATGTAAGTGAGAACATAAGATATTTGTCTTTTTACCTGAGAGTTTCAGGATTCTGGGTTTTTTTTTTTTTTTTTTTTTTTTTTTTTTTTTTTTTTTTTTTGGTTGG
This sequence comes from Mastomys coucha, assembly GCF_008632895.1. Classification (NCBI taxonomy): domain Eukaryota; kingdom Metazoa; phylum Chordata; class Mammalia; order Rodentia; family Muridae; genus Mastomys; species Mastomys coucha. Next base: position 44,747,800 of record NW_022196896.1, read on the forward strand.
TTGGTTGGTCTTTTTGTTTGTTTGTTTGTTTGTTTGTTTTACAGTTTAGTAATATAAAATAATAATTTTGACCAGACTATCTGCTGTGTCTGCAGCCTTCCCAACCCTCATTTCAGAGCCATCCCAGGTAGGAGCTAACATCTGCAGTATTGCAGTGCTTGGATTCATGTCATTCTTATTTTACTTAATGGCCACAAGCAAAAAGTGGTAATGTATCAGAGGGTGTCCTTGAAGTTCTATCTGCCTCTCAAGTTCCAGAATCACAGGGTTATACTACTTTACTCAGCTTGTCAGAACAATAGTCTATCTGTGAGGTTGTTTCTAAGGGAACCTTGATGGCTCACATCTATAATCCCAGCACTGGGAGACTAGAGCAAGAGAATCTTGAGTTTAGAGCTAAACTAGCTACCTATAATACAAACTACAACACAAAACCCATAATCCATTGCTAGACTATAGATAAGCTTAAGATAGGCAGAGGTTTTAGTAGTTTTGTTTTGTTTGAGACAAGGTTTCACTAGGTAGCCCTGGTTAGCTTGGAACTTGCTATATAGACCAGCCTGGCCTCAAACTCTGAGAGGTCCTGAGTGCTTCGATTAAAGGATATTTGTACCCAGCTGGTTAAGATCTTTATATATGGGGCATGGCTCAGTTGGTAAAGTACTAGACTATCTTGAATAATGCCCTGGATTTGATTCCCAACACAACATAAAACCTGAAATGGTAACATACACCTAAAAGCCTAGCACTTGAGGGGAGGAAACTCTATCAAAAGTTTAAGGTCTGTTTTGGCTATATAGTAAGCTTGAAGCCAGCATGGCTTCAGCCTTGGCCCTGGCTCAAGAATAAAAAAGAAAAAATGAGAAAAAAACTATCAGTAGATGCAAGAGCAAATGTGATTTCAGAAAAGTGAAACAGACTCATTGGTGGATGGAGTTGAACATGACCACGCTGTGTTTCTGGATGCTATTTTAGTGCCAGCAAAGGAGAATTTTTTTAAGTTCAGCTGGAAATGTAGTAGTTCATAGCTTTTATACTGGGACCTGGGAGTCTAAAGCAGGAGGGGCATGAGTTTGATTTTTCCTGGATTACATAAGACTTATCTAACTTCCATCCACCACTACAATCTCCCAAAACTTCAATTTGAGACTTGTTAGAAAGAGAAGAAAATAAATTGTACCATTAAATTATATACATGAAGCACATGTCGTTTTCATGTATCAGTTGTACTCCAGTAAAGCTAGCAAAAGCTTTCCACTTCATGGAATAGGAGTTTTATAAAGAAAGGCATGGCAAATGCTTGATTGTAGCATTAACTATGTGTTTGGGGAAGTTTGATTTGTACGTCATAAACACATCTGAGCAAAAATTGCCTACCTTTTAATGAACTATATAGATCTTAATCCAGTCATGCTTCCATTCCAGAGAAGTTTTTGGTGAATTGAAAGATGTCTTGACTTGTACTTCCCCTATACAAAATACTACTTGTATATATTCTTAGATTTTATTTTTTTCTTTTAAAGTGTTAATGGCCAACAGTCTACAGAAACTGAATCCTTAGTGGATACAGTATCCTCATCCTCAGTAAGGTAAAGTATGATTTTTGTCTTTGTCCTTAAAGTCACTGATAAAAGCAATTTATGTATATTTAAATATAATTAGCATGTAAATACTGTGATTTAGAAGTAGCTTGATCCTGTTTAGCTCAACGGACCCTGAAATGTCTTGAAATTTTTATCTATAAAGATTGATAGAGGATCTAGAATCATTTTACATTATGTCTAATAAGAAGTTATTAGACCAACAAATAAGGAACACATAAGTTGGTCCTGGTATTTTGTCAAAAAAAAAAACAAAAACAAAAAAAAACAAAGATTCACTGCTAGAACAAAGAAGGACTAGAAGCTACAATTTTTGATGAGTGTTCCATATTCCAATTATACAGTTATTAGGAAATTTTCTGATCTACTATAAATGCTGTAAGAAATGACCTTAACATGTCCAAAAACTAGAAAGTCTTTGTATATGACTGCAGAAATAGATCAGTTGGGTTGCTGGCATGGTATGGGTATGTGGAAGGAATTACTGGATAGGACTTTAGAATTCAAGATGTTATATGATTTGACCACAAAAATCACTGTATTAGGTTATATATACCTGGGGAGGGAGGGAAACAGGGTCTCAATATGTAGCCCTGGATATCTGGAACTTAACTGTGTAGGCCATGCTGGCTTCAAACTTGCACTAATCATCCTACCTCAGCCTGCTAAGATTATAGGCATGTACCACCATAAGAAAGATATATGAATGATGGGAAGTTCTTGGAAAGATAACTGGCAGTAAAGAATGGTAGAAGGGGATATAGCTGAGGTTTCTGTGGAAATAGGAGTGGAAGCCGTTGGGAAGTAAAAACTGTTGGAGTTGTGCTAGAGCTCAGTGCTAGAGCCCTTCATTTTGTAAGGAGGACTGGGTTCAGGCTCCAGCACTGGGAAAGCAAACCATGTGGAGACCCGTCATTGCAACACTGTGACTTACTGTCCTAAGGTACAGCCCATGCAGGGTCAGGTAATAGAGGTGAAGAGGGTGAGGGTAGCACTCTAGACAATGATAAGGTGTTTTAGGAGAGAGAAAAGGTAAAAAAGGATTTACTAATTGTAGACTATTTTTGTGGCTAAAAGTATAAAATGTCTATATATTAGGTGAGGGTAACATCCCTACCTAAATTCAAGCGCATTGATTTTTAGGTTCTATTTTACTTCAATATAAAATTAGAATAATGCAAGGCTGAAAAGAAAGTTGAACTGTTAAGAGAGAACACTGGCTGCTTTTTCAGAGGACCCAGATTCAATTCCCAGCACCCACATGGCAGCTCACACCTGTCTAACTCCAGTTCCAGGGCATCTGACATCTTCACACAGACAGATATTCTGGCAAAATACAAGTGCACATAAAAATACATTATAAAAGAAAATAAGAATAATGTTCACTTTGCAGGACTGTTCAAAAATGTGCCACATTCATTATTTCTAGCATATAACCTTAGCTTCAAAAAAAAAAGTCTTCGAATCTATAAAGTAAGGGACTTAACATTAGATTGAGAAATTTTGAAAATTCTCCTGCAGAAAATGATTTAAAAGCCACAGGAAAGAAGAAAAATAAATGTATGTGGTTTGAGGAATGTTTGGGACTTCTTTTGATTGGGTTTGGTTTTGTTTAGTTTTGTTTCTCCGTCAGTCTATTTGGAAAACTGATAGTCTTCATCTCTAAGTAGTTGAGCTGTAGAAAGATAAAACAAATGCAAGTTTGACAATAGAATTCTTAAAAGTTATTATTATGGGTCACTAAGGAGAACAGTGAGAGAGCTAGGCCAGTGTAGCAGCTTCTGTAGCAAAGGTGAACCATTCCCCAATACCCCTTCACTAGTCTCCAGGGTCATCACAAGCTCTCCTGTTTTATTTAGGTCTCACAAGAATGCCTTATCTCAGTTGAAACACAGAAGTGCTCAGCCTAGGAATGAAGCAAGAACAGGAACTCTTCAGTGTGAGTACTATTACTGCAGTTGAGAGGGATGCCTACCTTCCCACTGCAGCCCAGAAGCCTGCTTTAGAAAGCTAGCTGGTTTTGTTAGTCCAGTCTAATTGTTGGCATGTTTGACACTGTTTTTCTGCTCAGCTGTATTCAGCAACTTCAGACTTTGGAGTGTTTCAAAATTCATTATTCACATTGCCTAAGTGAATTCTGAATCAGTACTTGAAAGGAATATACAAAAGGTTAGGTTTTCTTTGATCTTCAGTAACTTTTTTTATCAACTAATCAATACACACTCTGATTTTATGGATTTTTTCTATTTAAAGACACTGTGGTGTTGGCTCATTAATATTGACTTGTTGCTAGCAGCAGTATAATGTGTGTCTGAATAAAATAATATGTAACTCTTTAATGTTGCCCTTTGATCTCCACAGGTATACATGCATATGCCCACATGTAAATAAGTGAAAATTGACTATACTTGTGTCTGCAAATATACATTTAAACTATAAAGTTTAGATGATTTAGGCAAAAATCTGTCCCCAAAAGCCAGTCTTCTGTTTCTCCTAGCTACCTGCTATTGGCTTACCATCATAAATTTTGTTCAGTTCAAAATCTAGCTGTGTAGTCTAGTCTTATCTCAAATTTTGGATTCTCTTATTTAGCCTCCTGGGTTCTGGAGTTACTTGTGTATGGCTCCATGCCTACTTCTTACATTTTATGTAATCTGGGCTTGTAGCATGGTTTTCTTGATACAAAAGTTCCCTTGTTGAGTAGATTTATTCTCTATGAGCCCTTCCATCAGGCTTCCTGTTTCCTTGCATCTCCGTTTTCTTTCCTATTTTGTCTGGATTTTTTTAAGTCTATAGTTTCTAAATTTCTTAAATGCTGAAGACTACTGTCTTTTTCTGTAAAGCTTTTTGTCTAAGTGTAATACTTTTTAGAAATACTTTTTGGTCACAGCTTGGCAAACAAGTTTCAGTTGCTACAGTGGAGAAGTCTGACGTTAACATCCCCTACATGACCAGGTTTTCCTGGGGTATGCACTTAATGCTGGAAACCCTCCTAATTACTGCTTTGGTTTTAGATTTCCATTTAATTAAAGTGATTTTTCACTTCTTTTCAGACTTTCCTGGACTTATGGACTATTTGTATTTGCATATTTAATTTCTAAATAATTGAAGGGTATTCCAAATAGCTTTCTGTTACTGATTTCCACCTTAATTCTGTTGTGGTCTGAGAATAGTTTGTAGACAAAAGGAGTTAGCTGACCATGAACTTGCAACGATCTATTCTCCTGCAGTAGCCTCCAAAGTGCCAGTTGTCAGAGAACACATTCAGGAGTCTGTTCTCTCCTTCCACCAGAAATTGAACTCAGGTAACCAGACTGCCCACTAAGAACTTTTACTTGCTGAGTCATCTTACCAGCCCCTTAAAGGATTTTTTAATGGTTTATCCTACTGTTGGTCTGTTGTGGTGATTGTTGTTGATGTATGCCTGAGAAGAATATGTGCTCTTTTATTAAATGGTTTTTTTTTTTAATTTTCACAGGTCATGTTGTCAGTAGTTCCTTTCTGGTGTTCTAGTTCTTCTCGTCTCCTACCTATATGTTCTAAAAGTTACTGAGAAAAAAAGCGTTAAAATCTCAAGCTGTAATTAAAAGTTTGTCTATATTAGCTCCCTTTCCAGTTCTAGCCCTTTTAAAACACTTTTTCCCAGTACTAAGATTTTTGTTTATAGGTAGTGTGTTTCCATTTTCCTAACTGGAATCCAGTGAGTATAATTATCTGATTTCCAACATGTTTGGGTCTGGGTGTATTTCTACAACATTACTGTTATATCTCAGTTACTATATTCTTTGTATAGTCTAAGTGTAGTTACACTGATTTTAAATCCTGAGGCCAGTGCAGTGGACCCAGGTAAATGCTTTCAAGGCAGCAAGCTTTATTTCTTAGCCTAGTGTTTAATACTTTCTGGAGAAGCTATAAAACATTATAGTACACTCCCAGGAGCAGGTCGGTGGGGCCCTGCTGTGACTTCCTTCATCTATTTAGTTGCCTATCTATGAGTAGCTTTGAAAACTACAGTGTGTGAGGAGATGAATGAGCTTTGTAACACAAGAATTTTCTTTTTAAACATGTATTTATTTATTTATTTATGTATATGAGTACACTGTAGCTTTACAGAGATGGTTGTGAGCCTTCCTGTGGTTGTTGGGAATTGAATTTTAGGACCTCTGCTCACTCAGGTCAACCCCGCTCGGCCCCACTCACTCAGTCCCTGCTTGCTCTGGCCCAAAGATTCATTTGTTATTATAAATAAGTACATGTAGCTGTCTTCAGACACACCAGAAGAGGACATCAGATCTCATTACGGGTGGTTATGAGCCACCATGTGGTTGTGGAATTTGAACTCAGGACCTTCCGAAAAGCAATCAGTGCTCTTACCCGCTGAACCATCTCCACAGCCCAAGCTTTGTAAGAATTATAGGGACCATGTAGACTGCTAGAATCTTGTCAAGTTAAACAAAAAATCTGACTGAAAGTTTTACTATAAATTATAACTATAGATCATGAAGATGAAAAGGGGCAGTTATATCTTCCTATGAATAAGAAGTTATCTCTTTAGCATGTAATATTTACTTATAAATAAATGTTTTTTATTTACATTTTATAATAATGAATTCAGTTTTGGAGTTACTCACAAGGCATGGTGGTGCACACTATTAGTCCAGTACTTGGAAGGCAGAAACAGGGAGAGTTCTACGAGTTTGAGGTCAGCCTGGTCTACAAAGTGAGTTCCAGGCCATCTTAAATGAGATGCTGTCTCAAACCAAAACAAAGTAAAAGAGTAAGGAAAGGGTTATTACTGGATCAGTCCCCAGCACTGTCATAGAAAGAGTTCAGTGATCCTATATAAAAGTACTTTTGCTTTCTTATGCAGGTAGGGTGGTGCTTCTCTGGTAGTCAAATGGATTCCTACAGTTATGTTGCTTACAGATTTGAAAGGAAAAGAGTTAAAGAGTTCATTTTCTTTGAATAGCTAAAGTAAACAATTTTATGGCAACTTTCGGAAAGTCCACCCTTTCCTAGTATAAGACAGTACGTAATGTTAGTGTTTTTATTCATAGGTGACATAACGACAGAAAGAAACAGAAGAACCAGTGGAAGGAATAGATTATGTATTTCAAAGAATCAGCTAGACACTGATGAAAAACATGGGCGCAGGAAAAAACAGGTACTTTTCACTATATGTGAATAGCATTTATAAACATTAAAGTAAGCATTTATCCTCATTTTCCTAGTAGGTCTAACTTAAATAAGATTTTTAAGCACTTGAAAACGACACACAACATAGAAAATAATAACCTTGATCATTTTTGTTGTCGTTTTGGGTTTTTGTTGTTGTCATTGTTTTGAGACAGGGATTCTCTTTGTAGCCCTGGCTGTCCTGGAATTCACTGTGTAGACCAGGCTGGCCTCAAACTCAAAGATCCATGTGTTTCTTCCTCCCAAGAGCTGGGATTAAAGGTGTCTGCCATCACTGCCTGGCTTAAAGTCTGGTCAGCTTCAGTGTTTACATCATTTCTGTCACTTGAATGTAATCAGAATGCTATTTTTCCAGTGTCTAAAACTGCTGATGTACTTCACCTGATTTCCTAACTCTTTACAACAGACCCTTTAATAAATCTAGTCATTATTTTACTCTACCTGGGACATTTTTCTTAATCAATTTAAGATGTGATGGGTTTTTTCCCAGCCTGTTTGCACTCAGATCATTTCAAGTGTAAAAGCTTTGAGAATTAGGCCAATAAGATTACTTCCTGTGACTCAAAATTGTTTTGCATAGATGTCTGTCCTATTAACATACTAGTCAAAAGAATCAACAGGTATCTTGATTTGCTTCCTGTGCATCACTCTGGTAGGGGTGGGACCTGTACATTGTACATACTACACAAGTGCTGCTGTACCCAGTGAGCTAAGGCACTAGTCCACTATTCCCTTTTATTCTTTTAGAATTGGTTGGCTAGTTAGTTGGTTTTGTTTGTTGTTCTTATGCTGGGTCATATAAGACTACTTCCATGCAAGTTGATATGTAGTCTTATCTCTAGGCCTCACTCTTTTAGGAATCATTTGTAAATGTTTCTTAGTTCTTATGCTGGGTCATATAAGACTACTTCCATGCAAGTTGATATGTAGTCTTATCTCTAGGCCTCACTTTTTTAGGAATCATTTGTAAATGTTTCTTAGTGTGCTTACCACCACTCCTCCCTGGGTAAGACAGGAGACGGGTGGGGGGAGCAACAGGTGATCAACTAAGGTTTTGTAAAATTAGATTATTTGAAAGCAGGCATTGATTCAGCGAATGGAATGATCTGGGAGTATTTTAAACTTGGGAGTATTTTGAAATAGTATTCTTCCCTCCCCCTGAGAGAAGTAGCAATAGATATGTATAATCTTTACCCTGGTGTTTTTCACTTTGAGGTTCCTAAGCATTGAGTGCCATTAGCTCAGTTCTAGTTCTCTGTCCTGGAACTCACTCTGTAGACCAGGCTGGCCTTGAACTCAGAAATCTGCCTGCCTCTGCCTCCCAAGTGCTGGGATTAAGGGTGTGCGCCACCACCGCCCAGCTGCTCCTCCTTTGTTTGCATCTCTAGTGCTGGGAGTACAGACGTTCACCACAACCAGCTTTCAGCAGTTCCTTTGACTCTCTTCGTGTTTATCCATGGCTTATTCCCTGATGGATGTAAGAAGTCTAGTTTGCAGGTTGTTCCATTTTCCCTTTGGAGATGGGACTGCTTTGGTTTTGAGACCAGAATCCAGAAGTCTCTGCTGAGCACAATGCTTTCCCAGTAGGATTTGAGTGTAGATCATAGGTATTATTTGTAGATGACTCTAAGAGAAAAGTACCTTCTCTTGTAGGGAAGGTATCGACCATATAATCTATAGAAATATGTGGGTATTAATGATGCCATTGTTTCCTTACCAAAAAAGGTAATATGGACACTTCAAAATTTGGCTTTATTTTTTCAGATGTCCACTATTGACTCTGGTAAGAAAATTTGTTTCAGAAGGTGGCTGGCACACTTAATTTTATGTTGTATTGGGGCTTTCAGTTTAATTTTTTTTTTTTTAATTTTAAATTACTCAGTGCCTACTTGGACAGTTTTTTTTGTTTTGTTTTGGTTTGGTTTGGTTTTTTTGTTTGTTTGTTTGTTTGTTTGTTTTGTTTTTTTGTTTTTTTGGTTTTTTTTTTATATTAAACAAAAGTACTTGAGCCTACCTACTTCATTAAATTTGTAGAGCCTTTTATAAACTTATTCCATTGAGGAAAAAAGTGAATGCCTATCAGAAGTAAACCCCTCACACACACAAAGATTACAAATGTGAACAGGCTTTTCTCTCACTATAAATTATGTCATTTTGAAAGTATAAAGCAGAAGATACAGGCTACTACTAGCTCATACAGCCAGGCAGTGGTGGCGCACGCCTTTAATCCCAGCACTTGGGAGGCAGAGACAGGCGCATCTTGAGATTTTTAAGATTTACTATTTTGATATCTACTTCTGGAGTGGGGCTATGTGAGTAAGATGCTCAAAGTGTTGGGTTCCTGGGAGATGGAGTTACAAGCATTTGTGAGCCAGGCATCACAGTTCTGGGAACCAAACTCAGATCCTTTCCTTGCAAGAACAGAATGTCCTCTTGACTGATGAAGTTTCTCTCCATCATTTTTAAGTGTACTCTGTAGAAGGATTAAACATTCATATTCTCCTGTCATCACCACTGTTTGTCCACATCTTTCAAAACAAACTCAAGACCCATTAAAATAATTCTTTCTTTCCCTTTTCTCTTCCATGCTTGGTAACTGCCAGTCTCAGAATTTTAAAATTCTAGGAACCTCATATAAATGAAATTATACAGTACTTGTGTTATTTCTTTTTATCTAAGATTTATTTATTTAGCGAATGTTTACTACAAGTGTACCTGGTATCACAAAGGTCAAAAGAGAGCATTGGATCCCCTACAACTTGAGTTACAGATAGTTGTAAATTACCATGAGGATGCTGGGAACTGAACCCAGGTCTTCTGGAAGGGCAACAAGTGCTTTTAATCACTCTGGCCCCAGTTCTTCTCCTTTCAAATCTGTTCTTTCACTTAGTATCATATTCTTAAGGCTTAAGTATGTTGTCAGAATTTCCCTTTTAAGGATAAATAACATTCCCTATATACTATATGCTGCAAATTCATTCATTCATTGGTGAATACCTGACTTGCTTTCTCATTTTAGGGTTGTGGATGATACAGCTGTGAGTGTTAGTGTACAAGTAGTGTGTTACACTCAAATCTCTCTTTTATCATCCAAAAAAGGAGATAATTAGTTGGTCACCAAATAGTAAGTTTTAGTACTTTCTCTATATAAAATATTAGATTTCATTTAAGTTTTTTTCCCAACATTTTCTCCCAACTTAATTGTACATTTTAATTAATAATATTTGTGCTTATGAAAGTCTGTCTTACAGAAGACGTGCTTTCTGTGCGTGTTTGTACCTCCCCCATCACAGGTACACAGAAGTTTCACTGAGTTCATGAGTGAAGGAGTATACAGTTATGAGTTCTATTTAGAAATGTAGAATAATCTATTAAGAGTTAGCCGAAAGCTTCTTAAGATATTGTAATGAGCCTAAAGTCAGACTGTCACTTTATCGACATCCCATTGTAGATAGCTGAGATTCTGTAAAACTACTCTAAAGTATACATGGTAATGGTAAGTAAGGTCTTGCAAAACCATATATATATGTATATGTATTCATACGAATAAAAATATATTTTAAAAAAATCATTTCATTTTTAAGAAGTTAATCATTGCTCAGATTTTTAAAAGATGAAATTTCTTTAATGAATGTTTCCTTGAATAACTTTGATGTTCTTTCAACAGACATGGCTTTGGGAAGAAGACAGAAGTTTGAAGTGTGGTGTAAAGAAATATGGAGAGGGAAATTGGGCTAAAATACTATCCCATTATAAGTTCAACAACCGAACAAGTGTCATGTTAAAAGATAGGTGGAGAACGATGAAGAGACTGAAACTGATTAGCTGAGACACTGAAGGCCGGACAGGTTTGTTTCAGCTTAATACAAGGGTGAATACTTGGATCACTGCATTTGGTTTACAACTTCCTGGTCAGTAATAATAAAGCATTAGTGTGTGTGTGTGTGTGTGTGTGTGTGTGTGTGTGTGTGTGTGAAAGAGAGAGACAGAGAGAGACAGAGAGACAGAGACGGGCAGGGAGAGAAAGAAAGTTTTGTTACAGATTTGTGCTGTAAAAATATATGCCGTCATTATTTTGTATAAGAATCTTTTATTTTTGAAAATATAGATATGTTGAACCCTACCAAATTCAGTACCCCATCCCATGTTCTGTTTTAATACAAAAGTAAGAGCCTGATAAAATAAAAAGAATTTATGACTATTTACAGTTTATTCTCTTACATGTGTATAAACTAACCTTACAAAATACCACCTAGAAATGGATTTTTCTAAAGAATTGAATTGGAATAATCCTTTGATGTGACTTTGCTGCTGGATCTATGGCTAATGTACTACTTACTAAAGATTTACTACTAGAGAGATGTTCAAAACAACCCATGAGTTCTAACAAGCCTGGCTTGACTTCTCTCAAAAGTTTCATTTAAAGGAAGTTGAGTTTTCACCAAAAATTTGTTCATTGCAATATTTAATCAAAGACTAATTAGTAATTAGCATGTAAGTTTTATTTACCATATGTACCACGTAAAAATAAGTCTCAACCAACCTATTGAAATATTTACGAGAAAGTCAGCATTGTGTATTTCCTTCAAAATGTCCTGCATTGCTTTCCTGTTCTCTTGAATTTGCTGCCTTACATATATAATAAACAGAAGCATTAGTAATTGCTGTATGCTTTTGATCCAGTCTCTACCTCACGTACTGCAGTCATTGTGTTTATCCACTTTGCTGATGATCGGTTCCAAAGCTGGCATCTGGAGTCAGAATAGGTATATATGTCAAGCTCACTCTGTCCCCGACTGTCCACCTCTGTCCGCAGTTGCTGTATAACAGTTTGTGCTCTGGGGCCAACTTGGTGTCAAACAATGCAATGCAGTGCAGGTCTTCACAAAAATGTGGTTGTGTGTTTCAGTGTGTTTGTTTCTTGAGTTTCAACTCAGATATGTCTTTGTTTCACCTCATCTAGACTGGAACAACTTCAAGTGGGCAGTTTCAAGTTTGTTCAAGGGGATAGAGCTGTAGATCAGGTGAAGCAAAACAAGCAAGACTCAGAAAATTATCACTGTATAGGCAGAATGCAGATTAAGGTTTGCGTACATCTATGTGTAGGTATATACATACGTACAGCACAGAAAGGGATCCCGCAAGTTGGGGAAATAGTTATTGGGACTTTTCATTGAAATAAAGGTGTGAGTTAGAGTATGGGGACCATGCTGGTTGGTTGGAAGAAGGATTGAATAGAACAAAGTTATAGCATGTATAGAAATGCCATATGAAGTTCACTTTTATGCTAACATGGAAATATAATTTTATTTTTATAAAGCACTTGAACAAGCAGCAAACAAGCAGCAAAAGGCTTGGGAAGGAAAGTTAGAAGGTGGGATGGAAGGAGGGTGAGGGCTCTATACCATGACGAGTATTAGACAGACATCCTCAGGAGGATTCAGCCTGCACTTCTCACTGGTCTTCAGGCTCTGTGGAAGAATCGGGGTTTAGACATCAGTAGCTTGGGCGGGTGTTAAAAAGCCCCAGCCCTGATCCAGCCTCAAAACATAGAAGAGTGTTTGGTTTTACCCCTGGACTTGTGATGGTGGAGGATTAAGAGTTAAACACTCCCGTGCATTTTTTTGCTGGTCACTTGGGATATCTGCAGGGTCCAAATTATAGCCTAGATCTAATTTGCTTTTTTTTATATTAGAATCTATCATATGCTTGTCACATTTATTATGTTCTTAACATGCATTTGAATTGTGAAAATAAAAATATCCAAAAATAAGAACCAATAGGATATTTGAAGCTTGCTGCAAGGCAGTCAGGTGTAATCACTACTTGGCAAGAACTGGCATATATTGGATCACCTTTCAATAAGAAGAGAAAGAAAGAAGAAAAACAAAAACTTAAATAAGAAACTGAAAGGTGACCAGCCAGCGTTTGGGTATAACTTGGCACATTAGGACATTAGCAGGCCCTGGCCATTCTAGGCAGATAGTTACAGAAGTTTGGCCTTTAGGATTGATTGGTTGCCAAAGAAGTGTGGTCAGACTTACCTTGTCATATAGATTCTGCCAAATAGTCAGTCAATTGGAGTTGCTTCCAGTCTGGCTGCTGGACTTTTGTGTTTCACTGGAAATATATTTGTGTGTGTGTGTGTGTGTGTCTGTCTGTCTGTCTTTCTGTTTGTCTATCTGCAGATATACTGTGGAGGAAACCCAGAGTTTGGTGCCAAGTGTCTTCCTCAATTATTCTTGTGTTTTCTCTTTGTTTTTGTTTATTTGTTTCTTTTTTTGAAACCAAGTATGTCACTGAACCTTGGCCTATCCAATTTAGTGCTGTTAGCCATTGAGTCCCAGAGACCCCCCCTATTCTTTATCTCCTTGGCACTAGGATTACAAGTGTGTGCTACCTCACCTGGGTTTGTTTGGTCTTGATTAGGTGCACGATGAGGATCGAACAGGGGGCCTGAGCCATCTCCCCAACCTTAGGCAGAATAACTCTTGAACCATGAAAGGTTAGAGCTAGATATTTCTAGAGCAGCCATTAAAAGAGTACAGTTGTAATCACAGGCACTAAAATGTCATATTCAAAAGTATTTAAATAATCTTTAACAAAAAGCTACAAAAAACAAAACAACAAAAGGGCAACTTTAATTGAGCACTGTCACTAACAACATTAAATGATCTCAGCTCCAGAAGACCAGGTTCTAAAAGGTCCAGACAGCAAATATTGTAGGCATCCAGGCCCTAAACTCTGTGCACCCGCTTAGAACTAGTCAGACAGACACCACATGGGTAAATAGGCACAGCTGTGGCCCTAAAACTGTTGACAAGAAGAAGTGGCACCCATGCCTGCACTCTGCTGCTCTTGATGTTGAGTTCTAGGTTTGCTTTCTTCTTTACAGATGTGTTGATGTTGTTCTGGCCACAAGGTATTTCTGAATCTGAAAACTGTACAACTGAAACCATCTGATGAAAATTTGGGCTTCTAATCTACAAGAAGCCAACTAGTCACGGCCTCTTGGGCCCACTAAGCTAGAATTGGCCTTTGGCCTCTGACACGCTCGCTCGCTGAAAAAGAGAAGGCTGTGAGAGGGGCCTTTCCTCTAACACTAAGCAGACCCTAAGATGAGCTATGCAAGGCTAGAAAGCAGCCTGCAAGTGATGATAAAACTGCCTGCAGGGTGTAGGTGGTGGTAATGTGGGGTAGCAGTCCATCTTTGTGGATCATGTGGAATAAATGGAACACCTCATCACAGGTCACCCATGCTAGATCAAAATACCTGAAGATAATCAAAATTTTAGCTTAGCAGATATGAACTCAAGAGATGATTACAGAGCCTAGAGTCTAATGTCAGGCTCTAGAGATCACAAGTTCTGGCAAAGAAGGGTAAAGTTGGAGCTGAGAGCCGGCAGATGGTAACTGGTGCATAAAGTGTTTTCTTTTTTCCCACGTAGTCCGTGCCTTGTACATATGCATTCACACCATTGCACTTCACTGTGGAGTCTTTCAGTATGTCATATGTTGAAAGACAAAGAAACATAGAAGACATTGTGACACAATAAGCGTTATGGCTTAAATGATCTATACATCTCAGATGAATGATAAGAACATTATACTGTTTTTTCCCCTAGCTATTTACATTTACTCTTTTTTAAAAATTTTTATTGCATTATGATGAGAAAAGTTACATGATTTCAATTTATCTGAATTTGTTAACATTTAAAAATATATTTTAAGTAAATAGAACAGTGCAGTAGATGGAAACCTGGCTTGTGAAATTTCAGAGGGAAGATTAAAGACTCTTACCAGGGCCATGTTGTTTTGATTGTGA
>NW_022196896.1:44762899-44777958 GCF_008632895.1 Mastomys coucha
GCACCGTGAAGACAGTCTATGAGAGGCTATTGGTAAAGCCTAGTTACAGCAGTGTTTTGGGAATGCCACTACCATGCAGTGACCACCAAGGACAGCAGCAGCAGTGGAGTACAGGCATCTGGAGCCTAGAAGACAAGATGTATGCTACAAAGGGCAGAGCTGGAGAAGTGACCAAAGCCCTTAGAGGAGCCCAGAAGATTGTGAGTTGGATCCCAGACATTGGTTTTGCTTTTGATTGTGACTGTGCCCTGATATTTTTCCCTCTTGAAGGAAGAACGTATTTTAGTGGAGCCCACAGTTAACAGACTTTGAATTTTAAAAGATATTGGACATTTTAAATTGATTGAACGTTTAATATGTAAAGACTGTGGGACTTTAGATCTGCCCACGATCTTGTAGCTTTCATAGTCTCTGGTGAGAAGTCTGGTATAATTCTGATAGGCCTGCCTTTATATGGTACTTGACCTTTTTCCCTTACTGCTTTTAAAATTCTGTCTTTGTTTAGTGCATTTGGTGTTTTTATTATTATGTGATGGGAGAAATTTCTTTTCTAGTTCAGTCTATTTGTAGTTCTGTAGGTTTCTAGTATGTTCATGGGCATTACATTTACTCTTAAAGGTAATTTTTTTTTCCCTTTCCTCTGGTGTCTTTGAGGCACTTATAAATGTATATTATACACAATATCTGGTTGGAATATCTCATTTCTTGCAAGTCTCTGATGAGTAGGTAGGACAGTATTAGCTGTTGCTTGCCAGAGAGGCGAACATAAACTACAGTTAATTTAACTCCCCCAAATTGTATAAATACATCACAGAATGATATTCCACAATACAGAATTCATTATTCATGTAGGATCTCTCACCTTTTTTATTTCAGCATGTCAAAGTCACTAGCATAGGTCAGGGGTCTCAAAGCCAGTGGAAGTCTGTGGTTGCAGCAGATAGTCAGAGGGAGGCACCCTTGGTGGAATGTTCTTTGCAAATGTTTGTTTCACACTGGGCGGTGGTGGTGCACACCTTTAATTCCAGCACTTGGGAGGCAGAGGCAGGCAGATTTCTGAGTTCAAGGTCAGCCTGTTGTACCGAGTGAGTTCCAAGACAGCCAGGGCTATACAGAGAAACCGTGACTTGAAAAACCAAAGGAAAAAAAAAAAGTCCCTTTCACAATATGAAGCACCCCTTCTCTTCTCAGATCCCAGTGAGCAGTGACATCAAGTGGCTGTTCTAAGCCTTTCTCTTGCTACCAGGTGAGAAGGCAGGCATGCTGCAAGCAGATGAGGAATAGCAATCCTGCGATGAGTAACTTTGTGGAGAACTTACCTGTTATAAACTTGGAAATCTGAATAGGAACGAGGTTACAGGTATGTTTAGCACTTTTTAATCCCAGGGAATTGAACCATGAGACTGATAGATCACATACTGAATGTGTGCAAGCACAGCAGGAGCTCAAAAGTCAGGTTGTAGGTCAGCTTCCCCAAGCCTCTTAAAACTCCCACTGCTTCACGCCTAGAATCCCAGCTCTTGGGAAGCTGAGGTAGGAGGATACCATGAATTCATGGCTAGCCTGGCTATGTGACATGATCTGTGTCTTCCCAGGTCATTCCTCACATGAATTATTTATTATTTTTTAAGAATCCTGAATGGCACTTAATGAAAGTCTCATTCTGTGTCCCCCAGCCTTCCTCTTTAGAGATTTTACTGAGCAGTTATGAAATACCTGTTTGGGGAGTCTTCCTCACCTCATTCTAAATAGCATGCTTATGTCTCTTCCATCCATGGTCACTTAACCTTGGCTGAAGTCATCACAGCCCTCCCACGTGATGACATACCCAGCACCTCCATGACTCCTCACTCCCTCTACTCCTTGGCTTTATTCCATTTAGTTCTTCCTGTATTTGTTTATTCTGTAGGCCAGCTTAGCCTCAAACGTCCGCCTCTGGAGTACCAGTGTTCCAGATGTGAGTAGCACACGAGGCAGCCAGACAGTTTGCTGGTTGACTGAGTTGGTTTTAGTTTGCCATTCAGTCTCACAACTTATTGAGTATTTTTGACACTTTACATATAGGTTAATGCTAAACAAAATAAAACTAGCCAGAAACCAAAATGGTGCCTCTCTCCTTATAACCGGATCTAAAGCAAGGGAGCCAGCTTGTGTTGAAGTGTTAAGGCCTGTCTGAAAACAGACAATGGCTACCGAGGTGGCTCAGCAGTTAAAAGGTCTAGCTTTGTCTCCCCCGACCCCAGAGGACCCTTACTCGATTCCCAGACCCACATGGTGGCTAACAACCATCTGTAACTCCAGTTCCGGGGTATCTGACCATTTCCTGACATTTGTAGTAAAGACAAACATGCAGGCAAAATAACTATACATACAGAATAAATTACTTTAATTAAAAACCAGGACTGAGAGCTGGCTCAATGGTTAAGAACATACAGTTCTTGTAGAAGACCCAAGTTCAATTTCTAGCATCCAATGATTTACAGCCTCCTGGAACTCCAACTGTAAGGGATCTGTTGACTCTGGCTTCCGCTGGCACCTGCACTCAGGTGCACATACCAGCACACATAAACTCAGATACATAGTTCAAAATAGAAAATGTTAAAGAGAAAGCAAACCTATTGTGATTGTGTATTGCAGTAGATCCTGGGGTTATGGGTAAGTCATAAAAATGTAATGCCATGGGGCTGGAGAGATGCCTCAACGGTTAAGAGCACTGGCTGCTCTTCCAGAGGTCCTGAGTTCAATCGCAGCAACCACATGGTGGCTCACCACCATCTGTAATGGGCATCTGATGCCATCTTTTGGTGTGTCTGAAGACAGCCACAGTATACCCACATACATGAAATAAATAAATGAATCTTTTAAATAAAATGTAATTCTGTAATGCAGGATAAACAAAGGTCACAAGACAAGCCTTGAACCTCTGTGATCCTTCTGCCTCAGATTTCCCACTAGCTGGAATTACAGGTCTCTGCCACCATACCCAGCCCATGTCACAAAATTGATAAAATTAAAAAAAAAAAAAAAAAAGTATTATGTTGCTGTAGCTTCCTTAAGAAATGCCCCCAGGAGGCTCCTGGAGGAAGCGGACTCTTGGGGCTGAGCCTGCGGAGGTGATAGCTAATTCCTAGCCCCTCCCTCACTGCTCCTTGTCCATGAGTTGAGCAGCCTGTGGCACAAGCTGCCATTGGCATGATGCTCTGCCTTGCCAAGGACCCAGGATCACCAGACTCAAGGGCTTGAGATCTCCAAAGCTCTGAATCAAAATCCTCTGCTAGCTTGTTGTCTTCAGTGTTGTGACAGGAACAGAAAACATGACCTATACAACTAGCAAGGTAAACTGCCCCTTCTCAGTCTGTGGTCACCCCATTCTTGGTAGGTCAAAACAATGCCTTGTTGAGCCTCTGTCATACTTGAATTTATTTGCAGTTTCTTTCTGGAGCTTAGCAATGCATCTTCATAATTTTAAAATTAGAATCGCTCTGTGGCTTACAATGAAGATCCACCTGCTTTCAGTGTGCTCTATGGGGGGTGGGGGTCTTCTCAGTTGTTTTCACTTTTTTTCAGGTATTTCAATGTTTACTATTGAAAATTATAGCTCCTGCTACTTTGTTGTGTTTCATTGGCCTCTTGCTATAGGAACAAATGTTAGACCCCTTGCATGCCGAACCCGTCTATACCCCATTCATACACACACACACACACACACACACACACACACACATGCATACACACACTTACACCCACCTCCGCCCTTCACCATACCTGATCTCTCCAGGGTTCAGGATTTGTCATCCTTATGCTAAAATTATTCATGATTTTTTTCGTATTTTGTATAATAATAGAAAGTAATCTTTATATGATTATAATTCTGTGGTTATCATTTATACCTGGACATTGTAGGTTCTGTGTATCTGTAATTTACACATCTCCAGTTCCTCTAACCACAGTGAAAATTCCCAAGCCTTTCAACAGGTGATGGGTGTTGTGTCACATTGTCTTCTTGTCTGGCCTCCTTCCACCTCCAGGTAATCTGGCTTTTTCTCTGCGGCTGACTTGCTCTGGGCTTTCTGTCTACCCTGGGAATCCCCATTTGTCTGTCCTTGGTGTGCTCCCTAATTCTCTGGGTTGTCTTGGTTGGTTTACACTCCTTTCCTGCTTAGGTACAGCACTCCCCTGATGCCCTCCCAAAAAGGGAGCATGGAGTAGAGATTTCCACACTTTACATGTGTAAAACACATCTTTGCTTTATTCTCGTATGTGGTGAATAGTGTCACTGGATATAGAATTTTACTTTGAAAAACATTTCCTTTTTGAATTCCAAAGGTATTGCTGTTATCTTTTAGCTCCAGACATTGCATTCTAAATTATCACACACTGTTCTAATTACTGGCCAAATACATATGAACCAGATTTTTTTCTGTCAAGAATATTTTGTATTCTTTGTTTTAATATTCTGAACTTCTGTTATATGTCTGCTGTAATGATTTCCTTGAAGAAAACTAATGAGCTAGGCAGACAGTCTGCGTTAAAGAACTCTTGTTATCTGATGATCTCTGATCCTCTGACTTTCTTGTGTTTGTATCTTCTATTTTCTGTCTCTTTAAAAATTCACTTTATAAAGAAAATGGATGTTGTGTGTTTACTTCTAAGGCCTGTCTGTCAGAAAGGCCGCCTTTCCTTCATACACACCTGATGGCAGTTGGAATAGAAAGCTGGCTTCAAGTTTAGCTCCTCTTGGGGCTTACAGGTTTTGTTCTGTTTGATTTTAAATAACCCACTGATGCTGAAGAGGGTCTGCCTCTTGAGACTCTTTGTTCCTTTCTAGGTGACCTAGTTTTCTCTCAGCAAGCAGGGGATCTTCAAAGTGTCCCTGCACTGAGAGAGACCTCACCTTTCAGAAGAAAGATCCTCTGTGCTGATTTCCTTCTCTAAACGACCTCATCTCGCTCCTGTTTATCCATCAGGAGAGTCTCATTTTCTTTCACTCTTTAAAACATGTGTCCCAATTGCTAGAGTGCTTTCTTAGCATGCATAATGCCCTAGAATCACTCCTCAGTACCAAAGAAATGAGGGTGAAGGTACACACTTGTAATCCTAGCACCTCGAGAGGCAGAAGAGTCGGAAGTTCAACTTTAACTAAATAGTGGGTTTGAGGACAGTTACATGAGACCTTGTCTGGGGATGGGAGCGGGGTGGCTCTCAGGGGCAGAAGAGAGAGATACACTTAAAGTCACTGAGTTGAGACTACCCCACCCCTTCTCATCTATGTTATCCACATAGTTTATGAGGGAAGGAAGAGATGTAAGCTTGTATCTCTCACCTTGACCTAAAAGTTGCATACCTCTTTCCATTCACTTAACTGGTTACTTAGGCCTCAGAGTGGTTGACCAGCTATTCTGGAGCTACGGTAGTTGCGAGACATCCTCCCTGGGTGCTGAGAACTAAACTCCAGTCCTCTGCATGAGTAATGAGCACACTGAACTGCTGAGCCAACTCTCCAGCCCCCAAATTAAAGGGAATTCCATGAAAATATAGTCAGAAATACTATCAGGAGGCATTTGCTACCCATTTAGGCTTGTTGTTGGCCATCGGTTGTTACATGGTCAGCACCAAAAAATATGCATTTTAGTTACCTATGTTAGTGAATAATTATTCGATTCACACCAAAGGAATTATACCATTTAAGTATTGATTCAATTCTTCAAACAAAAAGTCCTCAATTTCAAACCTGCTCCAAAACAAAACCAGGCTGGAGTCTTGGGCAGTCAAGGTGGAGTCTTGGGCAGTCATGATGATCTTCACTGAAGTAGAGTCCCAGTTGAGGAAGCTGGACCGGATGCCTGCAGATGCCGAGAAGTAGCTTACCATCCCAAGCCTGTGAGCACACCATGCCACTTAGCCACAAACTCAGTCATCTCCCAACCAAAGGGAAAGCCTGTGTAGGAGATGATAACGTTTGCAGGACAATCTGTTCTCTGTCCTCTGTCTCTGCCTCATACATGTGCTATAGGAAGAAAATTAGTAAGCACCTTTAACTAAACATAAAGCCAGACGTTAAGAGATTGTCCTGTTTTGTTTCAGCCTCTATACTTTGAGAAATCTTAGATATGAGTGATCATAGAATGTGTGTGTTTGAAGCAGTTGGCTCATTCATTGGTGCCAAAAGTTCATGAAATTCTAAGGAATTCCTACTGATCTCGCATGGATGTTTGATCTTTTCGGCTAACCAAAAAATGTTTTTTTCTTTAAAAATGTTTTTAGCTTTTCATTATAAAGCGTCTTTTGAAATTTTAACAACTTTCCCTGTGGAAGTTATTTATGATGATTTACTTGAAATTAGTTTAGAATTTATAAAGGTAATGAATATCATAGGAACTCTCTATGTGTGAGAGGTCACACATGCATTTTTTTAAAAAGTGAGAAGTATAGCAGCCCTGAACCCTAGCAGTCGGGAGGCAGACACGGAGACTTCTGAACCCCAGCAGTTGGGAGGCAGACACGGAGACTTCTGAGTTTGAGGCCAGCCTGGTCTACAGCACAAGTCCAGGATGGCAAAGGATGCACAAAGAAACCCTCTCTTGACCTGCACCCCACAAAAGGCAATAGACACAAAGAATAACAGTGTGTGGTGGCACATACCTTCAGTCCCAGCATTCAGGAGGCAGAGGCAGGCAGATAGCTATTAATTAGAGGCCAGTCTGTTTACATAGTGAGCTTCAGGCTATATAATGAGAACCTGTCTTTAATTTTTAAAAGGGGGGGGGCAAGAGAAAGAGAGGGCATAATAATTTGCCCCAAACTTGAGCACATAATAGTGATTCTAGTGTAGACATGTACACTGTGACCAAATGTAAGGTAAAAGTCTATAGGCCATAGGAGCTTTTCGTATGGGTCCTTAATGCATTAAAAATGAAAACAGAGACTGTGGTCTATCTTGAGAATGATCCCTAAATTTTCTGTCTCAGTTGCAAAGTAGCAATGGCAAGTATCCAGGTCCTTGGTGCAGATTTTGGAGGCCTCTAAACCTTTGAAGGCAGCTTATCAATACTCAGCTGGTTTACAAGCATGCTGGGAAGTAGCTTCCAGGTGCTCTATATAAAGATGAAGCGATGCACATCTGGACACGAACACTCTTCTACTCGACGCACTTTTTTCCAGGTCCCCTGACATCGACGATTACCAATGGCTTGCCAGCGAAGAGTCTCATTTCTGAAATGATATTGGAGAAATGTAGGCTCTACTAAAATCAAGCCAGAGGAAATTCTAGTCTACATAATTAGAACGTATTTAAAGAGATAGTGTTTTTAATTTGTGTGTATAGTTGTTTTGTCTGTATATATGTAAGTATATATGAATAAGATATATGAATATCTGGTGAAGAAGGTGCTTGGTCCCCTGGAGCTGTGTTAGCCTCGATGTGAATGCTGGGAACTGAATCTGGGTCCTCTGCAAGAACAGCTTAAGTACTGAGCTCTCTCTCTAACCATTGTTTTTAAAACTAATTTGCTGGCCAGTGTTATGTCAACTTGATACAAGCTGGAGCCATTTAGGCTCTAAGGCAACTAAGAAAACGATCCCACCAGATTGGCCAGTGAGCAAGCCTAGGGTACATTTTTTTTTTTAAATTGATGCTTGATAGGAAGGGGTCAGCTCACTGTGGGCAGTGCCGTCCCTAGGTTGATGGTCCTGGGTGCTGTAAGAAAGGCTGAGCAAGTCATAAGGCGCAAAGCAAGTAAGTATGTTCCTCCATGGTCTGCTCTAGCCCTGCCTCCACATTCCTGCCCTGGCTTCCCTCAGTGATAATAGGGTTGAATAAACCCTTTTTCATGATTTTATTTGATCATGATATTTTATCACAGCAGCAGAACCATAACTAATATAGTGAGCACACAGTTTCAAAGTTTATTAAAAGTCAGTTTTAAAATTATTCTTTTTTTATTTTACATGTATGAGTGTTTTGCCCAAATGTACAGAGTCAGGGCTAGAAGAGAGCATTGGATTCCCCTGGAATTAGAGTTAGCTGCTGCATGGGTTCTCTGGAAGAGTATCCAGTGCTCTTAGCCACAGAGCCATCTCTACCCCCCCACACACACACACACCTTTATATTCATGAAGAAGACTTATTTTTACTGGGTTCTGTCAATCTAAGTTATGAATTGATCCCTATGCAAAAGCACCTGTTCAGAGAGTTGCTGCTGGCCTTCATGTCCATTTCTCTCAGGTGAATGTAGGTACTACAACAGTGGTGTGTGCAGGTTTAATTCAGGAGGGTCTACCCAGAGAGCTATTTTCATCTTATTCCAACTCTCTGATTTCATAGTGAAAAATGGAAGAACTACAAGGGAGCAAAGCCAGAGAATTAAAAATATCATTCATTAAGTAACTCATATAGTAACTAGGGTTTAAGCACTTTCTTTATTGGGTACAAATTGAATTATAAATTTATTTAAAGTCAAAATAGAGATGAGGTATTCAGGAAAACATTAAATCCAATTATTAGGTTTCATTTGATATGAATTCCTTACCCACTATATGGCAAGCTCAATAGAGGCAGCTAGCCACAAGAGACTACATGAATAAATTATTAAATATTAAAACATGAGCCGGGCGTGGTGGCGCACGCCTTTAATCCCAGCACTTGGGAGGCAGAGGCAGGTGGATTTCTGAGTTCGAGGCCAGCCTGGTCTACAGAGTGAGCTCCAGGACAGCCAGGGCTATACAGAGAAACCCTGTCTCGAAAAACCAAAAAAAAAAAAAAAAACATGATGGGAGTAATGATTCATTGGAAAGGTCAGCCTTTTACTTGCAATCTGTTTTTACCATTACACCTGACATGATGAAAACCTTTATGTGTGTGTGGCTAAATTGGTCCTTGTCCAGAGTTGTTCCAGAGATTCCTTCTAGCTGTAAATGACATTAGTAGGTCTAACCAAAAGTGAGTGAGTGCAGGGTTGGGAGAGGCTTACAGGGAGACACAACTGCAGCAGCTCTGCTGTCACATTTCTGGGTTTTGAGTCACCTGAACAAGAGTAGCACAGTGTGACCACTTATTTGCCTGCCCCTCTTTTTTGAATGGATTTGGGAGTTAAGGATGAATGGTAGCTTTTTTTTTTTTTAAGATTTTACTGATTTTAATTATATAATATGTGTGTGGGTCTGTCTGCTCAGGAACCCAAAAAGCCAGAACGAGATAGCATCAGTTGTAAGCCACCCGACTTGGGTGCTGAGAAGTGAACCTGGGTCCTCTGCAAAAGCAGCATACCCTCTTAACTGCTGAAGCAGCTCTCTGGCTCCAACTTCTATGTTCTTAGGAATCAGAAGAAGGCAGGTGTAGTAGCCTATAAACATAGGCTTTAGGTTTATAATCCCAATATTATATGAGGCTGACTCTGGAGGTTTGCCATGAGTTCCAGGGTACCCTGACCTACATAGTAAGTTCCAGGCTATCCTTGGATAGGGTGGGATATTGTATCATACAGCAACAAAGAGTTAAAGAAAAATCAAAAGAAAAATATTTCATGACACATGAAAGCCATCTGTCCTACTGTTGTTTTACTGCTGTGAAGAGACATGACCAAGGCAACTCTTTTAAGGACAACATTTAATTGGGGCTAGCTTAAAGGTTCAGAGGTTGAGTCCAGTATCATCAAGGTGGGAACATGGCAGTGTCCAGGCAGACATGGTGCAGGAGGACCTAAGAGTTCTACATCTTCATCTGAAGGCTGCTAGAAAAAGACTGGCTTTCAGGCAGCTAGGATGAGGGTCTTAAAGACCCCACACACAGTAACATACCTACTCCAACAAGGCCACACCTACTCCCAAGAGAGCCACACCTTCTAATAGTGCCACTCCCTGGGCTGAGCATATACAAACCATCATACCATCCAAAAACTTATTTTGGTGCTCACAAATAAAGTTGTGTTAGAACAAAGCCAAGGTTTAAGTAGTATCAATATCTGCGTTAGTGGCCAATATCAGAGTTAGTAGTTATGACAAAGAGTGTAGTGGATGAATAGCCAAAAATAACTGCTTTCTGACATTTTATAGAAAAGGTTTTTAGGTCCTAACCTAGGAGTTTATTAAAACTCTGGTTCTCAAGAGCCAAGGGTGTGGCATAGTCTTAAGTCTTCAACCCAAGAGATTCAGAATCAAGTGTTCTATAGTACCTTTGGAGTGATCAGGTTTCTGGTAGTCCTTGGAGAGCTTCATCTGAAATGAACCCCAATAACCAAACTGGTCTGTGTATTTCTGATCAAGAGAGCCTCTGAGTCCCAAAATGAGACCCAAAGCCCTGAATTTGACAGGTTCTCCTTGCTGCCCACATCCTGTGTTGATATGCTACATACTGCTCAGCTCTTTGTAACTTAAAAGGATAGATCTTCAGGATAAGCAGAAAACTAGGTCAGTTGTCCTTCCTTACCCGTCAGAGTCCAGACCATCTCCAGAACAACGCAGGCTCACAGAATTCATAGCTGGAGGCTGACAGTCCACACACACTGTGTATCCCTCACGGAGATACTGCATCCATTGAGTCAGGGGACGGTTGTCTAGAGCACAGTGAGGAGTCAGGGACTCTGTCTTGAATTCCATACAGTATCTGGAGCAAAAGTCAAGAGATCACTTTGTCTGTTCAGAAGTGGCCCAATATTGTATCTCAAGCTAAACTAGTAGCAATTCTCTTGCCTCAGTCTAAGTGATGGCATTACAAGTGTATCACAGTACCCAGCATATGTACATGTATGCATGCATGAATACATACATGTATACATACATACATACATACATACGTACATGAAATTGAGGTC
The DNA here is from genome assembly GCF_008632895.1 of Mastomys coucha. NCBI lineage: Eukaryota > Metazoa > Chordata > Mammalia > Rodentia > Muridae > Mastomys > Mastomys coucha. The sequence goes on from NW_022196896.1 coordinate 44,773,708, forward strand.
TGGACTTACATAACTCAGACTGGCCTCAAACTCAGCAGTGTAGCTGACCCTGAACTCTTCCTGATCCTCTTAATTCCACTCCACCTGGAATTCAAGGATTACAAGTGTGCCACCACCTTGCTCAACTAAATATTATAATTTTTTGAGAATAAAAATAATTATTAATAAAATCGCTAGTAAGCAGCCTGGGGATCTGAATGTATGGTTGCTAGGACTCCCATATCTGTTGGAAGAAGGGTGGGCTCAGGTGAGCATGAAGGTGCATTCCAGCTGGTGCATGATGAATCAATGGGAAGCCCTCTAAATGATCATATGTGCAACTTTCAAATTCACTAAACAGTGTATGAAGACCATCGAAAAGTGCTGGGTGTGGTTTTGCACTCTGAGTTCAAGGCCAGCCTGGTCTGCTTATTGGGTTCCAGAGCAGCTGGGCTATTTCATGAGATCTTGTCTGAAAAGACTCTCAGAGGAGCATTCATGAACTTGTTCAACACTCAACACCTCATTTTTGTATTTGTTTCTTTCCAGACATAAGCCCAGGAGACACACAACTACAGCACCATAAAACCAAGGAGAAAGTACTTTCTGAATTTACAGTGGACTCATGTTTTATCCAAAGTTAATGAGCAAGCATAAGGAAACAACGTCAAAACAAATTCACTCTTTTTGAAAGACTGGGAAAGCCAGGCATGGTGGCTTCCACTTACAGTCCCAGCACTCAAGAGGCAGAGGCAGGCGGATCTCTCAGTTCCAAGCCACTCACTACAGAGTGAGTTCCAGGAGAGCCAGGGCAATACAGGGAAAGAAACCCTGTCTCCGGAAACCAGACATAGGGACAGAGGGAAGAAGGGAGGGAAGGAGGAAGGGAGGGAGGAAGGGAAGGGGAGAACATAACAGTAATTTTAAAGCAACAAATTACCCAGCATCCTCAGTGTGTGTAGACCACTGTGGAGATATGGCTTGTATTCTCTTCTTGTTGAAGGCAGAGCTAGTTATGAAGGCAGGAACTAGAAAAAAATTACATTGTGTTTGTGTAGCCAAAGTATGCAATAAGGTTTCCCAAACTGGGTTCTGGGCCTGTCTGAGGTCTCTGTTTCCAGAGCCAAAGCTCATAGTGGCACAGTATCAAATGAGACTGTGGCAGCATCTTCTGACAAGCTCACTCAGTGTTTCCATGCATCTAGGTAGCTATGGAGGGAGGAAGGTCTCTGGGGAGCACATTTGCCTCCAGGCATGAACTTGAAAAAGAAGGAGAGGGGCAAAAAAGAAGAGCCATTTTATAGCAAAGAAAATGGAGAGGGGCAAGGAGAAGAAAGCAGTAATGGAAACTGAAGTATGAGGAAGTAAAGGAAGAAGAAATAGAGAAGAGATGAAAAGGCAGTGTGAATGAAGCTCAAAAACAGACACGAGAAAGACCAAAGGAAGAGGGAGAGAAACAAACAGAGGAAATTAGGAAGACCAGAAGAAGCAAGTGGAGAAAACAGGCCTCTTGGCAATGAGAGCCTGGAAGCTTTGCTCCACCATCACCCCTGCCAGGCACAATGCCCTAGTGTGGCTGCCCAGTACCTACTGCCAGTCCCAACAACCCTGGGGAAAGAAAGATTCCAGTGGCCCCTTTCTCTATCCTGTCCAAAGGGAAGGAAGCAGCCAGGGATACTTCCTCTTCTGATCAATTCCTTTAGCTGTGGTGTCTTATCTCTGTTCAGTCCCTATGTCTGGTGAAGTATCTATTGGTAAGCCACTTGACTTCATGGTCCATCACTGTAACTCCAGTACTCTTATACACTTACATGTACACCCTAGTACTCTTATACATGGTTGTACAATGAGAAATGGGAGTGAAGACGTGGGATCACCACCAAGACACACAGGTCCTACATTCTCTGGTCTTCTTTATGCAGTGCCCTGTTGGTGTCTGAGACAGTTGGTTTCAGGACCTCTAAAGCATACCAGAACCCTTAGGTGTACTAAGTCCTTAAATAAAATACTCTTAAACACCTCCACTGTTGTACTTTTTAACTGCCGGGATCAAAACTTAGGACATCATGCATGTCAAGCACACACTTTACCTCTCTGGGTTATACCCACCAGCTCCAACCTTTAACTCAAGTCAAGAATACTTAAAATACCCAATGTGGCACAAATTGTTGTTACTGTTTACCTTCCTAAACTGTGGGTTGAAGTCCCAGATAGTATTCTCTAGAACTGAATGTGAAGGTTGTGACAATTTGACAAGAGCAAAAGGTGTTGGGATGTGCCATGACCAAAAAATTAATACAAAGTCAGACTTAGAGTGAATGCTAGCTGTTTCTGGCAACATGCACCCACGTGAGTCACATGACCTCACCACAGCCTCGATTCTGAAAATGGATGCTTTGCACTGAGTACACCATCATACCAAGAATCACTGGCTGAGGCTCTGGACAGTTTGAGGCTATTGTATATTAAGGTTTGTAATATTCTTAATGTAGATGCAAACTTTTATCCTCTTATTGAAATATAATGGCTCAATTATGGTAAACAAAGATTTGATGTTGTCATAGAAGTATTAACTCAGTATATCTTCATAGTGTTGCTTTAGAATGCTTGAATTTAAAAATGGTTGTTTAGCAGTGCTCGGTTCATGGACACACAGATGACACAGCAAGAGGAAGGGTGGGTTTTCATGTCATTCTGGCCTGGATAGTTGGCGATGGAGACATAGAATTGTATGTAACCAAATGGACGCTTGAAACTTCACTCATGAAGCAAAAGTGCCTGGCCTGAGAGAGAGCTAGTTCCAGGGCAGCCAGGACAACACAGAGAAATACTTCTTAAAAAAAAAAAAAAAAACACCCAGAGGAAGCTCCAATCCCAGGCGCTCTGACACACCCAGGACCAGAGGTGAGCAAGAACCAACATCTGTCCCAACACTGGGAGTAACTGGGACCAGTGGGACCAGGCACACAGGAAATCCGCCAGCCTAGTGACTTGGGTTCCTTCTGGTCTGTCTGGTCTGGGGTCCAGAGCAGACCTAGGGCACAAGCTCTGCAGCCAGTCCCACAACACACAGAGGAAGCTCCATGCCCAGGCACACTGACACACCAAGGATCAGAGAGTAGACCTTGGGCACCAGCTCTGCAGCCAGTCCTACAACATCCAGAGGAAGCTCCACTCCCAGGTGCTCTGACACACCCAGGATCAGAGGTAAGCAGGAACCAACATCTGTCCCAAAACTGGGAGTAACTGGAACCAGCAGGACCAGACACACAGGAACTCCACCAGCCTAGTGACTCCGGTTCCTTCCAGTCTGTCTGGGTTAGTGTTCTGAGCAGACCTTGGGCACAAGCTCTGCAGCCAGTCCCACAACACACAGAGAAAGCCACACTTCCAGGTGATCTAACAAGCCCAGGATCCCAGGATCCCAGAATCACAGGATCACAGAGACAGCTTGACTCTGAGGAGTTCTGACACAACCAGGATCACAGGAAGGACAGGCTCCAGTCAGATTTAGCAAGGGCAGGTAGCACTAGAGTTAACCAGATGGCAGGAGGCAAGCTTAAGAAAATAAACAACACAAACCAAGGTCACTTGCCATCATCAGAACCCAATTCTCTCACCATAGCAAGTCCTGGACACACCATCACACCAGAAACGCAAGATTCAGATCTAAAATCACTTATCATGGTGATGATACAGGACCTTAAGAAGGTCATAAATAGCACCCTCAAAGAAATACAGGAGAACACAAGTAAAGAGCTAGAAGCTCTTAAAGAGGAAACACAAAAATCCCTTAAAGAGCTATAGGAAAACACAAACAGGTAAAGGAAATGAACAAACCATCCAGAATCTAAAAATGGAAATAGAAACAATAAAGAAATCAGAAAGAGAGACAACCTTGGAGATACAAAACCTAGGAAAGAAATCAGGAGCCATAGATGCAAGCATCACCAACAGAATGCAAGAGATAGAAGCGAGAATCTCAGGGGCAGAAGACACCATAGAAAACATTAACACAACAGTCAAAGAAAATGTAAAAAGCAAGAAACTCCTAACCCAGAACATCCAGGAAATCCAGGATGCAATGAGAAGACCAAACCTAAGGATAATAGGTATAGAAGAGAGTGAAGACTCCCAATGTAATGGGCCAGTAAATATCTTCAACAAAATTACAGAAGAAAACTTCCCTAACCTAAAGAAAAATATGCCCATGAACATACAAGAAGCCTACAGAACTCCAAATAGACTGGACCAGAAAAGAAATACCTCCTG
>NW_022196896.1:44779233-44790118 GCF_008632895.1 Mastomys coucha
AACTATCAACTCTCAGCTTAGCTAGGATGGAGGTAAAATCCTTTGGTGATGTGAGGGTCATTGAAATAAAGCCTTATTACAATGAAACCCCCCAAAAAATTTCATTTCTAAGATTATTATACTTAGTCAAAAAAAATCATGAGAATAAACACAAGCCAATGGCTTTGCTGGCAAAATAAAATAAAATAAAATAAAATAAAATAAAATAAAATAAAATAAAATAAAATGCTTGTTTAGTCCCAGAGCTGATCCTGTGCCACAGGACTTCATACCCAAATAGCTCTGGGAAAGAGCTAGCCTCCTAGGAGTCCAGACAAGCCTGTGAGCTCAGGTAAAACAACCACCACTGCTGCTCAAAGGGACCCACCTGGAACCCTCAGGGCACAGGAATGGAGGAGCAGCCTGGGATAGGAGCCTTCCGTTTTCTGTCTGTGCCTGGAGCTGATCAGGTGCCATAGAGCTACATACACAAATACCACCAGGAGAGAGCTGGTCTCTCAGGAGTCCTGACACACCTTCGAGCACAGGCAAGACCACCACTTCTCTTCAAATTCCTGGCCGAAGAGGGACACTCCCAGAGCTGTCAGGACACAGGAACCAAGGAACAGCTGGGGACAGGACTCTTCTGGTTTCTGTCTGTACCCGAGAGCTGACCCTGTACCACAGCTATCCATACCTAATTCCTCCCTGAGAGAACTGATCTCCCAGGAGTACTGACACAAAGGCTTGCAGGAAAGACAAGCCACAGTCAGAGACAGTAAGACCAGCTAACACCAGAAATAACCAGATGGCAAAAAGCAAGGGCAAGAACATAAGCAACAGAAACCAAGGCTGCTTGGCATCATCAGAACCCAGTTTCCCCACCACAGCGAACAGTTGTTACCCCAACACACCAGAAAAGCAACACTCTGATTTAAAATCACATCTCATGATGATGATAGAGGACTTTAAGAAGGATATAACTCCCTTAAAGAAATACAAATGAAGTACTTTAAGGTAGAAGCCCTTAAAGAGGAAACACAAAAATCCCTTAAAGAATTACAGAAAAATGAAATCAATCAGGTGAACAAACTGAACAAAACCATCCAGGATCTAAAAATGGAAATAGAAACAATAAAGAAATCACAAAGGGAGACAACCCTGGAGAAAACCTTGGAAATAGATCAGGAGTCATAGACGTAAGCATGATGAACAGAATACAAGAGATAGAAGTTGCAGAAGATAACATAGAAAACACTGACACAACAGTCAAAGAAAATGCAAAATGCAAAAAGCTCCTAACCCAAAACATCCAGGAAATCCAGGACACAATGAGAAGACCAACTCTAAGGATAATAGGTATAGAAGAGAGTGAAGATTTCCAACTTAAAGGCCCAGTAAATATCTTCAACAAAATTATAGAAGAAAACTTCCCTAACGTAAAGAAAGAGATGTACATAAATATAGAAGCCTACAGAACTCCAAATAGATTGGACCAGAAAAGAAATTGCTCCAGTCACATAATAGTCAAAACACCAAATGCACAAAACAAAGAAAGATTATTAAAAGCAGTAAGGGAAAAAGGTCAAGTAACATATAAAGGCAGGCCTATCAGAATTACGGCAGATTTCTCACCAGAGACTATGAAAGCTAGAAGATCCTGGGCAGATGTCATACAGACCCTAAGAGAACACAAATGCCAGCCCAGACTACTATACCCATCAAAACTCTCAATTACCATAGATGGAGAAACAAAGATATTCCATGAGAAAACCAAATTTACACAACATCGTTCCACAAATCCAGCATACAAATGCAGCATACAGATACAAAGCATAATAGATGGAAAATGCCAACAAGGAGGGAAAGTACACCCTAGAAAAAGCAAGAAAGAATCTTCTTTCAACAAACCTAATAGAAGATAACCACACAAACATAAAAATAACATCAAAAATAACAAGAAGCAACAATCACTATTCCTTAATATCTCTTAACACCAATGTACTCAATTCCCCAGTAAAAAGACAAACTAACAGACTGGATACATAAACAGGACCATTTTGCTGCATACAGGAAATGCACCTCAATGTTAAAGACAGCCACTTCAGAGTAAAGACCTGGAAAACAATTTTCCAAGCAAATGGTCTAAGAAACAAGCTGAAGTAGCCATTCTAATATCTGATAAAATCAACTTTGAACCAAAAGTCATCAAAAAAGATAAAGAAGGAAACTTCATATTCATTAAAGGAACTATCTACCAAGAAGAACTCTCAATTCTGAACATCTATGCTCCAAATGCAAGGGCACCCAAATTCATAAAAGCAACTTTACTAAAGCTCAAAGCACGCATTTCACCTCACACAATAATAGTGGGAGACTTCAACACCCCACTCTCAGCAATGGACAAATCATGGAAACACAAACTAAACAAAGACACAGTGAAACTAACAGAAGTTATGAGCCAATATGTATAGAACATTTTATCCTAAAACAAAAAATATACCTTTTCAGCACCTCATGGTACCTTCTCCAAAACTGACCTAATTTGTCACAAAACATACCTCAACATATACAAGAAGATTGAAATAATCCCATGCACGCTATCAGATCAGCATGGACTAAGGCTGGTCTTCATAGCAACAAAAACAACAGAAAGCCCACATACACATGGAAGCTGAATGATGCCCTACTCAATGATAACTTGGTCAAGGAGGAAATAAAGAAATTAAAGACTTTAGAATTTAATGAAAGTGAAGGTATAATATACCCAATTTTATGGAACACAATGAAAACTGTTCAGAGGAAAACTCAGCTCTGAGTGCTTCCAAAAAGAAACTGGAGAGAGCTTACACTACCAGCTTGACAGCACACCTGAAAACTCTAGAACAAAAAGAAGCAAATACGGGCTGACAAGATGGCTCAGTGGGTAAGAACACTGACTCCTCTTTCGAATGTCCTGAGTTCGGATCCCAGCAACCACATGGTAGCTGACAACTACCATCATAATGAGATCTGATACCCTCTTCTGGTGCATCTGAAGACAGCTACAATGAATTGTGCCAGAGCGAGTGGGGGGGTGGGCGAAGCAAGTGGGGCCAGAGTTCAATTCCCAGCAGCTACACACATGATGGCTCACAGCCATCTGTACAGCTACAGTGTACTCATACACATAAAATAAATAAAATAAAATAAATCGTAAAAAAAAAAAAAAAAAAGCAAATACATCTAAGAGGAATAGATGGCAGGAAATAATGAAACTCAGGGCTGAAGTCAACCAAGTAGAAACAAAAAGAACTATACAAAGAATCAACAAAACCAGGAGCTGGTTCTTTAAGAAAATCAACAAAATAGATGAACCCTTAGCCAGACTAACCAGAGGGCACAGAGACAGTATCCAGATTATCAAAATCAGAAATGAAAAGGGAGATGTAACAACAGAAAGTGAGGAAATTCAAGAAATCATCAGATCCTTCTACAAAAACCTATTTTCAACAAAACTGGAAAATCTAGAGGAAATGAACAATTTTCTAGACAAATACCAAATGCTTACATTAAATCAGGATCAGATAAACATCTAAACAGTTCCATAACCCCTAAAGAAATAGAAGCAGTCATTAAAAGTCTCCCAACCAAGAAAAGTCCAGGACCAGATGGGTTTAGTGCAGAATTCTATCAGACCTTCCAAGAAGACCTAATACCAATACTCTTCAAACTATTCCACAAAAAAGAAACACAAGGAACACTACCCATTCATTCTATGAAGCCACAGCTACATTGCATATTCTCCCTTGGAGATGGAATGGTTTCTGTCTAATCAGAAACCTGTCACAATTTCCTTTCATAGAGGACTTGATAAGAGATTTTTTCTACTTCTATTATTTTTTTTTAAAGATTTATTTATTTATTATAAGTACACTGTAGCTGTCTTCAGATGCACCAGAAGAGGGCATCAGATCTCATTATGGGTGGTTGTGAGCCACTATGTGGTTGCTGGGATTTGAACTCATGACCTTTAGAAGAACAATCAGTGCTCTTACCAGCTGAGCCATCTCACCAGCCCTATTTTTTTTTTTTTTTTTACTTCTATCATGGGTATGGTTACACTGATACCAAAACCTCACAAAGACTCAACAAAGAAAGAGAACTTCAGATCAATTTCCCTTATGAATATCAATGCAAAAATACTCAAAAAATTCTCACAAACCAAATGTTTTGTAAGAACACATCAAAATGATCATTCAGCACAATCAAGTAGGCTTCATTCCAGGGATGCAGGGATAATTCAATATACAGAAATCCATCAATGTAATCCACTACATGAACAAATTCAAAGAAAGAAAACAATCATTTCATTAGATGCTGAAAAAGCATTTCACAAAATTCAGCATCCCTTCATGTTAAAATTCTTGGAAAGATCAGGAATTCAAGGCCCATACCTAAACATAGTAAAAAGCAATATACAGTAAACCAGTAGCCAACATCAAACTAAATGGAGAGAAAATTAAAGCAATCCCATTAAAATCAGGGACTAGACAAGGCTTCCCACTATCTCCCTACCTATTCAATATAGTACTTGAAGTTCTAGCTAGAGCAATTAGACAACAAAAGGTAGTCAAAATGATACAAATTTGGAAGGAAGAAGTCAAATTATCACTATTTGCAGATGATATGATTGTATACTTGAGTGACCCCAAAAATTCCACCAGAGAACTCCTACAGCTGATAAACAACTTCAGCAAAGTGGCCAGATATAAAATTAACTCAAACAAATTAGTAGCCTTCATATACTCAAAGAATAAAGAGACTGAGAAAGAAATTAGAGAAATGACACCCTTCACAATAGTCACAAACAATATAAAGTATCTTGGTGTGGCTCTAACCAAACAAGTGAAAGATCTGTATGACAAGAACTTCAAGTCTCTGAAGAAAGAAATCAAAGAAGACCTTAGAAGAAGGAAAGATCTCCCATGTTCATGGATTGGCAGGATTAGTATAGTAAAAGGGGCCATCTTGCTGAAAGCAATCTACAGACTCAATGGAATCCCCATCAAAATTCCAACTCAATTCTTCATAGAGTTAGAGCAATTGTCAGATTCATTTGGAATAACAAAAAACCCAGGATTTTATTCTCAACAATAAAAGAACTTCTGGGGGAATCAGCATCACTGACCTCAAGCTATACCACAGAGCAACAATGATAAAAACTGCATGGTATTGGTACAGTGACAGGCAGGTAGATTAATGGAATAGAATTGGGTACCTAGAAATGAACCCACACACCTATGGTCACTTGATCTTTGAGAAAGGAGCTAAAACCATCCAGTGGAAAAAAGACAGCATTTTCAACAAATGCTGCAGGCTCAACTGGTGGTTAGCATGTAGAAGAATGCAAATCAATCCATTCTCATCTCCTTGTACAAAGCTCAAGTCCAAGTGGATCAAGGACCTCCACATCAAACCATATACACTGAAACTAATAGAAAGGAAAGTGGGGAAGAGTCTTGAGGACATGGGCACAGGAGAAACCAATAGCTTATGCTCTAAGATCAAGAATTGACAAATGGGACCTCATAAAATTGCAAAGCTTCTGTAAGGTAAAGGACACTGTCAATAGGACAAAATGGCAACTAACTGACCTGGAAACAATCTTTACTGTCCTTCAGCGATTGAGGGTTAATATCCAATATATACAAAGAACTCAAGAAGCTAATTTCTTATTTGAGAGAAACAAATAACCCTATTAAAAAATGGGGAACAGAGCTAAACAGAGAATTCTCAACTGAGGAAAATCGAATGGCTGAGAAACACCTAAAGAAATGTTCAACATTCTTAGTCATCAGGGAAATGCCAATCAAAATGACCCTGAGATTCCACTTCACACCAGTCAGAATGGCTAAGATCAAAACCTCAGGTGACAGCAGATGCTGGTGATAATGTGGAGAAAGAGGAACACTCGTCCATTGCTGATGAGATTGAAAGCTGGACTAACCACTGTGGGAATCAGTTTGGTGGTTCTTCAGAAAATTGGACATACTACTACCAAAGGACTCAGTTATACCACTCCTGGGCATATACCCAGAAGATGCTCCAACGTGTAATAAGGACACATGCTCCACCATGTTCATAGTAACCATATTTATAATAGCCAGAAACTGGAAACGACCCAGATGTCCCTCAGCAGAGGAATAGATAAAAAAAAAAAGTGGTACATCTACACAATGGAGTATTACTCAGCTATTAAAAACAACGACTTCATGAAATTCACAGGCGAGTGGATGGAACTTGAGAATGATATCCTGAGTGAGGTGACTCATTCACAAAGGAACAAACATGGTATGTGCTCATGGATAAGTGAATATTAGCCCAAAAGTTCAGAATACCCAAGATTCAATTCACAGACCATATGAAGCCTAAGAAGAAGGAAGACCAAAATGTGGATGCTTCAGTGCTCTTTAGATGGTGAACAAAAATACTCACAGGAGGAAATATGGAAACAAAGTGAGGAGGAGAGAATGAAGGAAAGGCCATCCAGAGTCTGTCCCACCTGGGGATCCATCTCACATATAGTCACCAAACCCAGATGCTATTGTGGATGTCGGGAAGTATTTGCTGATGGAAGCCTCATATGGCTGCCTCCTGAGAGGCTCTGCCAAGAGCCTGATAAATACAGAGGCAGAAGCTTTCAGCCAACCATTGGACTGAGCTTGGAGGTTCCTAATGAAGGAGTTGGAGAAGGGACTGGAGGGGCTGAGGGGGTTTGCAGCCCCATGAAGGGAGCAACAGTGTCAACAGGACAGACCTCCCTGGAGCTCCCGGGGACTGGACCACCAACCAAAGAATATACATGGAGCAATCCATGGTGTTGGGCACGTGTGTGGCAGAGGATGGCCTTGTTGGACATCAGTGGGAGGAGAGGCCCTTGGGCCTGAGGATATTTGGTGCCCCAGAGGGAATGCCAAGGCAGGAGGATGGGAGGGGGTAGGTGTGGGAGCACCCTCATAGAGGCAGGGGGAAGGGGAATGGGACAGGGGGTTTCTGAAGGGGAGACCTGGAAAGGGGAAAACATTTGAAATGTAAATTGAAAATATCCAAATAAATAAATGAATAAATAAATAAATAAATGAATAAATAAATGAATAAATAAACAATGTCTGTCTGAGTAACTGACTTGACTTTCTAAAAACAGTCATTGACTTAGGATTAAGAAAAATTTTCCAACAATTTCTGAAATGGCCCTAAGCACCCTTCTGCTGTTTGATACTGCATTTTTATGTGAAGCAGTGTGCTCAACATTAATAATTATAAAATCAAAATATCAATCAGCTGAAAAATATCAGATTTTTTGTGTCCTATATATCAAATATTCAACTAGGACTTAATTTTTATGTGAAAATAAATAAGCACATCTACTTCATTAGTATGTATATCTGTTTTTATCTTTAATAAATGGTAAAACTATATATAAAAAATAATTGTTTTAAAATAAATTTCATTATGGTTTGTTATCAGTAAGTATTTTATTCATTAACCTATCATATTCTTATCCACTTGGAATGAAATAAAGATGTGGAGGTTAAAAAGGAGTCACAAGTAGAAAAAGTTAAGAAGTCCTGGTTTAGAAATACTATCAAGGGGAAGAGACGGGAAGATGGCTCAGATGGTAACATGATTCCTTCTGCACAGTGTGCAGACCTGGGTTCGTGCCTAGCAACCACATTAACCCAGGCATGGCAGCAGTCCCTATAGCATCCTAGCACTGGGGAGAGAGTCCAGCTAAATCAGTGAGCTAGCTCCAGGTTCAATGAGACAGCCTGCCTCAAAAGATAAAGTGGAGAGAGACTGGGAAGACATACAATGCCAACCTCTAACCTCTGTATGGGCATGCGTACTCAAGCACACACACACACACACACACACACACACACACACACACACACACACAGAGAGAGAGAGAGAGAGACAGACAGACAGACAGACAGACAGACAGAGACAGAGACAGAGAGACAGAGAGAGAGGGAGGGAGGGAAAGAGGGAGGGAGGGAGGGAGGGAGAGAGAGAGAGAGAGAGAGAGAGAGAGAGAAAGAGAGAGCAAGCATATGACTATATATGTTTTCCCTCAAATATTTCCAGTCCTACTTGGGTGACTCTGCAGATTGTATGGACAGAGCTTATGAGTAACTCAATAACCTCTCCTGCCGTTTGCTTCAGGAACAGGACAATCTAGATAAGAGCAGATAGAGGCTAAGGATGTGTTTTGAAATGCTAAAATCATTAACATGAGCAAACTGGTGTGAGGGGGCTAGTTTAAAAAGAAAAAAAGCTTCAAACTACATGTTGATTTTCCTGGCACCTGACTGCCACAAGATGGCAGGCCTTAGTTCCCTTTCAGAGTTTCTTTTCTTTTCTTTTTCTTTATTTCTCTCTTCTTCTCTTTTTTCCTCTCTTTCTTTCTTTTTCTCTTTCTTTCTTTTTCTCTTCCTTCCTTCCTTTCTTTCTTTTTTCTTTCCTTCTTTCTTCCTTTCTGTTTTTAAGAGGAGTAACCCTTTATTTACTTGTTTCTAGACAAAGCCAGCAGAGTAGAGTGTTTGGGGAAGATTAGTCAGAGGCTAATCCTTTGTCTGACTCCTGAGAAACCTTTTCTTGGCTTCAGTTCTGGCTGTGGCAGCAGCACCAGTGATTGGTACAGTGGCTATAAGAAAATGCAGATGTGTGAGCCCAGAAGGCACTGACCTTTCCAAATGGGAAAGTATACACAGTTTTCAGAGACAAAGCCGGGACCAGATGTGTATGTGTGTGCTCAAGCACAAGAGGGTCAGGACTGACTTGAGATGTCAATCCTGGGCAGCTGTCTGCCTTGTTTTATGAAATGGGATCACTAGAGAGGCTGGCTGGTCACCCTGCCCTCTAATTTCTAGAGATCACTTGACTCCAGCTTATTATCAACACTGGCATTATAAGCACATACACCATGTCTGATTTTCTTTTCTTTTTCTTTTTGGTTTTTCGAGACAAGGTTTCTCTGTATAGCTCTGGCTGTCCTGCAACTCACTCTGTAGACCAGGCTGGCCTCGAACTCAGAAATCTGCCTGCCTCTGCCTCCCCAGTGCTGGGATTAAAGGTATGCTCCACCACCTCCTGGCTACCATGCCTGATTTTTACCTTCTGGTCTTTAGACTTTACTGTCCAGGGGTTGAGAATGTAGCTCAGTTAGTAGAGCATTCTTTAGCATGAAGCTCTGAGTCTATCTCTAGCACTGGAAAACAACAGCAACAACAACAACATGCATATATATAATCATACATATATGTACATATATATACATATATAATAGACACACACATATATATACATATATAACACACACATATATATACATATATACACATATATACACACATATATATATGTGTATATATATACATATATATATGTGTGTGTGTATATATATACATATATATATATATATATATATATTAATCCTATCATTTAGGAGATAGATGTATGAGAATCATAGGTTCAAGACCAGTCTGGACTGCAGGAGTCCCCGATATTCTTGTTTAGTTTCAGTGCCAATTGTCTGCATTATACTGTTTATTGTTGTTGTTATTTATTTTTTTCTTTGGTTGGGAACAGAGTCTTGATATGTGACCCAGGCTTGTTTTCAAGCCTGAATCCTCTTGCCTGAGCCTAACGCCCCAGACTTATGACACATCTTAAAAGCAAAGCATTCCTGAGAAACCTGTCTACTCCCACCACAGCAGCTGCAGGGTTTCGATCCAGGATATCCCTCCCCAGTTCATGAGTCTTCAACGCACAGACTTGGAGCCAGATGGCCTGCAACACTTAGAACCAAAGCCACTCTTTAATAATAATCCAAAAGTTTAACTTTCATATCTTGAGGGTTGTAAATAATTTAAAAGTTATTTTGCCTTCAGTCCCACCTCTGCTTCTGTGTGGAAGCATGGAGCTGGTGCCTCAGGACAGTCTCTCCATAAATGACTGCCCCTTTCCTTTTCTCTTGTTGGCAGACCTGTTCAAATGTAATATTGTCATTACAAAAGAGGCCATTTGCCAACTTTTTGGCAACCTATGAACCTACCATTGTTCACTTTTACAGCAAATTTCACTTAAAAAAAAAAAAAAGACAGCACCGCACATATTTCCTTTGAACATGAAAGTAAATGAAGTTTGCTTTGAGAATTTCATAAGCCCTATAACACAGGGCATGCCACAAAAGCAGGTTTAGAACCTCTGCTCTGTACATACAGTACAGAAGAGAATTAAGAGGAAATTTGGCAAGTAGCCCCTACCTGGAAACATAGTTTATTATTAATGCACATTGGCCTTTTGTGGGGAGGAAAATGCACATAAACTTTAGTAATAGGCAACAGCTCAGTTTTTTATATTTGTTCTTTAGATAAAATATAATTAATACAGGAACCCAGCCCAGTGGTTCTGGTACCTTCCAGTCACTCTGGGCTGGTGTCCAGAGCAGACCTTGGGCGTAAGCTCCACAGCAAGTCCCTCAACACCCAGAGGAAGCTCCACTCCCAGGCGCTCTGACTCTCCCAGGATCAGAGGTCAGGAGGACCCAACATCTGTCCCAACACCTGGAGTAACTGGGACCAGCGGGACCAGTCACACAGGAACTCCGCCAGCCCAGTGGCTTGGGTTCCTTCCAGTCTGTCTGGACTGGGGTCCAGAGCTGACCTTGGGTGCAAGCTCCATAGCCAATCCCACAACACCCAGAGGAAGCTCTACTCCCAGGTGCTCTAACAAGCCCAGGATCACAGGATCCCAGAACAACAAGATCACAGAGACAGCTTGAATCTGAGGAGCTCTGACACAACCAGGATCACAGGAAGGACAGGCTTCAGTCAGATTTAGCAAGGGCAGGTAGCACTAG
>NW_022196896.1:44791179-44792749 GCF_008632895.1 Mastomys coucha
ATCCAATGGTCTCTCTAATTTAGTAATTGGAGAAATAGGTCCAATATTGTACAATCCATATACACTTTGAGCTTGTTTGTTTGTGACAGTATCTGGCTGTGTACAACATAAGGGTCTTGAACTCTTGCTTCTCCTATCTCAGCCTCTCTATTAGTAGTATTGTTTATTTCATGGTTTTACACTCTACTATGGTTTTCAGAACAGCTTATATATTTCAAAAGTATTTATATACCCAACAGAGACATAGACAATTAACTTGGGAGGTGGCTTGTAGGAAAGAGAACAACAAAGAGTGAGAATTAATGCTTTGCTTGACATTTGTAGCTCTTGTATCAAGTTTGAAGAAGAGGACTTTATAAGTTGTTCTTTCTCTGAAATGAAGGCTTTTCCAAATTATCACAGCTAATGAACCAGATTCTTACCCTCACCTAATGTCTGTGCCACCCTCCAAGCAGAACCATTGTTCATTGAAACAGTTGGTGAATGACTTTATGGATAGACCATCTTAATACACACACCATTTCTTAAATGAATGTAACCTGTTCTCTGTTGGCTGAGAAGTTACTTACATAAGTCAAATAGCTTTGACCATAGCAGGAAGTCTGTATCCAAAAATTGTGCTTATAATTCATTTCTTGGTACAGCAGAACTGTCAACTCTCAGCTTAACTATGATGGAGGTAAAATCCTTTGGTGATGTGAGGGTCATTGAAGTACAGCCTTATTACAATGAAATCCAATGTCTAAAAATTGTTCTTAGTAAAAGGCAAAAGATTTATACGATCTGAAGAGAAACCAGGGTATAGATGTAGAGGCTCACAGCCATCCATCGAACTGAGTACACAGTCCCCAATGAAGGAGTTAGAGAAAGGACCTATAGAGCTCAGGGGTTTGCAGCCCCTTAGGATGAACAACAATATGAACTAACTAGTACCCTCAGAGCTCCCAGGGTCTCAACCACTAACCAAGGACTGCACACGGTGGATCTGATTGTTGAGGCAGCATGTGTATAGTAGAGGATTGAAAATTTGATCTTCAATAGGAGGAGAGGACCTCAGCCCTGTGAAGGTTCTGTGCCCCAGTGTAGGGGAATGCCAGGGCCAGAAAGTGGGAGAGGGTGGGGTGGCAGGCATGGGGAGGAGGAAGGCAACAGGGGTTTGTTTTTGTTGTTTTTGTTTGTTTGTTTGTTTTTTGGAGGGAAACTGGGAAAGGAGAAATTTACGTATAAATAAAGAAAATATAAAAAAAAAATTGTTCTTATTTTGGGCTTGTACCACAGTAAGAGCCAAGATTTTAAACTCTACTAAATACAAAACAAACAAACAAAAAGACTTTATATATTTATGTTCATTTAAGAAAATACTAGTAGTGATGTATTATTTTGAAATATACAGTTAATATGTTTGGAGTTATTTAAAATTGATATTGAGAAAAATGTATGTATTTTCAATATTGCTGCAGATGAGCATCTACAGCAATACTAAATTGATTGTTGTTTTATAGCAAACAAATTTTATAATACTTATTTTTATTGTTATAATATTTTATAAATTTTAAGGAATATGACAAAA
>NW_022196896.1:44792816-44815380 GCF_008632895.1 Mastomys coucha
AGGTATTGAAGAGGGGGTCTCGGGGAGGAGTTGGGGTACAAAAGGGAAACAAGAATGTGATTTAATTCCATTTACTTAAAATATGTATTTAAATGTTAATAAATTCAGATAAATTGAAATCATGTAACTTTTCTCATCATAATGCAATAAAAGTTAAAAAAAAAAAGAGTGCCTGTCCCTTCCTACTTCTATAAGTTGTTTGTCCACTGTGTATGTGGGTAGCACAGCTGCAGTTTCAAAAATGGATTGGAAATATTTGGAAAATATTACACCTTTAATTACTCTGTAGAGACTACTTCCATTTATTTTTTCATCAAAGTACAAAATAAAAATAATTTGCCTCATAAATATATATACATATACATATATATATATATATATATCTTAAGTTTAATGAGAAAAACTCACTAGGAGAGAGTAGTCATGTTGATGGGCTTCATAGGGCTTTTATATTTTGACTTAGTCACCAAAGTCTGTAATCCTAATTTTAATGATGACAATATGCAGAGGAAGCAGCACAGGGTTTGTAGCCATGAGGTGTAAGTTTTAGTCCCGATAGCCATGAATAATTAGTCACTGTCCAGAACTCTAGTGTCTCCGTGTATAAGCCAAGCATCATAACTGAGGTGCACCCATACCCTTGAGATGTCCAAGTCCCCATCTCCAGAATACATGTCATGTTACATGGCAAAGAGGGATTAAATATACAGATGGGATTCAAGTTGCTCCTCAGTTGAATTTGAAATAGGAAGGTTCTCCATCTTCTAGATGGATCCCAGGTAATTGCTAGGGGCTTTTAAGCTATCTGCTGGGAGGGGGATGGGATTTCAGAAGAATGCTGTTAGATGCAATGTTCCTAAGAGCTAATGGCATCACCACCGTTCTGCTATCTTTCATGAACTGAGAATTAACCAATTCATAATCCTGATTCCATTAAGATGAAATATTTTCTTCTCCTTTTGTATCTCTTTTTACTGCTGACTTACTAAAAGCAACAAGAAGACCCCAGACTGTATGTTCAACATCACACTCAGGGTTCTCCTTGGCTAAACACACACACAAGCTTCATTCATCACTTACAACTTCTACTCCCATGGAACTGGACATACAGCTGCTGTGCTTTCTGCCCCTGTATATCAAGGATCCCCTTTCATCCATGATCAGGCTTGAATGATTTTCCCAAAGAGCCTTCGGGAAGGAATACACCATATCTGATCCGCTAGCTTTTGTCCAAGTAGACCTGAATTATGTTCTATGTGTCATATTCAGCCACTAGGTCTCTGGTAATTTGTTACAGCAGCCATAGGAATGATTTCTTGTAGGATTTCTATGAAAACTGACTCAAGAATGCTTATGAGAGCTCTCTGAGCAAGGCATGCACATATCTGCAGATGATAAAAGTCTGTAATCCCAGCACAATCAGAACAGGAGGATCAAGGTCATCAACAGGTACATAGAGAGTTTGAGGCCAGCCTGGGCTACATAATCATGCTCTTGTTTCAAAAACAAACAAACAAGCAAACAAACAAAAAATATCGGTGCCATTCAAAAGCGAGGTACAACTATGCCATGTGATAAGGCTCATGCTCCATGAATAGGAACTATGGTAGAGGTACACGCGTCACAACAGGACGGAACAAAAGCACTTCCACTGACGTGGGTTCTCCTCCATGCTCCCACATCAACCCAAAACCTCTCTCTTTCTCTCTCTCTCTCTCTCTCTCTCTCTCTCTCTCTCTCTCTCTCTCTCTCTCTCTCTCTCTCTCTCTCTCTCTCTCTCTTCCTCCCTCCCTCTCCCTCCCTCCCTCCTTTCCTCCCTCCCTTCCGCTCTCTTTTAAAGTTGGGGCTAGTGTTTGGTTCATGCCAGAGGAAGTGTGTAAAGGTTAGAGGGGAACTTGCAGGAGCTGATTGTCTCCCTTCTACCATGTGGGAGCAATTGACTTCCAGCCCCGGGATCTGCCTAGCACAGTGCCCATGAGTCTGAGCTATATATAGCATGCTGTGATACACTTGTTGTTAGGGTTTGGATCTCTAAAACCTACCGCAGTCATGGCAGGAAGCAAGTACTCGGTGAGTATTTAGTGAATGAGTGTGTGACCTGGCCGTGACGCATGTCTCCCCTCTGATCACCACGTTTGATTGCACTGATCTGGCTTGTTGGACAGGTGTCCCCTTCTTCCCTGATGCGTTTCCATTTTCATCCTTTCTGAGGCTATGTTTTTAGCTGAAGAGGAGGATCTGTCCTGATGGAGGAGGGCCAGTCTTCAAGTCTTTGAGAGCAGTGTGATCCTTAGCTAGGACTTCTACCTAAATTCACAGAGTCTGAAGGAGCAGAAGCTGGTGTGAAGCAGGTGCTGAAGGATCCTCCAAGCCGGATCTTCTGCTCACTTGCCTCTTCCCCTAATTTTTCATCTTCTAACACAAATTCGTGAACACTAGTGATTTTACTTAGTTGCTTCTGGGGTGGGGGAGGTTTGTTTAACTAAACATGGTGGGAAACTCTGAATATTCTACATCCTTCTTTGCAGAGTGGACTTGAACCAATCTTCATTAGTTCTGAAAGGTCCTTTGGTAGAGAAAACAAATTCCTTTTTGTTCACATTATTATTACAAAAGAAGATGCACTTTGGAAACTTTTGCCAGCCATGACATAGGCAGAGGTGCATGGCCATGTTTGAGATATTCTGAAACTCTAGTGACCATTGGTCACTTTTGAAAGGTGTTTTATAATTCAGACAGAATTCTGAACCCACTCCAGGTATTCTGATCCCATGGGTCTGGGTCAGTCCCCAGAAAGTTATATTTCTAATGAGTTTCTAAGTGGTCCAGACACTCTCGGTCCAGGGTCTCATGTTAGGAACCATTGCAGTACAATATTCAACAGGCATTCTGTTCTCCAGCCAGCCTGTGACTGGAATTACCACTGCAATTCACCCCCCCACCATCGGGAAGAAGGGAGATTAACCTTGGGATTAACCAAAGTCAGGACTAAAACTGTGAAGATGTCTCTCTTCTTTGCAAACTAGGAGGTTGGCATTTAGGAAGGGAGTGTAAACACAAAGTCTACACCAGTGTAAACCAAGGCCACTAGCAGCTTCAAGAAGCAAGAAAAAAAGACTGTCACATCAAATCCTCATTGGGGTGTGTTGGCAGGAGTTGAGAGATGGAAGAGGAGTTAGGAGGCAGATCTGGAGCTGCCAGACAAGAAGTAAGCACCTCTAGGCAGGAGAGAGATGCCCAGGGCTCTGAGCATGAACCAGGTTCTCCTGGGGCACATTGTCCCCTGGGTATAAGTTAGAGACTCAAGACTGGGGAGCGCAATGGTGTGGGTGTAGAAGAAACCCTTCCAGCACCCAAATGCTATGAATGAATAGAACAGATGCTCTTCTTGTTAAGTAGACTCTAGGACTAGAGCCACCAAAAACCAGTAGCTGTACAATGATCATGTTGCTGGGCCTGTTGTGCTGAGTTTCTGCAGAGGGCCTGGACTGAGCATGAACTATGCCCTGTAATCGTTTCTGTGAACACCCCCTTTAGAGCTGCGTAATTATTTCTCCTTGAGCTTACTATGATGGCTGTATCAATGACAGACCTCCACCAAAGCCCTCCTTTACAACCCCAGGTCTGATTACAATGGTCCCTGCAGAAAATACCTCAATAGCTTTCCGAGGCTCTTTGGAAATAGATAAGAATCCAAAAATAGAGTTCTCTGTAGTTCAAAAGCTTGCTGGCACCAACCCCCAAATTTTCCACATTTAGTTTTTAACTAGCCAAAAAAGAGCTTGAGGAACAATTCAGTCAGTAAAGTGCTTGAGGACTTGAGTTTGATCCCCAGAAACAACATAAAAACAGTCAGACATGGGAGTGGGGGGTGAAGTGGGTTCTGCACTTGGAGTCCTAGCCATAAGGAAGCATAGAGAGGCAGACCCTTGGGGCTCAGTGACCAGCCAACCTAGTTTAATTACTCAGTTCCAGGTCAGTGAGAGATCTTATTGAAAGAACATGGGGAAAATGCCCCTGAGGGATACATTGGAGGCTGTCCTTTGACCTCCACATGAATGCCCATATGTACATACACATGCACATGCATGTGTCCTGAACACATGAATACACACACCTTAAATAATCAAACAAGCAGCTTTTTAGCATTTAGAGCTTGTGTGTCCACCTGTGGCACCACACCCCGTATCCATTGGTGAGACCCCCAGCTGCCATGCTGTGAGGAGTTCCCTTCCAAATGCCCTGTTCAAGCACTGCCTGTTCAGGTTTGTCTTTTGTGGTTCTAGGTTAGCTTTAATCAGCCCTTCCATCTTGTCCCTCAAGATGAAAGAGAATCAGTATTATTCCTGCTTAGGGCTCCTCGGATGACTGATCTGTTTGCCTCTCGGGTAGACAAATTAGCACAGATATAACTCTCTAGGATTAACTTCCTGGGATCATCGGATGTTTATGTCCCTTCCCACTAAACTGCAATAACCAAGACTTTGGGCCTCACATAAACTTTCCTCCCCATAATAACCCACCATAGAGCCCATGTCTGGCACCAAATTGACACTCAACAAATAAATAAGTGTATGTGGAAAAAAAGAAAGAATGAAATTGTTTGATAAAGATCACATTGATGTAAAAATGTCCAGGTTTATACAAAACATATGGTGTTTTCTACCCAGGAAAGCCAATGTTTTGTTGCACTTGATTCAGTCCAGAGTAGCACTGGTGCTGGCCTCTGTTTACCTCTGTAAAACTCACACAGTTTCTGGTGCATTAGTGAACTAGCTTCTTTGCCTGCTTCATTAGCTACTCTACACCATATCCATTTCTCTTTTTCTTTCTTTTTGTTTGTGTGTTTGTTTTTGTTTGTTTGTTGACACGGGCTCAGATGATGTTGTTCAAGGTGGCCTTAAATTATTTGATTTAATGATCTTTCTTTCCACCCTGGAGTAGCTTGGAGTGCACGCACCGGGCACTGCCCTTCTCAGCTGACTCATAAATCTGAGCACGTCAGCACCAGTCCAGGCAGCCACAAAGGAGAGGTAAATGTTTCAAAAGATCATTTTATCACTGTTTAGAAATGTGTCAGTCTTTTCCATTTTTCATATTTGTGAGTGCATAAATTAAAAGTCCTATTTAGTCAGAAACTATGAAGCTTAAGTTATGTTTTAAGTCTCAATCGCTGTGCTCGAGAGATCTATAAAACTTCCCAGAATGCTGGGGGCTGTTGTTCATGTAAGATAACGAGCTGTATGTTTTCATTTCAGTAAACAGATTGGTTGTCCCAATTGCACAGGATGTATTTGGTCACACATAAATGGCAGATACATGACAGGAAGTATGTAACCTTAAGGGGTTTGCCTTTATAAATACCTGACTAATGTAATTCGGGGCCATTCTCTGGGAATCCTGGGTATGGATCTGTCTAGTGTCTAGTCCTGGCCAGTATTTAATAAAGCTTGCTTCAAATTTGCCTCAAAATCGAAGTGGTGGTTTTATTCTCACCCAGCAAGATTAACAAAATCACAATGAAAGTGAAAAGGCTACCCAGGCTAGATGACTGCTCTCCTGTGTGAAATGTTAACTTCCTCTGTCACCAGCTTGAGTGATTGCCAAAAACCGAGTGCTTGGAGGGAGAGTCATACTCATGTGTGTGACTGCTAGAGTGTTGCTCACTGGTAGAGTGCTTAACTAGTATATAGTTCAGTGCCTAGTAAGAGGGGAAAGGACCAGTCAGTTGGCGGTATACTCCTGTGTTTATTGCTGAGTCCATGCAAAACTAAAAACAATCACAAAAACCAAAAACCCCGAGGGAAGCAAGGGAAGGAGAGGCATTTGCATAGCTCATCCCTTTAATAAGCATTTCCTGAACTGCCTATCTACTTTGGGCAGACTGGTCCATCCCACTCCCTGAATGAAGTTCCTGGAACTTTTCCTGAGCACCACATGACCTTTCAGGAAGTGGCAAAAGTCATCAAAAGTAACAAAGACAGCAGCCATGAGAATACCAGTACCAAAGGAGTGCCCACAATCCTGGCCCTGTGATGAGGAGTACTCCAGGCAGCCGGCTTTCTCTTCCAGGGGTGGGCAGGGCGCCCCTCCGTTTAGTGGCTCCTGATGCACTGAACGCCTTCGCACACGCATGGTGGGCTGGCACTGACCTGAGCAGCCACTCCAGGGACTCCATTCTCCCACAAAGCAAGGGCGAGCTGGAAAACAGAACGGAAACATGCTCACACTTGAGTAAACCCAGCCAACCTGCCAGGTTGTTCCTGCCCACACCAACGGTGGAATCTATCTAGCTGTGTAAACTCCATAAACTTAGCCATGACCTGTATTTGGGAACACAGCAGGTCTCAGAGATAGGAACTCCACCCATCCTGACGGTTAACTGATAATCACATGCTTCTGCTGAGGTCTGGGATGCTGAGGGTTGGCCAGGGACACACAGGTAAATTTCTACAGGATACTTCCTCATACTCCTGGGTTTATAGTCTTTGTGTGTGTGTGTGTGTGTGTGTGTGTGTGTGTGTGTGTGTGTGTGTGCCTAATAGTAACTTTTTATCCCAGCCACTAATTTTTAACGTGATTTTCTTTCCAGATTGTATTTTCACGTGTACATACTTATATGTACAATGTATAATGTTCAAATTAGTCCCTGGTAAATTGATTTTCTTAAACACTGAGCATTTCCTGTATGTGGAACTAATAGCCATTTTGGAATATAAGATTGTTTTTTTTTTTTTTTTTGCTTGTTTGGTTTTGGTTTTTGGTTTTGGTTTTGGTTTTTTCGATACAGGGTTTCTCGGTCCTGGAACCAGGCTGCCCTCGAACTCAGAAATCCGCCTGCCTCTGCCTCCCAAGTGCTGGGATTAAAGGCGTGTGCCACCACCACCCGGCGGAATATAAGATTGCTAACAGCCACAGTCATCCAGCAGTACTACAGAACACTGGGAGTTATTTTTCCTAACTGCATCGCGACACCTGGAAGACAGCCTTTCTCTGTCACATCTTCTTCCTTTCCCAGAACACCATCAACAACAATACACATTCACTGTAGAAAACAGAGAAAATAATTATAAAAAAACAAAAATGCACCTAATCTACCAATAACTCCGGCATTTCCTGTTCAATCCTTGTAGAAAATGCAATGATAAGACGTGTAACTCAGAAAATGCAATGATAAGACGTGTAACTCAGTAGTAACAAACCCCAACTAGACACACAGATCTGTGCAGTAGAACAAGGTAGAAGAACATCTGTGCAATAGAACAATAGAAGAAGTCCATGGAAACACAGCAACCTCATTTTTGACAAAAAACAGAAGTACACACTGGAGAACAGATAGTTGTCAAGGTCCCAAAGCCCCTCCCCCTAAGCAGGCCATGCTGGTGACACTACTCCAAACAGGACGACTCTGGCTAGGGGAACAGAAGGGGGGTTGGTTGTCAGGTAAAAACCCTGAGTGTTTCTCTCCCCAGGACCTCTGGAAAGGGCAGCTAGTACTGGATGAATCTAGACAGTCTGCATGGGCTCAGACCCCACCCTACCAGCTGTCATATAAAATCTGGATGCTTTGCCACTATTTTGCTCTTCAAATGATTCTGGGAAATTTGGATATCTACATGTAGAAAAATGGAATTGGATCCTTATCTCTCACTCTGCATAAAACTCAATTCCAGTGGCTCAAAAATCTCAGTGTTGGCTCTCAAACTCTGAAACCACTACAAGATAAAGGAGTGAGTATCCCCCAAAATATGAATACACACAAGGACTTTCTGAATAGGACTCCAGGAAATAAGGCCAAAAATGGAGATAATGGGATCTTACAAAATATAAAAGCTTCTGTTAATGGAGTGAAGAGGCAGGCCTACAACACAGGAGAGGAATTTTGCCAATGACACATCTGACAGAATTAGTGCCTGGAATATACAAAGAGCTTAGAAATCAAACCTCAAGATAACAGGGTTAATAAATGGTCTGGTATCAGTGTCGAGGCCTGACCCCCTGGCATATCTGTATTGACTTTGTTCCATGCCTGCCAGCTATTCATTGTGTTGTTGTAATATGCCTGCCAGTCATTGACACAGAAAAACAAAAGCACTCTGAGCAAGGCCATGCTGACCACATACCCTGTTATGTTCTCTATGTTATGACGTCTGTTAATCTTAAGAAATCCCACAACTATAAACTTCACATAGGACCCATCAAATTAAAGGTCAATATGAATTGCTATGTCCTAAATGGCTTGAGTCAGGACCAGCCATTGGGCAGCACTTTCAGCACCTGCTTATGAGCTCATTGTGGTTTAGCCTTTATAAGCTGGCCCTAAGAAATGTCCAGCTCACAACTTTGAACTGTTGCCCTGGTCGATCATTCTTGGGGTGTGCATTCAATAAACCATCCCTGTCTAACTGAGATCAATGTTCATGTGGCTTATGGGGCAAGTCCTGAACCCCCACAATCAACAAGATTCCGAAGAGATGTCCATGTCATATCATCAAGGAAACAGAGAAACCAACTCTCCAGAAGGCATTCAAGGAGACTCCCAGGCTGGTAACAGGCTCTGAAGGAATCCTTCGAGCTTCATGCTTTCTTTGCCTCACTTCCTCCCCAGACTTCATCCCTGAGTCTAGTTCATTCTTCCATGTGCTGGACTTGAACATCACTTAATACTTGGATTTTAAAATGCATTTGTTTCAAATTTTAAAATTTGGACAATGCTATAACATGAAACTGACCATGTCATTAACTCATAACTTCTGTGATGTGGTCTTGAGTTTGACTTTAAGAGCTGACACCAGGGAGTATTTTCTGACAGAATTTAGCCTCTCAGACGTTCTTTAAATCTGTGTCTCATGCCCAGCATTTGGTTGGTTGGTTTGGTACCTTTTGACAGCTCCAAGAGTCACAGAATCACTGTGTTCTTATTGTCTAAGATTAGTCCTTGACAAAAAAGTTATTTGTTATTATTCCAATGACTTTCAAATCCCCACAAAGGGCTGAGTTCCACTGTGTACTGAGAGTCCCAGATACTTGAGGGTTGAGATAGGAGGATCATCAACAACATGAGCAAAGTTTATTACAGCCCATCTCTAAACAAACAAGCAAACAAACATCTCATAAAGACAAACTCAGGTTCTAGGTTCCAAGATAATATCTCCATGGCTTTATTATAACACAAAATGAAAGAGGAATTGAAATATAATTATATGGGGTGGGGGAAGTGCTCTATAAGATTTTTGCTAAAAGACTAGCTGGGGGCATTTATCTTCCAGTGGAAGGTTCTACTCTTGATTCTCTTATGAACTTTTTTTTAAATTTTTTATTAGGTATTTTCTTTATTTACATGTCATATGATTTCTCCTTTCCCAGCTTCCCCTCCAAAAACAAAAAACAAAAAACCAAAAAACAACAAAAACAAACCCCTGTTGCCTCCCCCCTCCTCCAGCTTGCCACCCCACCCTCTCCCACTTATTGGCCCTGGCATTCCCCTACACTGGGGCACAGAACCTTCACAGAGCCAAGGGCTTCTCCTCCCATTGATGACCGACTTTGAAATCCTCTACTATACACATGCTGCCAGAGCAATCAGTCCCACCATGTGTACTCCTTGGTTGGTGGTTGAGTCCCTGGGAGCTCTGAGGGTACTAGTTAGTTCTTATTGTTGTTCGTCCTAAGGGGCTGCAAACCCTTCAGCTCCTTTGGTCCTTTCTCTAACTCCTTCAGTGGGGACCCTGTACTCAGTTCAATGGATGGTTGTGAGTCTCTACTTCTGTATTAGTCAAGTACTGTCAGAGCCTCTCAGGAGACAGCTATATCAGGCTGGATTGTCCTTCCTTCGGTCTCTGCTCCATAGTCTCTGCAACTCCTTCTGTGGGTATTTTGTTCCCCTTTTTAAGAAGGAATGAAATGTCCACGTTTTGGTCTTCCTTCTTTTTGAGTTTCTTGTGGTTTGGGGGTTGTTCTTCCTGTATTCCGAACTTCTGGGCTAATAACCACTTATCAGAGAGTGCGTACCATGTGTGTTCTTTTGTGATTGGGTTACTTCACTCAGGATGATATTCTCCAGATCCATCCATTTCCCTGAGAATTTCATAAATTCATTGTTTTTAATAGCTGAGTAGTACTCCATTGTGTAGATGTACCACAATTTCTGTATCCATTCCTCTGCTGAGAGACATTTGGGTTGTTTCCAGCTTCTGGCTATTATAAATAAGGCTGCTAATGAACATGATGGAACATGTGTCCATATTATGTTGGAGCATATGCCCAGGAGTGGTATAGCTGGCTCCTCTAGTAGAACTATGTCCAATTTCCTGAGGAACCACCAAACTGATTTCCAGAGTGGTTGTACCAGCTTGCAATCCCACCAGCAATGAAGGAGTGTTCCTCTTTCTCCACAACCTCTCCAGCATCTGCTGTCACCTGAGTTTTTTATCCTAGCCATTCTGACTGGCGTGAGGTGGAATCTCAGGGTTGTTTTGATTTGCATTTCCTTGATGACTAAGGATGTTGAACATTTCTTTAGGTGCTTCTTAGCCATTCTGTATTCCTCAGTTGAGAAATCTTTGTTTAGCTCTGTACCCCGTTTTTTAATAGGGTTATTTGGTTCTCTGGAGTCTAACTTCTTGAGTTCTTTGTATACCTTGGATATTAGCCCTCTAACAGATATAGGATTGGTAAAGATCTTTTCCTAATTTGTTGGTTGCCGTTTTGTCCTATTGACACTGTCTTTTGCCTTACAGAAGCTTTGCAACTTTATGAGGTTCTTGTGAACTTTTTATTATGGGAAATTCACCACAAGAGATTTTTGGTCCCAGAGGTTAGAAGAAGTACAGGAACTTCTGACAGATTTAATGCCAGTCGTATATTATAGCTGTGTAACACATGTTTCCTTTTGAAGTATTTCATGAACAGCACTGCCTGTTCCCACTAAAGCTTATCTTTATAGCCAACATGATAGAATATTCTTTCTTCAAATCCAGTCTCCTCAGTCTTCATATGTGCTTTTACCAGCTGTTAATGGGGTCTGTCACGTGCCACCTAATCAGCTGTGCTTGATGGCCTTGGACTCCACTCTGCTCAACTGCTTAGCAGAATTCCATGACATCATCCCACCCCTTTCAGGGAAGGAAGCCTAGATTTAATGGGTACCGGAAATTTGGTGACAACTTTCTCTTCTTTGTTTAAATTCAACTCAGTGTTCAGGTTGGGTTTCTCCAGAAGCAGCGTATGGAATGTGGACTTGATTTGGAAAGTGATTCTACCAAACATCAGAGGGAGTGGAGGAGAACAACACAGAATGCATCTGACTCTAACCTACTGGCAGCGAGGGTGATGGATTAACCAGAGGCTGAGAAATGATGAGTTCTCCTTGGTCAACTGGTCTCAGATATCCATACCTCCAGGCATAAACAAAAAAGTAGTTATACTGTATGCAAGAATAAGGTACATTTTTTACATGTTATGATAGGGACAGCCAGTCATATCCAAGTTCAATAACTTTAAAAAGTGTACCCCTGTTTGTTAGTTACTGTTATTGTTTTTGAGTCTTACCATGTAGCCCAAGTGGCCAAGCTTTGCTATGAAGATCGTGCTGTTCTTGAACTCTCAGAGATTAGTCCACGGGCTGAGAATGAAAGGTGAGCTCTCATACCTGGCTTCTCTATCAGATAACTGGGTCATCTCTTTTGTTATTTCTGTTGTTGTTTGGTTTGTTTAAAGGGTGTTACTTTTCTATGGCTGTGAAAGAATACCATGACCAAAAACGAGTACAGGAAGAACTTATTCAGCTTATGGTTTCTGAGAACTAGAGAGTGTGTTAAGACAATTCAGGAAACTGAGAGACTGAAAGCTCACATCTCCACTGCATTCGAGAAATGAAGATGGAGCAAGAAGTTGGCTGGGGCTATAAACTCTCTGTGCCTGTGCCCAGTGACACAGTTTCTCCAGCAAAGCTCAACAACTTCTTCCAAACAGTGTCACCAGCTGGGACCAAAGGTACTAATATGCAAGTCTATGGAAAACATTTCTATTCAAGCCAGCCTCACTTCATATGAGATGAAATTCAAACTCAACACACACACACATACACACACATTCACATTAACACACATTCTTGCACACATGTACACACACACACATACACAGAAAGACACATATACACACATACACATACACACAGGAATACACTCACATTCACACATTCTTACATACGTGAGTGTGCATGCATGCGCGTGTGCACGCGCTCACACACACACACACACACACTGCCTCTTTCCTCCCAGGACACAGCAAGCATGTGTGTGCTCTAGGGCCTCTAGGCACACACTCACATTCACACACGTTCTTACATACATGTGTGCGCACACACGCACGCGCACACACACACTGCCTCTTTCCTCCCAGGACACAGCAAGCATGTGTGTGCTCTAGGGCCTCTAGGCACATTTGCACTTTCCTTCTGTTTCTTTCTGTACAGAGTATGGCTGAGAACTGCTCATTATAAAGTCTCGGACAAACTGGTTCCTCTGCTGTGGCCTTTCTCTCTGTGTCATAGCTTGGGGAGATCTGGCCTCTGACTGCAGCCAGGGCTCGAAACCCTTTTTAGCCTGTTTACAACTCTTGCCAGTACCTCATCTTAAATAATGAACTCCTTTAGTTTGATCATCTGAGGCTTGAAACTCTATTTCCTTTTATTTGATCCCAATTTTCCTCACCCAAAGGTTTCAGTATATAATAGAAGAAATGTTCCCACTCTATGCCCTTAGCAGGCTTTCTGTTTCCATGTCTGTCTCCCACATGCTCAGTGTGGACCTTTCCCATGGAGTACTGAAGTTCTGGAACTGTCTGTGGAGGAGACACCTCCCATCTAGGGTTACCAGCATCTTTCTCTAGGCAGACCACAGCTCTGAGTTATGCCAAATGATTACTCTTGGTCTCCAGGTTCCCAAGGGCATTTTTTTTAATTTGTTGTTTCTTTGACTTGTTTGTTTGTTTGTTTGTTTGTTTTGTGAAACAAAGCATCAGTATAAAACCAGGATGGCTTCAAATTCACCATCAAGCTAAAACTGGCTTAAAATGTCAGTCCTTCCCTTTTCAGTCTCCTGGTTGCTAGGATTACAGGTATGAACCACTAAGATGTCTTCAAAAGATAATTTAATTTTTTCCAGCCAGGTGGTGTAGTACATGTCTGCAATCCCAGCACTTGGGAGTTAGAGGTAGGAAGGTCAGAAGTTCATGAGCATCCTTAGCTACATAGTGAATTCAAAGGCATCATGGGCTACATGACATTGTATTTCAAAAAAGAAAAGAAAAGAAAAAACCTCTTGATGATGCTTCCTCTCAAAGTGAGAATACATCATCATTACATCACAAGTTAAGCTGCTTGCAAGAGAAGGTTTCCTCATTCGATCTGTACCATTGAGTTCTTCCTTCTCTGGTGTAGCATCTTGATCTTATAGCAATCTCTCCTGAGTTCGTCACACAGTCACCCTGCCCTGCCTGCTTGCTCCATCTAAAAGTCAAAGGCTAAGTGCTTTCTCCTTTACCCCAGGCTCAGACATCCTAATATCCCTGTGGAATATCCTATGCAGGCACTACAGTAGTGCCCACCCATTTACAACTGTCGCTTCTTGACACTCTGTAGAAAAGGTACAAAATGGCTTCTTAAGCAGTACATGGAGGGCAGGCATATCTTGTGGAGATGTCATGTTACATCTCTGCCATCTTCCATTTCCTTTCTAGACATATACATCCTTTTCTGCACAACCTTGTCAAAGTCTTTCTGAGACTCAGAGGCAATTGTTGTATGAGTTTTGTTTTTCTCCTCTTGTAGAAATGATGTCATCTGGTCCTCAGTAGGTTTCTACAAAATCTTCTAAGACATCAGGTGGACTAGGTTATAAAACTGAAGCAAAACAATGAAATAAGCTACTTTGATAGACAAACAGGGTTCTAGACATCATGTATACTTGGGTGGAGCTGGGGGTGAGAAAATACAAATGAAAAAAGTAATAGTGTTTTCTTCTGGGTAGCACTTCCAGTAGAACTGTGTCCTTGTGTGTGCTTTTGTACCCTCCATCCTTTTGGCAATGCTGGGGAATAAGATGAGACCAAAATCAAGTGTAACTTCAGCAGGTCATGATACTGCAGTGAATCAATAGCTGTAAATGTCTGTGCACTGACTAGGAGCATGAGGGTAGGTGTAGGGAGGGGTGCTGGCCCTCCCTAAGGGTCAACGTCTTCCCTCCCCTCAGCTGCAAAGGTGGCAGGCCCTGAGCAGCCTCCCTCTCACACTGTGCTGGTTGGACAAGCGTCAGCTTTCTCAGTCTTCCCCATCTGAGCCATCCTCCCTCTTGGTTGGTTGGAAGCCCATGTTCATAAGCACAGTCCCTTTCCCTATTGGATGTCAGGTGGTTTGTTTCCTGGGCTCCCCAGAGATCCTGGAGAAGCCACAGAGGCTCCTCAGATGCCCTCTCCTGTGAATTAATACCTGCTGTATCTGCCTCTCCCTGCGTTTCTGTGGATCCAATACAGCCCACTGTTTCCATTATTTTACCATTATGGTCAGAACCTAGTCCTGAGTTAGCAGCTTGGAAGAGGCACTGGGTGAGCAATACTTCCACTGAATTCTTCCCCAGGAAGGATGACTTGAATCTGAGTCTGTCCCTCTCCTGCTATTTTATGTATACCCAGTGGAGGGTTTTTTGTTTTGTTCTGTTTTGTTTATTTGTTTGGTTAATTGGTTTTGGGGTTTTAGAGACAGACTTTCTCTATGTATCCCTGGCTATCCTGGAAATCACATTGGTCCTACTGTCAGCTAAAGGGCCTCAGAAAGCAAGGATGGGAAACACAACCTTGGGCAAGAGCAGAATCTGAATGGTAAGACGGCTTGAGTACTGAGTAACCTAGGGCTCTACACTTTTCTGTAGGAAAATGTATGTAGTCACCACAAACTCCATTCCAAGAGGTGGCTAGTAGCAACCTGAGATCAAGTTTCCAGCCTTAGTGCTGTCCTCATTCCTGTGAGCTCACATATCTCAGCTTTGGCATCTTTAAGTTAATAACACAGGGCAACTGTACTGTTCGCAATGGCCTTGATTCAGATAAGTTTCTGAGTTCAGGCCTTCCCTGATCTTAGGCAGATGTACATAGATAAACATCACTATTCCTTGATCTTAGGCAAATGTACATAGATAAATATCAATATACATACTTGATTTGGGTGTCTTTTCTCTCCAGGGTCTGGATTCGATTTTTGCAAAAAAGAAAAATAAATTG
Source organism: Mastomys coucha (assembly GCF_008632895.1). Classification (NCBI taxonomy): domain Eukaryota; kingdom Metazoa; phylum Chordata; class Mammalia; order Rodentia; family Muridae; genus Mastomys; species Mastomys coucha. Next base: position 44,808,093 of record NW_022196896.1, read on the forward strand.
TGGTGCTGGTAACCAACTCATGACCTGCCCGTACCAGGCACATGCTCTACCATTAAATGACATCCTGAGGATGTAATTTTTATCTAATTTACTCATAGTGGTTCAAATATTCCATGGAGCAGGGGAGCAGGTAGGCCTGGGACCTAGAGCTGATTGTGGTCCCAAGTTTCTTAGGTATTATCTTCTAGGAACCAGTGGTGTTCTTCTCATTTTCCTTTTTACACAGGAGAAACTCTGAGCCCCAAGACATGCTTTCCAAAGCCATAAGGCCAGTGGATGTAAGAGGAAAGGTTAAACCCAGGAGTCTTTAATATTAGGGACAAAATCATGACATTATGGCTATTTTAGAGAGAGCAGGGATCACAAATAATTAATATTTGGAAGGAAAATTCCAAGAAATTAGAGGCATTCTGCCAAAGTTTTGCGCTCTCAGACAGCTTTCAGCCGCAACTCTAGCTCTGGCCGGTGGAGGCAGGCCACAGCAATCCTGATCCACAGTAGCTTGCTCGCTTGCCCAAGGCTGAGGAGGCTGGCTGGGCCTCTCAGCTCTGCCCGGCCCCTGCCCTGGCCCCTTATCCTTCCCTGCAGTGCATAAGCAGACCCACAATGGCTCACAAGAAACTTCTGACTAGAGCATGCACCAGCAAGGGACTTTATTGCGCTATTCCTTAGCCCGCAGAACCCTCTGTTGACCCCTAGGAAAGTGCATGTAGGACTCTTGGATATGCCTTTGAATTCCACCACACACTATTCCTTCTCTGGCTTTAGTTCCTCTGTTTATCACCCACAACCTTTCTGGGAGGAGTGCAGCTTCTGTGATTTGCTTTTGAGTTTTCCATAAGATGGTAAGCTAGTAATCTCCTTATTCTATCCAATAAATTCCTGATCCAAAATAATTGATTTTACTATTTCTGCAGCCCAGGCCAGATTGGGAGAGTTTGTGATTCAGCCTAGATCTGTCCATTCTCTTAGAAACAAACTATAGCCAGGTGTCGTAGCGTACAACTTTAGTCCCAGCACTCTGAAGCAGAGGCAGGCAGATCTCTGTGAGTCTGAGGACAGCAGAGCTACAGAGAGATATCATAACTACTACTACTACTACTACTACTACTACTACTACTACTAGTAGTAGTAGTAATAATAGTAATAGTAATAATAATAATAACAAGTTTCTCTCGTGGCACTCCCTTCCTCCCACCCCTCTGGAGAGCCCAAATCAATCTCTCTCTCTCTCTCTCTCTCTCTCTCTCTCTCTCTCTCTCTCTCTCTCTCTCTCTCTCTCTCTCTATCTATCTCTATCTCTATCTCTCATTGTGTCCATTCTGTTAGCTGCAGAGCCTGGCAGAAGCATCCTGCTCCCCATGGACAACTGGACAGGGATATTATGAGACTTTCCACACATTTTCCAATTGTCTCCTTCCACTATCTTCCTGATGATCTGTTTTGGCAAAAGTCTCTCCCCTACCCCTAGTTTTTTTGCCTTAAGTATCTGTAGCTGTTTGAAAATATGAAATGGAAAATTCCAGAAGTAACTAATAAATTTTCTCTCTTATGCATTTCCAAGTAACATGAGGAAGTCTCATGCTGCTCTGCTGCTGTTTCTCTCCAAGCACTACTCATCCCTGCCCATCATGTTAGTACTGTGCACACGACTGCCTGTTAGCCAGGGAGGAACCTTCTCGAATCCACTGTGATATTATAGGGCTTTATTTCACTCCCATAGAGCCACAGAGTGCAAAAGTAAAAATACATGAGAAGTGCCACAGCGTAAGATGCACAAGGACAGATGAACCCCAGTACTGTAGGAAAGGACCCCCAGGAATAAATCAAGGTCAATCCTGGGGTTGGGCATCCCTGGCTATCATGGATAGTGTCCCCTGCAGGAAGAGGGAGCTTCCTGTACAGTGTGCCTGTGGTTTCTCCTGTGATTCTGGTACACAGTGACTTCCTAAGAAGTAGGGACTACATCTTCAGTGTCACACCATCCCTGTGCTTACTACAAACCAGGGCTACAGGACTCTAGGATTAATACATAGGCAAGCCCCTCAAAAATGAGTGCCTGGCAAGACCCAGGGAGATGTAGCTGAGACACCCAGTTTAGGATATTGCCAGGGGAGGGGACACATGGTTCAGGCTCACTACATTTGCTGATTAACAGACTTTACCAGCTTCTTTTAGTCTGAGGAAAGATGTCCTGGAACTGGAGGTAGGGTAGGGGGACGACTTATCCCCTTTTGGGCATCCCCATCACAGGTAAATAATTAGTTCCAGTCAGTAAGTCTTCGAGGTTTTTTGGTTGTGCCCTTCCACAGTATCAGGGCTGGGTGACTGACCTGCCTGGGGCTCGACTGGCTCTTAGCAAAGACGCCAGAGAGGCCTCGTTGCTACTGGGCCTCTTGTTCCTGGAGTGTGGCACAGCCCTTGGGTCCTCTCCACAGAAGTTGCCTAGGACTTGTGTGGGGACTGATGAGTTCGAACCCTATCCTATGCGGCTTTGGGACTCGTGATTAGGAAGAAGCAGAGCTGCTTTGGTTTCCAGAGCTGACTTCTTGGGCGTGGCTTGTTTTTCAGGACTGTGTTTCTCATTTCTTCCTTTACCTTTAAATTCAATTAAACCTGCGTTGACAGAACCCTGCAAAGGCGTAAGGAACTGTGAAATGCTATGGGAATGTTAAATGAGAAAAGGCCTCATTCTAAACGAAAGCTGACTGGATCAAACACCACAGAGACTATTTCCAGGAGCACAGAAAAACTCCTCACAGGAAACAGCTGTGGTCCATGTTGGAGCCACCACAGAACATCTCAGACCTCTAAGGAAGTAGAGGCCCTCCCAAGGCAAGTTTGATACAAAGAGGGGCAGTCTCACCTTCCTGGCCTTGTCACCCTTTTCCATCCCCAAACTTTATGAGGTTGACAGAATGAGGCTGGTCCAGGGACACATCCCTGACAACTGTCAGCACCATCCTTCCAGGCCCTAGGCGACTATGCAGCTGGAGTCCTTGAGTCACAGAATTCATCCCAGAGGTGACCCCACAGATATTGGGGGTGTGCTTCGGAGACCTTGGATAAAGAGGACTGGGAAGCCTGGGGTTGAGCGGGGTGGGGATGGGGGTGGGGGGGGTACTGGGATTGCGAAGGCTGATACTGGGCTGGCCTGGAAGTGATCAGAAAGACTCCTGTCTTCCCAGTGGTCCCTCTGGGGGCCCAGCCACCCACCTGGGCACGCTCTGTCATAGTCGAAGCAGCAGTCCCCGGTGAGACGGCAGGCTTGGTCGCAGAAGCACGTTCCATAGACCCTGTCCAGCCTCCAGCCGCGGGCGAAGCAGGCTGGGTCCCGGCCAGGACAGCAGCGGCCGGCCTCTGCACAGCCAGCCAGAGCCCCGGGCCACAGCCGCGCCAGAGCGCACAGCACCATCCACAGGGTCCTCATGGCCAGGGCTGCGGCGACACCTGCGAACGGACCCAGCTAAAGCCTTGGGTGAGCGCTCAACTCCTCCGACAGCCGCAACTGCCGCCCTCCGCCCTCCGCCCTTCCGCACCGCCCCTCGGCCGCCCCGGCAGCACGCCAGCCTGGCAGGGCGCCTGAGCCGGTGGCACTGGGGCCCAGGTGGGCGTCCCACCTCTCCTCCTGGCCACCAGCCCGCCCCAGACCGCCGCAGGTGCTCGCACAGCTCGCCTCCGACCACTTTCCCCAGGATCCAAACTCTGCCTCCTTAAGTCTGGGGACGCGGTAGACCGTGCCTGTTTGCACCCGTCAGAAAACGGAGCCCAGGACACCAGGGCGACCCGCAGGCGCTCAAGAAAGCCCTCGGAGGCTTTTCCCAGCTGCTAAGCCAATTCTCCTAGGCCCTGTCGGGCACAGAGAAGTATCCTTCTGCAGCATTTTATAGTGGCTTTTTCTCACCCAGAAAAATGCTACTTTGCTTTACTTAAAAGACAAATTAATGAATACGAAGAAAATGATAAAGTAGAAACTGTGCCCTGTATTTTGTTAAAGCCAATGTCCCAAAGAGAACCCCTAACAAAAAAAAATTTTTTTTTAAGTAACAATAACATTCACTCTAAGGTGTTCGCCTAGCTTTAGAGGGTTTCATTTGCTTGCATGTCTTTGTTTGTTGTCACGTCCTTGCCTCGCTGAGGATGGAAACCAGATCCTGACCAACGCAAGGCCCTCCTACTAAGCGACACTGCACCAGCAACTTATTTATTTGCTTGCTTGTTGAGACAGGGACTTACTACTTACCTCTGGCTGACCTGTAACTTGTTATGTAGACCAGGATGGTCTCCAACTCAGAGAGCCACATCTGCCTCCCAAGTGCTGGAATGAAAGGCATGGGCCACTACGCCCTGCTTCATGCCCAACTTTTTATATGTGTTTTTTCTCTTCTCTAAATATATTAAGTTTTCTACACTTTATTCACCAAATTTAATTCTGAAAGTTTCACTTTTTCTTTATGATCTTAAATCATTTAATTAGTATGGATTATAGAAAGGAACATTTTCTATATCTGAAAATTTAAGAAATCAAATTAAATTCAAAGTCTAGTTTCTTCTTTCTTCATACAAGGTCTTCTCAAAGAGTAATTTCTATCATTGAGGAGAAAGTAATGTAAGTAGAAATTTTAAACTTTACTACAAATGTGATAAAGCAACTTAGCAACCAAATATAAAAATTAAGCATATTATGCAATGGAAAAACCTACATTGTAAGGTTGTATCTGATAAGCCCTATCTCGGATTGTTTTGACCAATGTAGAATATAATGTTATTTGATCATCCAAAGAAAATATACTCTAGAAAGAAAAAAATAGAACTTTTTCTTTGTGAGTTTATACAAATAGGTTCTCAGCATTGGAAAACTTTTTTGTTTTCCTCTCTGGCAACTATCTCTTCCTTTTGCTGTTTAAAGAAATAATATGTACTTCTTTGTGTTTTCAGTTTTGATGCTTGTACTCTTGCCAACAGATTACATGTACCCTCAGCGCTCCTCCTATGAGAAGTTTCATTAGCTGTTTTGTACAACACATTCATGCAATGTGTCTCCACGTCTGTCTTCTCCTTGGGATGCCTCTGGGCAGGTACCTCTGCAATGCCTTAAGAATCTGGGATAGTGCCAGAAAGGTGTAAAAGCAAACAATCCACTGACTGGCTCATTTTCCAGACCAAAGCATAAAATGAAACGGTAACAGAGAAGAGGAGGTGAGCTCTGTCTTAACAGAAGTGAAAGATGGGCTGGGGAGATGGAGTGGTTAGAAGAGCTGGCTGTTCCTCCAGTGGACCTAAGTTTGATTTTCAGCACTCACTTGGGGTAATTAACTGCCAGATTAGGTGATTAGGGTGAAGAACCCCTTTAGTGCCAGAGGATCTGGCCACATAGGAAACACACAGACACACATACATGCACACACACACACATGTACATGCACACGCACACATGAAAGTGATCATGCACACACATAAAAATAAAATAGAGAAGCAAAAAGCATAATGTCAAATGCTTCCTCAAATACTGTATCTTCATTTCCTTTTCCTTTATGCACTGACAAAAGCAAACACTGACAGGAAAAGGTTAGAAATGGGCTGGGACCGCGGGGTTAGCGTACTAGTTTATCGGGAGGAGGCTCTCCAACCCATCTACACTACTCCAACCCCTCCAGCTTCAAGTTTCCAATCTGGAGATCTGGGCTGTGCATTTAGATTCAGCTTAGGCACTGCCATCCTTGACAATCACCTCAGCATTTTCATCCCAGAGAATTCTACTCTGATCTCCATGACAAGTGTAAACTAAGAACAGTGTCTGCTAAATATCTTGTGGTGACTTAAGGTCCACTTTCTGCCATACTTTTAGGCTAACAGCAAGTAACAGACAAGTACAGCTTTATTGGTGTGTAGCACACAGGAAAGTGCAAAGTTTAAGATTTAAAAAAGGAAGAAAACCATGAAGAGATGATCATTCTGTAAAGTAAACAAAGAGGCGCTTATCTCTGGGAATGCTTAAAGAAGCTCAAAGTATCAAGTTCAAGCATGAAGAGAACCTTCCCTGGCAAGCCACCACAAACCCAGGGCAAAGTGAGGGGACAGAGACAAGGGAGGCAGTCATGTTCACATCCTTGCTAGAAATTGCATGCAGTCAGCTATAACAATGACTTGCTTTGTTTGCCATGCTGTGTGGATATTTGATACACAGAAATCATGATGACGAACATAGGAAGTAATCAAGTGTACCTTTAAAGACTTCCTGTCTGTCGTCTTTAGAGTTATCCAAGATTGGGAAAATTACAAAAAGAAGCCGAGGCCTACCTGTTCCATCAGATTCCACAACACAGTACCTTTAGGGACCTCCACCTGTGCAGTCTCACTTGATCCTGTGTAACTGTAAAACAAATACCTCCCCCCACCTTACAGCTGAAAGACACATGGGGCACACAGCCGACTAGTAACTAATCAAGCCCAGAACCAAAATTACCCTTTCCAACACACTAAAGGTTCTTCCATAACTTTCCAGTGTGAGATGTGGTAGGAAAAAATATGATAATGGGGAAGAAAGATGGGTACCATTAGCATGTACTAGGCTGAGTATGTAATTAAATATATAGAAATCAAAACGCCAAAGTTTCCCAAGAGACTGGAATGCATTTAAAATGTAAGCTGAGGAGCTGGGCCAGCAGATAAGGAATACACTCACCATCAACTCCAGACTTGCATGCAAACATGTACACATGCACACATGTGCACCCATGTACAGATGTGTGTGCTCACATGCACACATGTATACACGCATGCACACAAAACATGGAAAAATAAAAAACCAAAAGTTTAGCATTTTTAACTTACAAAAATTGGATTTTATTAAATCCAGGAGCTCTGAAAAGCATGCTCTGAAAAGTATAAGAAAATTTCTTGAGATTGAGTGACAAATAGGATAGTTGACACAGTTTGGAGCCATTTGTCAGAGGCATAACACCTCATGGATTTCTCTAACTTATTTTCTTGAATACCAGATGTCTTTGTCTATATTATCTGTGGGGTTTTGTATGCTTGTTTTTGTTTTTGTCCTAAGACAAAATAATGAACACAGATTATAGGAGGGATTTTAGTTTCAGAGATGAATACACTTGTATAGGTTTGATTTCAGCTCCAGGGCTAGTGAAGACTTCCTGCCCTTCCAAAGCCAGCCACCGCCTGGTCTGCTTCCTTTACTGTGAGCAGGTCTGCTGCTACCTTTACTGTGAGCAGGTCTGCTTCCTTTACAGTGAGCAGGTCTGCTTCCTTTACAGTGAGCAGGTCT
>NW_022196896.1:44815391-44819054 GCF_008632895.1 Mastomys coucha
TGCTTCCTTTACTATGAGCAAGTCTGCTTCCTTTACTGTGAGCAGGTCTGCTGCTTCCTTTACTGGGAGAAGGTCTGCTTCTTGTTTGCTTGCTTCCTTGCTTGCTTATTTGCTTGCCTTGTGTTCTGAGAGAGTGCTTCACTGTAGCCTAGGCAAGTCTGGAACTTACTACATAGCCCAGACTGGGCTCACATGCCTGTCAGCTCTCTTGCCTAACCCTCCCAACTCCAGGAACAATAGACATGAGTCATCTAACTTGGTTTGGAAACTTTCTAATTTCTACACACACACACACACACACACACACACACACACACACACACACACACACACACTTTTTTTCCATCAGAATTTTACCATATAGCCATGACAAATGTAGACTTCACTGTGTAGGTCAGGCCAGCCCCAAACTCATGTTGGCTCTTAGGCCTTTGCTTACCTAAGCTGGCACTATTTGCGGACACCACCATGCCAGACATTGCTTGTTGTTATTTCCCACGCCACTGAAGTCTTTTCAAGGGCCCTTTGCTGAGTCTATATCTGGACATGCTCTCCATCTCTCTCCAGAAGTTTAGAGGATGCACACCTCACAGAAAGGTCTTTGCTCCATTTTGAATTGAATTATTTTTGTTCAGGTTCAGAGATCTGAATCTATTTTCACTCTTCTGCACATGGGTACCAACTTTCTTCACCTCCATGAATGTACACACACCTCATAGATTCGCACATCACCCTGCACAGAGCCAAACCGATCTGCTTCATTGTGATGTTAGTACATGTGCTGCTGAAGCAAGCATCTAGGTATAGTTCAACTGGCTATTTTTCAATTACTAGGCTTCAGACACAGGGCCTTGCTCTCTATGACTGAGATACGTTCCTGGCCCTTGCTTTTCTTATATTATATATTTATTTTATGCATCTCTGTATCCAGTGGGGGACAGGAGTCTCATGGCACATGCATGGAGGTAGCAAGACAAGCGTCATGGGGAGCTTCTCCTCTTCCACCACGAGGCTCCAGAGGAGCACATTCAAATTGCCAGGCTTGATGGCAAGTATCCCTACACAATGAACCAATCGAACTGGCTTCTAGCCCTCGTAGATTGTTGTGGGGAAGGGCTTGTTTGTTTGCTTCCTTTTGTTTTTAACTGATAGAGTATATCACTATGTAGCTTAGGTTGGCCTGGAACTTATCATCTCCCTGTCTCTGACTCCTGAGTCCTGGAATTATAGGCATGTGTTAGTACATTGGTTTTTTTTTCTCTTTTTCTGTCCTATTGAAGCCTCTGTTGTTTGCTCCAACTGTCCCTGTTTCTTTCCACAAATCCCAGAGGACAGTCACTTTAGAAGTGATTCTTCCAATAATTTAGTTGAAAGCAAGTTTCTGAGGACTATGGATATCTACAGTAAGTCAGAAGGCTCCCCTGCCACCCCACCCCCCATAGCTGGAGCTCCCTGGTAGGGCAGTCTGATCGATGTTGACTCTCACATGCTGTATGCACCAGAATGGCATCACTGAAGCCACAGGGCCTTTGCTTTGTGTTTTCTCAGAATAGCAGTAACAACACCTTTAAAACATCCTAGGTGTTATTCTAATGACCATAAATAGATTCATATACCAATGTCCACACAACTCCAGAAAAACAAGAGAAATATACACAAGCTGACTGTCATGTCCCCAGTTAAGTCAACCCCAACTTGGCCCAGTCATAAAGTGCTTCCAGCTATCATAAGGAAACACCTGCCAAAAGGCCAAGCATTGCGGCACACACACACAATCCCAGTCCTGGGGATGGGATGACTGAGCTTGCTGGCTGCTCAGTCCAGTCTAACTGGTTAGCCCCAGATTCAGTGAGAGACCCCATCTTAAAAATAAGGTGGAGATGGGCGGAGGAAGATGCCTGATGCTAACCCTTCCTCCACATGCATGTTCCCACAGAGACCACATACCTCCCCTCACCACCCAAATCAGCCCCGAGCCTAACTGAAACTCCTAGGGAATTTTCCTCAGTGAGTATGAGGTGACAAGAAATGAGGACTGTGCTCCAGTTTTATTGTCCAGGCCACACAGAGGCTCACACCAGTGTTTCCTGAGAACAATAAAGAACAGGAGAATAGAAATGTTTCCAGTTGCAACTGGAGAATTTGTTGTTCTTGTAGCCTTTATTTTATCCCACTATACCATATGACAGTAATAGTTCATCCTGATCCACAAATCAAAATAGCTCCAGTGCCAAAGAGCAACAGTTGTACCAGTCTGGAAAATGAACCGGTTTGACTTCAAACCAAACAGAGCAAACAGAGCAGCCAGGTTCCAGTGGGCTTGTCTGCCCACAAGATGCTCAGTAGGTATAGCTACATGGTGCTTTTGCTGTGGCTGCCAGGCTGAGCAGACACAAGGGAGTGAGTCTGTGCAGAGGGACCTCTGCTGGGACGAGCTTCTAGCAGATGCAGGCACCATGAAATGTGCACAGGTCCCCCACGAGCCCAGAATTCACCATGTTTTATTGAAACACACTATACCATCTTAGCTGGCCTTCTGTTACTAGATGCGAAATATGGACTGGGTGGTTTATTCAGAGTACATGTTTATTTAGCTCACAGCCTGGGAAGTCCAAGGAAAGGCATCACCCTCTGCCCAGCTGCACTGTAACCTGGAGGAGAGTGATCAAGATAGTTCTTTTTATAAAAAAGTCATTTTGTGATACCCTATTGATTCATTAATCTATGAAGTCTTCATAATTGGGGTCCGCAAAGGTTGAACTTGTTCTTATGCTTCATTGAGATTCTTGGGGAACACATACAAACCATAGCACATGCCAGGATCATCTACTGTCCTCTCCACTACAAGGGCAGATTTGAGTCACTCCATAGAATGAAAACTCTAAACCCCACAAACCTAACTTACATTACCTCATCCTTTCAGAAAAAGTCCGTTGGCCCCTAGTCTATGCATCCAGCTCTAAAACTCTGTAAACTAATATGCACGCCACCATCGGTACACCACAGTGCCTTCATCCATGTGTAAGTGGCTTATAGAAAATGGAATTCTGAAGTTTAAAAAGGTGCTGACAGAATACTCATGCCAGCAAACATTGGTGATGGCAAAGCTGCAGACAGTGCCAAGATTTCTCCTGTGCTGCTTGGAAATTCTTTGCAATTATAAGCAAAAGCTGAAAAGTGCAAAGAAGAGAAATCATCTGATTGACATTAAAGAAGATGTGTAATTTTGTTCCTTTTACAGTAAAAAAAAAAAAAAAAAGCCTCTGATCCACACTAGGAATCTTTCTAGCTAGTTGTTCTTTCTTCCTACACACAAGCTCTGTGTCAGTAAAGGGCACGAAGCCCTAAGAGAGGAGCCGCACTAGCCAGAGAGAAATGTGCCCCTTCAGGAGAGGAATGTTGCTACTCCATTTATTTCAAACATGCAAGTGGTAAATGAGGACACTCCCTGAACAGGCAGGCAGCCCTGCGTGGGTGTGGAGGCAGTCCATAGCTATGACCTTGAACCTAGACATTTGATTGAGGGAAAACATGTTCTTTGCATGCTAAGCCTCCAAAGACCCTCATGTACTAGGAATAACTGAGCTCCTATTTGTAAAGGCCTGAGGCTCTTCACTAGCTCTTTTTTTTTTTTATTTTAGATATTTTCTTTATTTACATGCG
>NW_022196896.1:44820796-44821850 GCF_008632895.1 Mastomys coucha
GTAGATTGCCTTCGGTAAGATGGCCATTTTCACTCTATTAATCCTGCCAATCCATGAGCATGGGAGATTTCACTAGCTCTTAATGTGTCATATCTGGAGCTGTTGAAGCTATGTATGAAGCTATGTGTGAAGAAGACATAGTGCTGATATGAAGTAGTACTTAATATATGCTAAGAACACATATGTATTCTTCATAACTGAGGGGCTTATAATTTGCTGATAAGAAGCTTGTCCAGCCAGCAGGATCAGGCACCAAGGAATTCCGTCAGCCCAGTGGCTCAGGTTCCTTTTGGTCTGTCCAGGCTAGCCGGTGCCCTGAGCAGATCTTGTGCACAAGCTCCACAGTCAGTCCCACAACACCCTGAGGAAGCTCCAGTCCCAGGCTCTCTAACACGCCCAGGGTCAGAGGTGAGGAAGACACAACATCTGTACCAACACCTGGAGTAACTGGGATCAGCAGGACCCAGGCACACAGGAACTCTACCACCCCAGTGGCTCAGGTTGCTTCTGGTCTGTCTGGGCCAGCCAGTGCTCTGAGTATACCTTGGGCGCAAACTCTGCAGTTATTCCCAAAACACCCAGAGTAAGCTCCACTCCCAGGTGCTCTAACAAGCCCAGGGTCACAGGATTCCAGGATTACAGGATCACAGAGACAGCTTGACTCTGAGGAGTTTTGACACAACCAAAATCACAGGAAGGACAGGCTTTAGTCAGATTTAGCAAGGCATGTAGCACTAGAGATAACCAGATGTCCAAAGGCAAGCATAAGAATACTAGCAACACAAACCAAGGTTACTTGGCATCAGAACCCAATTCTCCCACCATAGCAAGTCCTGGACACAATTACACCAGAAAAGCAAGATTCAGATATAAAATCACTTATCATGATGATGATACAGGACCTTAAGAAAGACATAACTAGCACCCTCAAAGAAATACAGGAGAACACAGGTAAACAGCTTGAAGCCCTTCAAGAGGAAACACAGAAATCCCTTGAAGAACTACAGGAAAACACAATCAAACAGGTGAAGGAAATGAACAAAACCATCCAGAA
>NW_022196896.1:44822237-44832427 GCF_008632895.1 Mastomys coucha
CAGATGTCATACAGACCCTACAAGAACACAAATGCCAGCCCAGGCTAGTATACCCAGCACAACTCTCAATTACCATCGATGGAGAGAACAAGATATTCCATGATAAAACAAAATTTACACAATATCTTTCCACAAATCCAGCCCTACAAAGGATAATAGATGGGAAACATCAACATAAGGAGCAAAACTACACCCTAGAAGAAACCAGAAAGTAATCTCTCAACAAATCCACACAAACCTAATTCTACTTCTTACAACAAAAACATGAAGTAACAATTACTTTTTCTTGATATCTTAATATGAAAATTAATATTATCAACATATCCTAATCTATTGAAATCCAAAAATATGAGGAATTAGAAATTTATTGACTGTCATCCAATGGTCTCTCTAATTTGGTAATTGGAGCAATTGGTCCAATATTATGCAATCCATATACACTTTCAGCTTGTTGGTGACAGTGTCTTGCTGTGTACAACAAAACGGTCTTGAGATCTTGCTTCTCTTACCTCAGCCTCTCTATTAGTAGTATTTTTTATTTCATGTTTTTGCACTATCCTATGGTTTTCACAACAGCTTACATATTTTTAAAAGTATTTATATACCCAAAAGAAATGTAGACAATTAAATTGGGAGGTGGCTTGTAAGAGAACAACAAAGAGTGAGACTGAATGCTTGGCTTGACGTTTGTAACTCTTGTATCAAGTTACCACAGTAAGAGCTAAGATTTTAAACTCTACTAAATACAAAACAAACAAAAAAACAAACAAACAAAAACACTTTATGTATTGTTCATTTAAGAAAGTATTAGTAGTGGTATATTATTTTGAAATATACAGTTAATACATTTGGAGTTATTTAAAATTTATATTGAGAAAAATGTATTTTCAGTATTGCCGTAGACAAGCATCTACATAAGACTGTTAAATTGATTGTTATTTTATATCAAACAACTTTTATAATACTCATTTTTATTGTTATAATATTTTATAAATTTTAAAGAATATGGCACAAAAGATATTGTAAGTATTGAAGGGGGATCTCAGGGAGGAGTTGGGGTACAAAAGGAAAACAAGAATGTGATTTAATTCTATTTACTTAAAATATGTTTTTAAATGTTAACAAATTCAGATAAATTGAAATCATGTAATTTTTCTCATCATAATGCAATAAAACTTAAAAAAGAAAAAGAAGAAGCTTGTCCAGATTGAAGACACTCAAATTAATTCTGTGTCATCATAAGAGCTTTTTTGCTCAGAAATTTAATTGTATAATTAATGACTTACTCTGTATTAAAATTCAAAGTCCATTGGGGCATAGTGGTGCACGCCTTTATTCTCAGCACTGCTGAGGCAGAGGCAGGAGGATCTCAGAGTTTCAGTACAGCCTGGTCTATAGAGTGAGGCATAGCTAGCTGGAGCTACATAGGGAAACTCCATCTCAATCAATCAATCAATCAATCAATCAATCAATCAATTGATCAATGGGACTGGAGAAATGGCTCAGAGATTAACAGCCCTTCCCATCACCTACTCTGTGATGTGGCACCGAGCCTGCTCATAGTGCACAGAAGTGCACACAGGCAAAACATTCATGCGCATAAAATAAATACATCTATAAAACATAAACTCTCACAGGCATTGTATGATTAATGAGGAAAGGCCATGGGTGGAATGCCTTCTATTTTCCACAGTTTCTTTTTTTTTTTTAATTTATTTATTATTTTTTTGGTTTTCCTGGAACTCACTCTGTAGACCAGGCTGGCCTCCAATTCAGAAATCCGCCTGCATCTGCCTCCCAAGTGCTGGGATTAAAGGCATGCGCCACCATCACCCAGCTTCCAGACTGTTTCTTAAGTTCTGAAATACTTAACGATAAAGATTGAACTGGAGGGTGGGAGAGGTGAGTTCTAAAGTTGATTCTGTTGTGCATTCGAGATGTGAGCTGAGGCATTTAGCAAACCCTACAAGTTTCAGTTTTCTGCATTGTAAAGTAGGGACAACAAAATTTATTTCAAAATAAAAACTAAAAACAAACAAACAGATCTTGTGAGGATCAAGTAAAGCCATATCTGTGTCAGTATGTATTTTCAGTATTGCATTATTGTCTTGTCATTTTTAGAGTGTCATTATATGGAAATCTGTTCACATTTGGGTGTGTATAACCTGTGAGAAATAGGAGCATACCTAGGAGATGAAAAGATTGAATGATTGAGGCAGGATCTTGCTATATAACTCAGACTGGCCTCCAATGCACAACTCTTCCTGTTACAGGTGTGTGTTACCATACTTAGATAACTTCAAAAAAGTTTCTTAAAATATGTATGTTTGTTGAAGTATAGTGTGCTTGCATGTGCGTGTGCGTGTGTGTGCACGCACGTGTGTGTGTGTGTGTGTGTGTGTGTGTGTCCGCACGTGTGCTCGCATGCGTGCTCATGCACAGGTCACAGATGTTACAGCATCCTTATGGAGGTCAGAGGATAGCCCAGTCGTCAGTCCTTGCTTTCTACCTTGTTCAAGATGGGCTTCGCTTGTTCTGAACTGGGTATGCTAGGCTTACTATCCCTCAAGGCTCAAAGTTTTTCCGCCTCCATCTCTCTTCTTGCTGTAAGAACACTGGGGCTGTGTGCAGCAGTGTCCAGCATTATGTGGGTTCTGAGTATTCAAGCTCAGTTGTCACACTTGAACTGCAAATTCTTTTGTCATGGAGTCATTTCTCCAGCCTTCAGAGATTTAAATTCAAACTTTGTACATACCTTGGCTTAGAAAATGTAGTTTATCTCCTTCTAGTAAGCTATGGATCTTTCCCATAGCTCTCAAGGGAAGGATCTGGTCCAGGTTTTATTGGTTATAGATGACCCTTATCATATTCGAGTGGTTTTTTGTTTTTTGTTTTTTGGGTTTTTTACTTTGTTTTTTTGTTTGTTTGTTTGTTCTTTTGTTTGTTTTCTATGTTATAAACTAGGCCAAAATTTCCTTTTTATTGAAGTAATCATTCTCTTGGATTATGGCCCTCTCCAATGACTTCATTTTTCCAAATAAGGCCACCTGAGGAGATGCTGGGGATTAGACCTTAATATATGAGTTAGGGGAAATACACTTCCACCTAAAAAAATTCATTTCACCTTTCTTCTTTCAAATTGCACACGTACTGAGATTTACTTCCATCGTGCCTTGGCTTCTTCTACCTACCTGTGCCAGAGACTCATCTAGGGTAGAAACATAGAAGAGGCAAGATGGCCGTGCGCTTTGAAATTCAACCACACATAGATAGAGGTGTGGGCAACCCCTAAAATCACTTCAGAGATGGGATTCTATTTTAAAATTTTATTCCATTTATTTTATTTTTGTATTTATTTCTGTGTGGGCACGTATGCATGCTCGTGTGTAAGGGCAGTGGGACATACTACTTGTGGAGGTCAGAGGACAACTTGTAAGAGTCCGTTCTCTCTTCCACCATGAATCAAACTCGGGTTGCCAGGACTGGTAGCAAGTCTCTTTACCTATGGTAGTCCCTCCTCATTCTCTCCTATTTGAGCCAGATTTTTCTCTTTTTTTTCGAGCAACAGTAGGATAAATATTTGCTAAACAACATCTTGCTGTTATGTCACAATCATTCAGATAGTGTTGGATATGATGTATTTGCATTAACAGCGTATAGCAGTTTTACTGCTATAAAATACACCAGAATAGAAGTCCTTATGAAATGGTTGCTACTGGCCCATTCCCCAACAGCCATCAATGCAATTGTTTCTCTGAGGCCTTAGTAACTGAGATATAATCAGCACTGAGGTAGATGTTGGAAATTAAGACATAAGAAAGTCACGACATCTCAATGGAGACAGAATCTGGCAGTGGAGCCAGACATAACTAATATGATCTGGAAACAGGATCACATAATTACACATCAGTCAGAAGTTAGTGATCCTGCTAATAAAGGACAGCCAGTGTTAGAGAGGTACAGTTTCCTAGTAGGTTGAAGGAGAAGAGTGAAAGGGCTACCCTGCAGAAGAGAAGGGCTTCTTGGCATGCTTAAAGTGAGCCAGAAGGAAGATGGGGCAAGTGTGACATCAGATGAAAGAACTTTTGAGCAGTGTCTTAGACAGGATTTCCATTACTGTGATGAAACTCCCTGATGACAACAACAAGTTGGAGAAGAAAAGGTTTATTTCAGCTTACACCTCTCAGGTCATAATCACTGAGGGAAGTCAGGATAGGAAGTCAAATAGGGTAGGAATCTGGAAGCAGGAGCCGAGGCCATGGAAGGGTGCACCTTACTGGCTGGTTCCCCTTGGTTTGCTCAGCCTACTTTCCCATAATACCCAGGACCACCAGCTGAAGGATGTTGTTGCAGGAAATATTAAAAAATGAGCTGGCACATTCCCTCCCTAGTGCTGGGACCAGCAAGCCATATCACTATGCCCTGGCAGGGTCCTGCTGGCTCTATTCCACATTCCAGTAACCAAATTGAACCACCAACCATGCTATTAGATATCACAATACCCAGTAACCCGGTAAAATCAAAACTCTTAAAGCTTATAGTTAACCAATCAGATTTACGTATCAATAAAAATCACAATTTACAAGATGCCAATACAATAATTTCAGAGCCAATTGATAATGATAAAAGCTTTATCCCAGTTATTCTAACCTTATGATAGCTGGTTCAAGCCATGCTGGTTCATGTCCAACTCTATTCTTCTAGCACACACAGTGGGCTAGGCCCTCCTACACCAATCACCATTAAGAAAATGCCCTACAAGTTTGCCTACCACTGGATCTTATAGGGGGGATTTTCTCAATCAAGGTCCCCCTGTCAGAAGACTCTTGGCATTTGTCAAGTTGACAGCAAAATTAGCTAGCACAAACAGTGCTCCATCTAGCCACAAGCTTCAGTCTGCTTCCGTGGATGAGTTTGAGTTTGTTAAAGACCCTGGCATGTTAAAGTGATAGGTACCACCTTTGACCTCAGGATCAAAAGAACAAAATACGTCTAAACCTGCAACTTGAGCTTCTTCATCTGTTTACAGGATCCATTGTAATCACTGAGACGGTGAGTTGTTGACACACTGTTTCATTCACCCTCCCAGTGACTGTTTGTGAACTGCAAGATGGCCAGTCACTGATGGAAATGTTTAATTTCTTCTTGGAGGTCAGCCTTACACCATTTCTACTTGCACCAATTCCTGAAGTTTGTTTCAGGCTGAATTATTTTAGCACATGCCATTCATTCATAAAGCTAAAAATAGAATAAATTCAAAGGGAGGCTTTCAAATTATTCTTTTGAAAAAAAGTGGCAGGATGTGTCTCAGAATCCCAGGTGCTATTTACACCATTTGATTATTATGAAAAGCCGGAAAGTCGTGTCAGTGTGGGTTGTTTGTTTGTTTACAGGTCAGAATTTGGTCATAACTTGGTACACAGAGGCCAACTACAGCTGCTGATTTCTCAATTTTACTTCTTAAGTTACTATCAGGTAAGTTTATTTACCATAGTTCCTGGGGAGGGTGCTTGTGTGTATGAATATATACCACATGTGTTGTACAAGACCATTTTATGTGAACATAAGTGTAAAACCTTGGAACTATAGTTACAGACAGTTGGGAGCCACTGTGTAAATACTAGAAGTGAAACGTGTTCTCTGCTAGAGTAGAAAGTGCTCTTATTGGCTGAGCCTTCTCTCCAGCCCCTATTTATTACAGTTCTGAATGTCTCCTAAAGGGATATGTGCCCAGGTTACCACTATAGAGTGGTGGCTAGATCTAGAGGTGGGGCCTTACATGCCCTTATGTGCAGTCTTCAGTCATTGAAGGCATGCACTTGAAGGAGATGGGGGACTCTGATCTCTTCCTCATTTGTTTCCTGTCCACAGAGGAGGAGTTTTCTCCATCACATGCTCACAGCCATTACCATCTAGCATTCCCCGTCTACAAGGGGCCTAAAAGCCATGGACCTTCTTCATCACAGACTGGAACCACCGAGACGCAATGGAAACCTTGTCTATTTGTAATTTAATGACTTCAGCTATTTTGTTATAGAAAGCTAGGTAACATAAAATTTATGACCCATGTTGCCCTAACTGAGTTCATCACTTGGAACGGGTTCTTGTCCCCAGCATCACAGTGAAAAACCAAGAAGCCTGAGAATGTTAAGCAGAGTAAGATAGAGTGCATCTCCACCAAACATGGGTAACAGTACAGAAGCTGGCCACCGACCAGACGTGGCTGACAAAACCAAACCTGGGGTCCCAGTGCTCGGCTTGGCTTTGGGTAAGTCCTAGTTGAGTTCCTCTATTCACACTCTCCCCATCCCTTCCACATGAACAATGTGAAGGATTTAATCTTAAGGAACAAACTGAATGGTTTAAAGATGGATTAAACAATCTACTTAATCCATGTTTTGTTTTGCTTTGTTTTGTTTTGTTTTGTTTTTAAATTGCCTAGTGACAAAGAATGGATTGAAGGGAGCATGTAATAAATATGTCTTCAGGGTGTGCCCTGGTCACAGCCCTAAGGTGGTCCCATGACTGTTAAAGCCAACTCACCCAGACCAATGCTCAGTGTCCTGAGGCAGACTCTTGACCCAAGGGCAACCAGTCAGCTCTGGCAGTCTCAACAGACAGAGGTGTAGAGATACATTGGATATTCTTGCCTGTGCCCTCTTCCTCTGTCTCTGTCTCTCTCTCCCTTCTGCCATCTTTCCCTCCAGATATTATGGCTGAATTTTCAAGGGTGAAACTCCTTTTTAAAGGGGTCTTTAATTTTTTCATGCCCAAACTAGCTCATTCCTTCCAATAACATTTGATTATTCTGATGGTCTTTTCCTTCCTCCATGTGCCCTGAGTTGAGGTGGTCGTCAGCCTTGCTACTGGGATCCATAAAGTTAGATTGAGTTCATAGCTCATAATCTTTCCTTATCTTCCTCTTCCTTAACTTTCTTTTTCACCCCTCCACTCTATCCCATCCATTTATCAACACTTCTCTCTCACAGAATGATTGAAGGCTAGACCTCCTGCTCTTAAGTGTCCACTGCGCATTGACACACTGTGTGAGCAGATACAGTTGCCCTGCATAAGCAGATACAGTTACACTGCATGAGCAGATACAGTTACACTGCGTGAACAGATACAGTTACACTGTGTGAGCAGATACAGCTGCCCTGCATGAGCAGATACAGTTACGTTGTGTGAGCGGATACAGCTGCCTTGTGTGAGCAGATACTGTTATACTATACTGCATGAGCAGATACAGTTGCACTGCATGAGCAGATACAGCTAAACTGCATGAGCAGATACAGTTACACTGCATGAGCAGATACAGTTGCACTGCATGAGCAGATTCAGCTGCCCTGCATGAGCAGATACAGTTACACTGCATGAGCAGATTCAGCTGCCCTGCATGAGCAGATACAGTTACATTGCATGAGCAGATACAGTTGTCCCGCAGTCTTCCCTTGGAAATGTGAGAGCTGAGTAAAGGGGAGGAGAGAAGGCTACAGTGACTTACTTCTGTTTCTCAGTCACACTTTGTCAGTAGAGAAGAGAAGCCTGCTCAGACAGCAAATGACAGCACCATATACAGAGGACTCAGAGATTTTTTTGTTTTTGTTTTTGTTTTTTTGTTTTTTGTTTTTGGAGACAGGGTTTCTCTGTGTAGCCCCAGCTGTCCTGGAACTCACTCTGTAGACCAGGCTGCCCTCGAACCCAGAAATCCGCCTGTCTCTGCCTCCCAAGTGCTGGGATTAAAGGTGTGAGCCACCACCGCCCGGCTGACTCAGAGATTTTTAATTCCACATCACCCTCTAAGACACAAAGTGGCCTGAAAACGGCATTGTATTGCACGACCCAAGTTAGCTGCTGGTAAACAAAACCAAATTGTGGCCAGTGGAGGCCACAAGTAGAAGATTCTATTTAGAATTGAATCAAGTTAGGGGAAGTGAGAGTCATCACACACATACACACATACACTCACACAGGCACACACACTCTCATGCACACACACACACACACACACACACACACACACACACACACACATACGAGTGACATGACAGAGAGATGAATACATAGGAATTCTGGATCACCAAAATGTTAACTGAAGTTAATTAGATTGAGATGGCTCATGCATTTTTGTTTGATTTACTGAGATTTTTCTTATGTGTTTTTCTTACTCTTTTATAATGAACATTACATTTATTATCCTACTGTATTGGTGCTGTAAGCAGTCAGGGGAGAACCAACGAAGGAGCACCTTTGGCAAAATGCTTGTGTAGTGTGCATAATGCCCTGGGTTCCATCCCTAACACCTTATAAAGCCGGCCTCATGTCACAGGCTGCCTGTCATCCCAGCACTTCAGAGGCAGAGTCAAGAGCATCAAGTCATACTTGGATAGATAGCAAGTTCAAGTTTATCGTTGGAGGGAAAAGAAAAAGAGGAAGAAAAGGAGGAGGAGGAGAAAGAAGATGAAGAAGAAATAATTGTTTTTCCAAGAAAGGAGGCAAAAGAAGCAAGGAAAGGAAAAAAGTAAAAAGGGGTAGAATTGTTTTTCAATTGCCCCATCACTTTGAGGCCCTGCAGTGAGCCCTGGTGCCAGAACTGGTTTTTCTGATCTGCTCTGCATAGAGATGGTTTCAAAGCTGGTGTGTGTGTGTGCTTGCACGTGCATGTGTGTGTGTGCATATATGTGTCTGTATGCATGTCTATACCACCAAAAAGGGGGAACAGAGGGAAGCCATCTATATACAGAAAGCCTGCTCTCACAGAGGATTTAGTCAATAGGAAAAGACTTTGTTCCTGATTCAAGCTTACACTCAATGAGACAATTGTTGAGGTCAACTTCAAAGCTGGGCTGAGGTACAGCTGTGGGTGAGAGCTGCCACACCTCCACATTTGGCAGAGAGCCACCCAAACTCACTGCAAACAAGTGGGCTCAGTGAGTTGGTCCTCAAGGGATTGGACTGATGGAGTCAAGATGTGGAGACTTCAAACATGCCGCATCGTCCTGTTTTCTCTCCCTCCTCGCACCTTGCTACCTCCTTGTATCTGTTTACACACTAGAGATGCACACACAAACACACACCTCAGTCCATACCCTCCAGAGTTCCAGAGAGAGGAGCTCATGAGAGCAGGAGGTGCCTGGTGTATAAGCTAGGCTGAGACCCTGACATTCAAAAGGACGCTTCTCCCTGGGTTGGGGCTCCTAGCTGGGAGCCTGCCTTCAGTTACCTTCACACTGAAGTAATGATCAGGTCTTTTAAGCTTATTAAGAATCTTTCATTTCTTTCATTTCATCTTAAAGATTAATTCAAAGATCTCTAAGGGCCTTGATGGTTTGTTTTTTTTTTTTTTAATGAATTTGTTCGTTTTACTTTAATACTTGTGATACTTATTAAGTATACAGATGATATGATACAAGACACATTTCAGAAAGGGCGACTCCACATATCAGGACAGTAATTAGCAATTGCATTCCTTTTCAATGCCCACAGATCATTGTTACACTATTTTATTGAACTTAGGTCTTATGAATGCTTAGCAAGTATACCACAGAGCTCACCCTCCTCACAGGTTGAGTGGAAACTTGTGAGGATAACAACATAATGGGGAACTCCACCAGCAGAGTGGCTCGGGTTCCTTCTGGTCTCTCTGGGCTGGTGTCCTGAGCAGACCCTGGACCCAGGCTCCACAGCCAGTCCCACACACCCAGAGGAAGCTGCTACACTCCCAGGTGCTCTAACAAGCCCAGGATCACAGGATCTCAGAATCACAGGATCACAGAGACAGCCTGACTCTAAGGAGTTCTGATACAACCAGGATCACAGGAAAGACTGGCTCCAGGCATATTTAGCAAGGGCAGGTAGCACTAGAGATAACCAGATGGTGGGAGGCAAGCATAAGAAAATAAACAACACAAACCAAGGTCACTTGGCATCATCAGAACCCAAGACTCCTACCATAGCAAGTCCTGGACACATCATCACACTGGAAATGCAAGAATCAGATATAAAATCACTTATCATGATGATGATACAGGACCTTAAGAAAGACATAAATAGCACCCTCAAAGAAATACAGGAGAACACAGGTAAAGAGCTAGAAGCCCTTAAAGAGGAAACACAAAATCTCTTAAAGAACTCCAGGAAAACACAATCAAACAGGTGAAGGAAATGAACAAAACCATCCAGAATCTAAA
>NW_022196896.1:44833696-44838884 GCF_008632895.1 Mastomys coucha
CCAAGCAGAACCATTGTTCATTGAAACAGTTGGTGAATGACTTTATGGATAGAGTATCTTAATACACATAACATTTCTTAAATGAATGTAACCTGTTCTCTGTGGGCTGAGGATGAAGTCACTCACTCAAGTCAAATAGCTTTGACCATAGGAAGAAGTCTGTATCCAAAAATTGTGCCTACAATTCATTCCTTGGCGCAGCAGAACTGTCAACTCTCAACTTAGCTATGATGGAGGTAAAATCCTTTGGTGATGTGAGGGTCATTGAAGTACAGCCTTATTACAATGAAATCCAATGTCTAAAAATTGTTCTTATTTTGGGCTTGTACCACAGTTAGAGCCAAGATTTTAAACTCTACTAAATACAAAGCAAACAATCAAAAAGACTTTATATATTCATGTTCATTTAAGAAAATACTGGTAGTGATGTATTATTTTGAAATATACAGTTAATATGTTTGGAGTTATTTAAAATTTATACTGAGAAAAACATGTGTATTTTCAGTATTGCTGTAGACAAGCATCTACATGACACTGTTCAATTGATTGTTGTTTTATATCAAACAACTTTTATAATACTCATTTTTATTATTATAATATTTTATAAATTTTAAGGAATATGACAAAAAAGATATTGTAGGTATTGAAGAGGGGGTCTGTGGGAGGAGTTGGGGTACAAAAGGGAACAAGAATGTGATTTAATTCTATTTACTTAAAATATGTTTTTAAATGTTAACAAATTCAGACAAATTGAAATCATGTAACTTTTCTCATCATAATGCAATAAAAGTTAAAAGACAAACAAACAAACAAACAAAAACAAGATAATGGGATAAAATTCTATGGGAGAAGTGAAATGGAAATTCAGGCCTGAGAGACAAAGGAAGGCTTTTCCACCCTTAGGAAAGAAATTCATACTCATTCCTAGACATCTGGTTGGCAATTAACCTGGAGAGAAGCCAGCCAGCCAGTATCCAAGCCAAGCACAGTAAATGGAGCTTCATTATCTGGACATATAATAAAGGAAAAAAGCATAGGAAGTCACCACTGGAGTATGTGGACTTAATGCAGGATAAGAACTGGACAAGCGAAAAGAGGTAGAAGACAGAACGATGTGGTCATGGGCAGCTGAGCAGAAGCACGTGGATAGAGATGGAGTATGACAAGGGACAGTTGAAAGCTTGCTATGGTTGGGGCCACATGGCTCATGGAGTTCTCCTAAGTTCTATGCTGGCAGTGAAAAGGGGACACTTAGAATTGCTACACAATTGCTCTAAGGTGATTTCTATTTCATAGGGCTGTTTGTGCCCAGGGACATGATAAGGACGGTATGTTTAGTACAAAAGGAACAAAAAGATCTGCCCTCCCAAATGCTGTCTTTACCATCTCTAGCCCACTATAGTGTTCCTCTTCTCCACACTGACTATATTTCCAGATCAAAGTGATGAGTCTGTTGCAATGTATTCTCAGAGAACATGCTGGAAGACTCCAGTAGAGTGTCAGCCTTCTTCCCAATCCTCCCCTGCCTGGTAGGATCTTCTCTTCTGTTAGGTGAGCTTTTTCTGACCTGTGCTTTACCTGTGCCTGCCTGACCATCACAGCTAGGACAGTTCTCACAGCAGGAGGACCCCCACTTGTTGTTTCCAGGTGACACAAAGAATGTGTTTGATTCTGAGAAGCAGACCTTGCTACAGTTTCATTCAGAACATTTGATATCCAAATAAACCACTTCCTTGATTTTTCTTAAAATTGTTCAAATAATCATGTGCCAAATTATGATATTTGTGTCTAGGGGGGCTCCTAGAGGACAGCAACCCCATGAGATAGTATCCCATAGAACACCTTGGCCATCTTAGTGCTTGCGAGCATACTCTACAATGCCCGTGCAACAACATCTCTTAGGAACAGTGTCTAGATTATGTGCCTATTTTTAAGCAGCCCATGGTCAAACCTAGGAAAATGCCACAAAAAGCCTTTTATTTCACTGAAGCAGCAATTGCCCTGGAAAACTACCCTCATTGGCAAGCATGTGTGATTCAGCTCATATTTTTTCTTTAATTGAGATGGGATTAGTATAACATAAAAATTTCCTTTTTAATATGAATGATTCATCTAACTAACATCAAAGACAGACCCAGTGCAATGTGGTCCCACTGAGCTGGACCGATAATGAAGAAAATGAAGATCATTTAATCACTGCCAGAACACTCAAGGCTCTCGTAGGATAATAAAAGCTGGGGAGTATTTAGTGCATTCATAATATTGTGCAATAATTACTCCTGTCTAGTTCTGAAGGATTTCTCACCCCCATATCACCTACAGAAAGAAGCCTGTAGCTTTTAAGCCACAACTCCTGACTCCATCCTCTGTTTGTTAGAATTTGCTACTTCTGGCTATTTCATAGAAGGAGAATCACATGACTTAAGATGTTCAGTCACTGACTTACTTCACTATAGCAATATTTTTAGCACTTATCCACATTGTCATGTGTATTAGTGGTTCATTTTCTTTCTTTTTCTTTCCTGAGCGATATTCCATTGCATAGATATACCACATTTTTAACATTCTAAGGAATGTGCTAAGTTCCTTTCCACATTAACAATGCCATGTTCTGTTCTTGGCAGCAATTTGCCATTATTGAATTATTATAGATACTCTAGTAAGTATGACCAGGAATCTTATTGTGGTTTTGATTTGGCTTTCCCCAAGGACTAGTCATACTGAGTAGTTTGTGGTGTATTTGTTGGCTATTTGTCTACCTTCTTTAAAGAACATCTGTCTAAGTCCTTAGCCCACTTTTTAATTGAACTGTTTGCAAATCACTCTAAAAAGTGGTATTTGTTCACCAAACTATTCTTAGTTATGTGTGTGTGAAAAGTGTATGGGTCTGGGTGGTGGTTTAATCTCAGCACTTGCGAGGCAGAGCAGGTAGATCTCTATGAGGTAGATGCTAGCCAGACTGATCTACAAAGCAAGTTCCAGGACAGTCAAGGCTACACAGAGACCACGGAGAGATCCTATCTCGAAAGACCAAAACCCAAACAAAAACAAAAAACAAACAAAAAAGTGTGTGTGTGTGTGTGTGTATGTGTGTGTGTGTGTGTGTGTTCATGGGGAAGAAGGTGTATGCGTGCTGTGGCTACAGGCATCTATTCCAATCTCTCCCCATAGTATTAATTTGTTTATGAATTTGGAAAGTGCTGGGTTTAACCCATGCATGCCAGGCAGTGATCTCTACCACTTAGCTGCAGCCCCAATCCCTACCTCACCCCCTTCTTATTCTACCTTCAGTCAGAACTCTAATATACACCTCCCTGTTGGACACAGGGTCTCTCACTGAACCTGGAGCTCTTAAATTCAACTAGACTGGAGCAAGATGTAGAGATCTTCTGAGCTCTGCTTTCCCGTCACTGGGATAGCTTCCTTTCATGTCAAGGCTGGAGCTCAAACTGAAATCGTCATGCTCTTAACCAACTGAAGCACCTCCTTAGCCCCCATGGTGGTCTTTTCTCATGCAGGTTACAAAACAGATCAGTGTCCTAACTCGCTCTAGTCAGGACTCTTACAACACAACGGTCAAGCTCTTCCTTTTGTGTCTGTTTTCTAACACTTCAGATAGTAATCGAAATGTTACTGAGTCTTTGCAGGGGGAGTTTGATTGGCAAGATTGGCAAGAAACGGTAGCCAAATGCTTGGTGAAGATAAGGAGACAGGTTTTCTGGGTCCCAGGGAGGGAGAGAACAGGGTATAGAACAAGACCCTTGTAGGCCAGGGAAGAGAGAGGAGACAGGTACCATGCAGCCCAGCTAGTTCAGGTCAGACCCAGTGGCGGCTCCTGCTACTGGAAGAATTCCAACACATGATAGTTGATGAGCTTAAAACAAGAGATTCCTCACCCAGTGGTTGTGTCATCTGCCGGATTTTAAATACTAAGATTATCTGGCATTTTCCATTTAGAGCAATTCTGGTGGGCAAGAGAGAGGGTGCAGCCTCGTGGCGGTCATTGATGGTTGGCAAACCCAGCCAACAAAGGTGGATGGTCTATGGAAGGTGAGCAGTAGCTACCTCCAGGCATTTGCAGGAGGGATGTTTGCAGAGTGATGTGGCAGAGCCAGCCAGAGGAACAAAGGATTGCTGGTCTCTGGAAGAGGCCAGCCAACAACATGGTGGCCGCTGTTCTTGGAGTAGCCAGGATCTCAGGAAAGTGTTAGCTAGCAATCTGGAGATGGAATAGCATGGAGCTGAGTGAGATCACAGTGGTCCTTGGTGGCTTGGTGGAACTAGTCTTGAGAGGTTAAGAGAGCTCAGGCAGAGGTCTCGAGAAGGAGCTAGCATGTTTGTTTGTTTTTTTAAAACTGCACGCAACAAGTCCTTACTATATGTTTACTGTGTTCTTACAGCTTTAAGTATTTTACCTCTATTAAATTATCGAATCTTGGTGATTCGATAGGATGCATTTCATATAGAAGAAAAACTATTACTACCTGGTTCCAAGTCACACATCAAGAAAATGGGAGAGCTGGCATTTCCCTGAACACAACTTGAATAGACATTGGGAAATGTAACAGAATTCGCTTGAAGTAATGCTGATTTCAGGTTTGCTTTGTTTTGTTTTGACTTGGGTTATAAGCTCTAATAGTTGATTTTCTTTTTTTTTTTTTGAAAGTTTATTGATTTTTTTTTGGATGTACATATGGATGTTCACAAATGTAGTACATACTGATAGGGTATTTTTGTCATATTCTTTAAAATTTATAAAATATTATAACAATAAAAATGAGTATTATAAAAGTTGTTTGATATAAAACAACAATCAATTTAACAGTCTTATGTAGATGCTCATATATAGCAATAGTGAAAATACATTTTTCTCAATATAAATTTTAAATAACTCCAAACATAATAACTGTATACTTCAAAACAATACATCATTACTAATATTTTCTAAAATGAACATAAATATATAGTCTTTTTGTTTGTTTTGTATTTAGTAGAGTTTAAAACCTTGCCTCTTACTATGGTACAAGCCCAAAATAAGAACAATTTTTAGACATTGAGTTTCATTGTAATAAAGCTGTACTTCAATGACCCTCACATCACCAAAGGATTTTACCTCCATCAGCTAAGCTGAAAGTTGATAGTTCTGCTGCACCAAGAAATGAATTGTAGGCTCAGTTTTTGGATACAG
>NW_022196896.1:44839266-44842537 GCF_008632895.1 Mastomys coucha
TTCTCCAATTACCAAATTAGAGAGATCATTGGATGACAATCATCAAATTTCCAATTCCTCATATTATTCGATTTCAATCGATTAGGATATGTTGGTAATATTAATTTTTTTTTAAAGATTTATTTTTATTTATTTTATGTGTATGAGTACACTGTAGCTGTACAGATGGCCGTGAGCTATAGTGTGTGGCTGCTGTTGATCTCAGGACCTCTGCCGGCCCCACTCGCTCTGGCCAGCTCACTTGGGCTCTGCTGGCTCCAGTCCCTCTTGCTCAGGTGTAATTTACTGCAGCTGTCTTCAGACGCACCAGAAGAGGGCGTCCGATCTCATTACGGGTAGTTGTGAGCCACCATGTGGTTGCTGGGATCTGAACTCAGGACCTTCGGAAGAGCAGTCAGTGCTCTTACCCGCTGAGCCATCTCGCCAGCCCCAGTAATATTAATTTTCAAATTAATATATTAAAAAAGTAATTGTCCCTTCCTATTGTTTTTGTTGTAAGAGGTGGAATTAGGTTTGTGTGGATTTGTTGAAAGATTACCTTCTTGCTTCTTCTAGGGTGTAGTTTTGCTCCTTATGTTGATGTTTTCCATCTATTATCCTTTGTAGGGCTGGATTTATGGAAAGATATTGTGTAAATTTTGTTTTGTCATGGAATATCTTGTTTTCTCCATCGATGGTAATTGAGAGTTTTGCTGGGTATAGTAGTCTGGGCTGGCATTTGTACTCTTGTAGGGTCTGTAGGACATCTGCCCAGGATCTTCTTCAACATATACCACATACAAAGACATACATACTAGATTTATGCATTTAAAACACACAAA
The DNA here is from genome assembly GCF_008632895.1 of Mastomys coucha. NCBI lineage: Eukaryota > Metazoa > Chordata > Mammalia > Rodentia > Muridae > Mastomys > Mastomys coucha. The sequence continues at coordinate 44,840,088 of NW_022196896.1, forward strand.
CGAAACCTGAAGGCTGTGTTGGTAAAAGCCTGGATGAAAACCCACAGGTTCCTTACCACTGTATGTCTTCAGAAGCATGTTTTTGCTTTGATATTTGTTTTTGACAGTAGGTAATGAGAGAGGGGTGCCATCCATGGAGTATTGGAAACCTTCAGTACAATTTGTGTTCACACTGGTTTAGTAAATGACCATACCAATCTCCACCTTAAGACTGGTAGCAAGAGGAGTCAGCACACCATTCTGCCTCTGCCTCTCTTAATACCTCCCTCTCCCTTTTCTCTCCCCACTCCTCTCTTTTTTTCTCTTTCTCTCCCTACCCACTCCTACTCCTTTTCTCAAACACACACACATTGCATTTATTAATCTGTTTCTAAGTCTTGGGTGCCTGTGTGTTGAGATATCACTGCAAGTGTGTCTGAATAATGACAATAGCTCTCTATTTGTGCTAGCACATGCTAGGTACTACATTTCACTAATGTCTTATTTTACTCCTCAGCTAGTGCTGCAAGTCAGGCATTCCCAGCCTGTGTTCTGAGAGGAAAAACTCAAACTCGGTTTCATGACACTACCTCCTATGCCACCTCACCCACGCCTCTCCAGGCCTTGGGAGGAATGAACCAGAACTCAGAGCCCAGCTCCGTGGACATGAAGCCATAGTACTGTGAAGTCAAGTGCAGAGTGTTTTGCTAGGGAAGACAGGGGGCATTAGATGCTCGGATTACTTACTGATGGCATTCCAGCCTGTCAGCTTCTCATTTCTGTCTAAGTAAGAGTGAAAATGAGAGGCTCTAGGGTGAGCTGAGGAAGAGAGGCATGGAAATATCTGTCCTTCTGGGTCTTATGAAACAATTAAAGCAGAATTCAGCCAGCCCGGCCTTGGCCCCCTGTCTACACCACACTACATTTCTTCCATGATATGTCAGGCACTGTGGGGGAAGTACTTAGTTTTCATACATAATAAAATGCTCTGTTTTCCTCAGAGCTCCAGCCTGGGCGCAATATCCCCCCTACAGCATGTTCTCAGCAACCATTGAATAAGTGCGGGCTATTACGACCATTGTTCCTTCTTCCTGCCAATGTTATATGAGGGTGTACTGTAGCTGCACTGTCCTCTCTAGAGCTGGGATGTTTTCCAAGGCAGGCACTGCCTTGTTCTTGAGGTCTTGCTCCTGGGCTGTGCCTGGCACTCAGTAAGCATTTGTTGAGTGACTGCTTTATAAGAAAGTTGGCCTCCAGTGCAAGGTTCCGATGGATTGTATGCTCTGCTTGCAGCCTTCACATAACACTCCTGTTCCTCAGGGGAGGGGTGGGCCAGTCCTTTGAAGCCACGACATTAAAGAAACACTGGGTTTTGGTTACTTTGTGTATGGTATTTTGACATAGGAAGACAACTGTGGTATCCTTTGGAGGTAACTTGTTAAAGATATACTTTTCCTTAAATTTATCCTTGATGAGGAAGTTGGCTAGATGTTTGACTTTGTGCAAAACTTGAAATTGAACCTAAAGCTGTGATAGGCAAAGGTTTTATCATTGAGTTAAACACTCAGACTCCTAATTTTCTTGTCCTTAAAAATCAAAGTATAATAGATAATGAACATCTGAAATGTATTGTGCATGATTATAATGATAATTTTCAATAAAATTAATTTGAATACAATATAGAAGAGGGTGAAGGAAGGAAAAGAGGGGAGACATATGCCTGATTGTTTATTATGGTTTCAAAACTTATATGCAGTTAGAGAGTTGAACTTAGATCTGAAAATAACAACCACAAACCCCAACCCATAATACATTCTTGGGTTAGAGAGTAGAGGTGGTCTCCTATTTTGCACTGATTTGCATAATACAAATTAAAGAGAATTCATTTTGCAGTTCTTGACTTAGTACTCTCCCTGGAAAACAGTTCTGGAATGTTTATGATTGGGAGACAGTATTTATTTCATTACTTTCTCTCTGACTATGCCTACAGGTCTCACTGAAATATGTTTTATTTTTAGGATTTATAAATCAAACCTATTGTAAGGATAGCATACAGCACAAAATATGGTTACCAGCAAATATGCAGCTTCATTCAGATGTCCTTCTTTAAAAAAAAAGATTTATTTATTTATTTTATTTATATGAGTACACTGTAGCTGTCTTCAGACACATCAGAAGAGGGGATCCAATCCCGTTACAGATGGTTGTGAGCCACTATGTGGTTGCTGGGATTTGAACTCAAGACCTCTGGAAGAGCAGTCAGTGTTCTTAAATGCTGAGCCATCTCTCCAGCATTCAGATGCCCTTCTTCAGCATGAGAAAGAGTTTAGCCACTGGGGCTTGTCCTTCAGGCAGGCCTATCCTGAAATAGTTAATGTGTTCTTTTCTTTAAAAATTTGTAAGTCAGGTTTAGGAGCTCTCTGGTGGAATTTTTGGGGTCACTTAAGTATACTATCATATTATCAGCAAAT
>NW_022196896.1:44848004-44850907 GCF_008632895.1 Mastomys coucha
TTTAATGTATCTGCTTTGAGGTGAAGGTCCCTGATCCATTTGGACTTGAGCTTTGTACAAGGAGAAATTTACATGTAAATAAAGAAAATATCTTAAAAAAAAAATTGTAAGTCTAGGGCCCAAGAGATGGCTCAGACGTTAAGAGCACTGTCTGCCCTTCTAGAAGACCTTGGTTCAATTCCCAACACCCACATGGCAGCTCATAACTATCTGTAACTCTTGTTCCAGGGGATCCAATACCTCACACAGACACATATGCAATCAAAACATCAATCAACGTAAAATAAAAATTAATAATTATTTTTTAATTGCAAGTCTATGTTTAAAGACAATATGACCATTTAAACAAGTAATACTTAATTTAAATGATTTCATTCTTATTCATTTCAACATCTAAAAGCACTAGTTTGAATGTTAACATTTAATGGAGCTGCATGGACATTTAACATGAGCATCAGCTAAGGACCTAGAGGAAGGGCTCAGCACTTAGAAGCATTTGCTGCTCTTGCAGAGAACCTGAGCTTCGTCCCTAGGACCCACATCAGGAGACTCCAAACCACCTGTGACTCTAGCACAAAGGAATCTAATGTCTTCTTTGACTTCCTTAGGTATCTGTGTGAAACACACACACACATACACACACACACACACACACACACACACACACACACACACAATTTGAAATATTTTTTAAAGATAAAGATACATAGAAAACACTAAATCATTAGCAGGTGATAACCTTTATGTCTGAGAGCCAAGGGCATGCCCTTGATACAGGGCTCCTTCTTTGAACACAGAACCCTTACCTGAGAAGAACAGGTGGAGCCACTTACGACGGCCCCATCAGCAAGTCAGCACATCCTCTGTGTTAGTAGGTCCTCTCTCAGACCTACTAACAACTTCATAAGTGACCCAAACTTTCATTAATGTTAAATCCCCAGATAGGGTCTGTTCTACATGAGTGCAGCAGAGGTTTGAGGTTTGCTTGTTTGCTTGTTTGCTTTCTTCTGTCTGGTAATGGAAGATATTTCTTGATGGGAGAAGAACAGGCGTGCTGTGATTTTCTCTATTATTGAAGAATTGATATCAGATCAGTGGTAGGAAAACATTCTCATGCCCTTGACCGTGGTATGTTGTGTCCTTATCCCTCAGCCTCTGAGGGCTAGAAGGTGCTTTTGACTAGTCCCACATTAGCACTCTGCCCCATAACCTTACCATTACAGGCTTACGCTTCTGTCACATCTCAGACTCAAGTCCCTTAAAGCACCTCGAATCATTCATCTGGGCCCTTGGAATCCTAGCCTTTAGAAACATTTTATGACTAGTAGCTCACTGGGTGTTTGAAAATGTCATTGACATTTCAGTGGATTCAAGGATTTTAAAACAACTGCTTTCTAAAAAATATCCCTACTACTTAAAGAACACATGTGCATAAATTTCTGTTTATGCAAAAAACACAGGAAAAACCAATTGCAAAAAAATATTTAGAAATATCACTTCTTGATAACAAGAAAAGTATTAGCTAGGGTTACATGTATGCGTGTATTTAAGAGTGAGTATGTTAGTAAATTCTGCATGTATATTCACAGGTCTTCTCAAGTATTTTCAAAGTGTGTAGAATATACTCAGTCATGTTTGTGTATAGGTACATCATGCATATGAAAGCCAGAAGGGCTCTCCAGTATAATTGATCACATGCCATCAGCATTTTAATTCATTGATTTTTTTTTTCATACAAGGTCTTTCCTTGGCCTGGAACTCATAGCACAGGCTAGCATGATTGAGCAGACTCATCAGAGGTCGGCTTGTCTCCACTTTCACAGCTCTGAAATTATGGTCACCCGGCACCCCAAATGGTTTCTGAAATGTAGTTTCTGGACCATTTAGCTCAGGTCATCATGCTTGTGAGGTAACTGCTTTGTTGACTAAGCTATTTCTCCAGACCTGTTAGCAAAAGCTAGGTGACTACTGATTGGAATGGTTCTGAGCTCTTGAACTAAGACCAGCTAAGTAGAATCACTTATGCCAAGTCCAGCACCACAAACTCAAAACTAGGCTACTTAGCTGGCCTTTAAAGAATTCTTAAGTTGTCTATCTGCACTTATAAAAATGTTAGACAACACCTGTCCCAGCACCGTGAGTAACTGGGACCAGCAAGACCAGGCATAGGAACTCTGCCAGCCCATTGGCTCGGGTTGCTTTCAGCCTGTCTGGGCTGCCTGGTGCCCTGAACAGACCTTGGACGCAAACAATGCAGCTTGCCAAGACACCCAGAGGAAGCTCCACTCCCAGGTGCTCTACAAGCCCAGGGTCACAGGATCCCAGAATCACAGGATCACAGAAACAGCTTGACTGTGAGGAGTTCTGACACAACCAGGATCACAGGGAGGACAGGCTCCAGTCAGATTTAGCAAGGGCAGGTAACACTAGAGATAACCAGATGGCAGGGCTCAAGCGTAAGAAAATAAACAACACAAACCAAGGTCACTTGGCATCATCAGAACCCAATACTCCCACCATAACAAGGCCTGGACACATTATCACACCAGAAAAGCAAGATTCAGATATAAAATCACTTCTCATGATGATGATACAGGATTTTAAGAAAAACATAAATAGCACCCTCAAAGAAATACAGGAGAACACAGGTAAAGAGCTAGAAGCCCTTAAAGAGGAAACACAAAAAATCCCTTAAAGAACTACAGGAAAACACAATCAAACAGGTGAAGGAAATGAACAAAACCATCCAGAATCTAAAAATGGAAATAGAAACAATAAATCAGAAAGAGAGACAACCCCGGAGATACAAAACCTAGGAAAGAAATCAGGAGCCAGAGATGCAAACATCACCAACAGAATACAAGAGATAGAAGAGAGAATCTCAGAGGCAGAAGACACCATAG
>NW_022196896.1:44851312-44858085 GCF_008632895.1 Mastomys coucha
TTACCATAGATGGAGAAAACAAGATATTCCATGACAAAACAAAATTTACACAATATCTTTCCACATATACAGCCCTATAAAGGATAATAGATGGAAAACATCAACATAAGGAGCAAAACTACACCCTAGAAGAAACCAGAAAGTATTCTTTCAACAAATCCACAGAAACCCAATTCCACCTCTTACAACAAAAACAACAGAAAGTAACAATTACTTTTTCTTGATATCTTAATATGAAAATTAATATTATCAACATATCCTAATCGATTGAAATCCAAAAATATAAGGAATTAGAAATTTGTTGATTATCATCCAATGGTCTCTCTCATTTGGTACAATATTGTACAATTCTAATGGTCTCTCTCCAATATTGTACAATCCATATACACTTTGAGCTTGTTTGTTTGTGACAGTGTCATGCTGTATACAATATAATGGTCTTGAGATCTTGCTTCTCCTATCTCAGCCTCTCTATTAGTAGTATTGTTTATTTCATGTTTTTACACTATACTATGGTTTTCAGAACAGCTTAAATATTTCAAAGGTATTTATACAGCCAAAAGAAACATAGATGATTAACTAGAGAGGTTGCTTGTAAGAAAACAACAAAGAGTGAGACTGAATGCTTTACTTGATGTTTGTAACGCTTGTCTCAAGTTTGAAGAAGATAAATGCTTTTCAAAATCATTACAGCCAATGAAACAGATACCCTCACTTAATGTCTGTGCCACCCTCCAAGCAAAACCATTGTTCATTGAAACAGTTGGTGAATGACTTTATGGATAGACCATCTTAATACACACACCAATTCTTAAATGAATGTAACCTGTTCTCTGTGGCTGAGAATAAATCACTCGCTCAAGTCAAATAGCTTTGACCATAGCAAGAAGTCTGTATTCAAAAATCGAGCCTACAATTCATTCCTTGGCGCAGCAGAACTGTCAACTCTCAGTTTAGCTATGATGGAGGTAAAATCCTTTGGTGATGTGAGGGTCATTGATGTATATCCTTATTACAATGAAATCCAATGTCTAAAAATTGTTCTTATTTTGGGCTTGTACCACAGTAAGAGCCAAGATTTTAAGCTGTACTAAATACAAAACAAACACACAAGCAAAAAGACTATATATTCATGTTCATTTAAGAAAATACTAGTAGTGATGTATTATATTGGTATATACAGTTAATGCATTTGGAGTTATTTAAAATTTATATTGAGAAAAACGTATGTATTTTCAGTATTGCTGTAGACAAGTACCTACATAAGACTGTTAAATTGATTGTTGTTTTATATCAAACAACTTTTATAATACTTATTTTTATTGTTATAATATTTTACAAATTTTAAAGAATATGACAAAAAAGATATTGTAGGTATTGAAGGGGGCTCTCTGGGAGGAGTTGGGGTACAAAAGGGAAACAAGAATGTGATTTAATTCTATTTATTTAAAATATGTTTTTAAATGTTAACAAATTCAGATAAATTGAAATCATGTAACTTTTCTCATCATAATGTAATAAAACTTAAAAAAAATTTTGAGTGAGAGATACACACAATTTCAGGCAAGCCATTCTTGGCAGCTGGGGGATGATAAGAAAAGAGCTTCCATTTTAGTAAGAAAGCAGCTCTCATGCTTGCCATCTCTGTTTCTGCCATCCCTGGCCTCTCCTGTTTGTAAAGGCAACCTTTGCTGAGTACATGGGAACGCTCATTCTAGTCCTTAGGGTAAGGTGTTGCCACAGTTCAGGGTCACAAATGAAAGGCAACTAGAGACCTTTAAATGCACTGGAATTCTTTTCTTCTGGCAATATGTAAGAGGTCTGAAAAGTTATCATTATATATGATACAAGTGTAAACTTATATTCTACAGTAAGGTTAGTGGTAGAACTAGTCTCTGAGACATATTTTAAATGTGTGTAATGCCTGCTTGTATTAGGTGCCTGATAAATGATAGCTTTTAGATCCAAGTTAATGGAGCGATGGGAAGGAATCTCTCCTCTCCCCATGCCTCCCACCCACTCTTCTCTCCTTGCCTTAAACATCTGGCGGGCCTTTGTAGTTCTGGATGATTTGATTTGGAATTCATTAGTAATAATTGATGTGCTTTCTGGAATTTGTTTAAACAGTTAATCATGCAGCGGGTTACTAAACCAAAGGAATTGTTCAAAAGGAGCCCGCTAATCTGGTAGAGCAGAGATGAGCAATCGGAGAGCGCTAAGGCCCGAGGCTTTGGGAGGCTACCACAGCCCAACACCTTATCTACTTTGGGTAAGGTAGCTTGGATGGCATGAATCAAGAGAAACCACAGAAGTGTATAAACAGCAAAGTGTAAAATTTCCATTTTGTCAGGAGAGAAGCTAGCCAAACGTGTGTTTTCATGACTAAAGGGGGTACACAGCTGTGCAAAGAGCTATGCTTGGCATGTGAGAAGTTTAAAGCGGAGGTTAGGAAGGTCCATGAAGGTGTTCCTATGCAGAGTGAGGAGGCTGCTGTATGGCCATGCTGGAGACAGGACTCTTCTGGGATTTTGGATTATGGACTCACTTCAAAATCTTATGAAAGCTACTAATATCTGGCTGTAGAGCTGCAGATCTCTCTGTCTCTCTCTGTTTCTGCCTCTCTGTCTCTCTCTGTCTCTGTCTCTGTCTCTCTCTTCCCGCCCCCCCCAGTGTGTGTGTATGTGTGTGTGTATGTGTGTGTGTGTGTGTGTGTGTGTGTGTGTGTGTGTGTGTGTGTATAATGCCACTTGGTATACAATTTCAAATACAGGCTCCTGTCCCATGTCTAAGATCTCAAATTAAGAAATAGTAGAGCCAGTTGCAGTAGCACAAGCTTATAGTCCCAGCACCCCAGGATGGAACAGCTTCACGGACCTCTTTACCCCAGATTTAAACTTCTCACATACCAACTTCTCACATAGTTCCCAGGGAGAAAGGCAGGAAGACCTGTAGTTCAAGGCCAGCCTTGGCTACATAGCGACTGAGGAGCAAACCTGAGCTACCTAAGACCCTGCTGGAAAAACTCATTCACAAATGACATAAATAAATACAAATATACATTAAAAACAAAACCTTAGAAAAAGTTTTGGGGTATTGCTTTTTGGTAGAATGCTTACCTACTGTGTATGAAGCCTTGGGTATGCTCGTCAGAACTACACACACACACACACACATGAGGTGGGGGCAGATTTTTCCTCTCTTTACTAGGGAAAAGCTCTCACTATTTAGCCCAGGCTAACCTCAACTTCCTGGCTCTCCTGCCTAGCCTCCCACCTCCTGAAATTATAAGCCTGTGTCCCTGTATTTGGTGAAAGACAGATTCTTTTTTCTATTTCTGAAGTGCTCAGTAAATATAATAGCCCAGTCAAATGCTACAAAAGTTTCTCAGGGATAAGCCTTAACTTCTGTCCTTTTGTTACTAAGGACCAACACTTTATAGGCTGTGATGGGTCTGTGGGTAGATCATAACTCCTGCTGCCTACCCAAGAACACATCTCTAGAAAGCTCCCCTTAGTGTCTGGAATTCATATTTTCTCTATTTACCAAGTAGGCACTACCAATAATCCAATATAGGAAAAGTTAGGAAAAGTTCAGAATGGTTTAATTATGTATGGAGTTTATTGGTACTTATATCCACACAAAGTGTTGTCTTAGGGTTTTATTGCTGTGAAGAGACACCATGATCATGGCAACTCTTGAAAAGGAAAATTTTAAATTGGGGCTGGCTTAGAGTTTAGAGGTTTAGTCCATTATTGTCATGGTGGGGAGCAAGGCAACAAGCAGGCAGCCATGGTGCTGGAGAAGGAGCTGAGAGTTCTACATCTTCATCTGAAGGCAGCAGAGGAGACTGTGTGTCACTTCAGATATAGCTTAAGCATATATAACCTCAAAGCTCACCTTCACAGTGGCATACTTTTTCCAAAAGGGCCACATCAGCTAATAGTGACATTCCCTGTGGGACAAGCATTCAAACACATGACTCTGTGGGGCCTGTACCTATTCTAACCATCATATGTGTTAATGGTCTTGAAGACCATTTTATCCCTAGTTTGGTTAACTGTTCTAAAACTCAAGGACAGTTTCTTAAAGCCACTATACTAACATTACAACTAACACAACATAACAATAATTCTATGGTATCATCTACTATCCCAATTCCCCTATTATTGCTCCAATGTTTATTTACAGTGTGTGGTCAGGGCCTGTTACCTTGAGGGACATCACATGCAAAACAGGAAAGAAAATAAAACAAAGTGAAGTGGTTCTTGATAAGTTATTTCTGTGCTGGTGAAATAAACCAGTTCAAACCATCTTAAACTATAAATAAATGCAAGTTTATTGGGAAACTGCTCTTGGATGGCAAGTACACTGGCCCCAAGAAAGAAGGCCAGGGAAGTCACTGTGGGAGGGAGACAGAGGGGATAGGGAATAGAAAGAAAGAGCACACGCAGAGAAAGCAAAAGAGGAGGCGAGGAAAGGGGTGAAGAGATTAAAATGTCTGGATTATACAGGGAAGGCCTCTGGGCAAAGGGCAGCCCAGTCCCTAAGCTGGAGAGGTCAGGGTAGAGGGCCCGGTATATCAGTTAGAGACTGAGGGATGCTGGGAGAACCTGGAGGCCAGGTCTGCTTTGGTATATAAAATATGCACCTTGGCCCCTTGCCTTGGGTCTGAAACCCAAGAGTTCTGGATGCAGAGAGCCCAGACATGTGACTGTCGTTTGCTGTATGGAGTCTTGTGACCTCTAACCTGCCATTCAATTGCACAGTTGTCCACCATACTTCCATGAATGATTCTGCCTCCATTATACCATCTTAGCCATATCACAGTTTCATTTTGAGCTGAACACAGTAATCCATGTTCTTGTCACAGCCTCTAATGGTGTAAACCTAGCTGGTGTCAAGATGACATGGAGCTGCCAGGCTTCTTCCTCAGCTGCTTCATGTCTGCTGTCACCTATAACTCTGTGCCCTCTGCACGGCTCATGGTGTGGCACTCCTGAGAATCAAGGGGTGAGCTTTCTGGGCCCTGCCATTTCCTGGGCCACACAAAGACAGCACAAGGTGACCTTCAGACAGGTAACCCTCTGCTCTCCCACTCTCAGACTTCTCCATGAGGAAGAGAAGAGTTACAAAAGCAGAGTCAAGGAGAGACATTTACCGAAAGAGAAAGAGCCCTGGGGAAGGAAGGGACATTGGGTGCAGCCACACCCAGATTCTCTCTGCTTATGATGGTGCTTTTATCTGAGAAACCATATTGATGTTCCTACCCACTGCTGTAAGGTCTGACTCTAGCTTGCCCTGTAGAGGCTTCCATGAGCATTTCTTCTTTCTTTCTTCCTCTCTTTCTTTCTTTCTCTCTCTCTCTCTTTTCCTTCCTTCCCTCCTTCCTTCTCCTTTGCTTTCCCCCTCCTCTTTTTACTTCTCTTTTCCTTATTTTTTTGTTTTCTCTCCTTGTTCCATTTCTTTTGTTCATGTTCTTTTCATTGTCTGCCTAGCTCTTCTCCAGCCTTATCTTCCCCACATACAGAAACATTCTAGATGTTGTTCTGGAGGTGTGATCAAAGCATTGCAGAAACTCAGAGCCAGCAGAACCTGAGACTAAGGCTCAGAAAAGCTGTATTTTCTTCCTGATTTTGTCATTATTATCTGTGGCAGGCAGCACAAGATGAAAGACACTAATGTGCTTTGAAAAATGAAACAGAGCATACTTGTCTGTTTCTCCCAAGCTCCTACTGTCTAAGTAAGATTGAGAATGCCTGACAAGAGCAGGAACTCAGCAGTCGGCCTGTGCTGTGCCCAGCATTGGATATTCTCAGCCTGAAGACCTCTCTTTCTCTCTCTCTCTCTCTCTCTCTCTCTCTCTCTCTCTCTCTCTCTCTCTCTCTCTCTCTCTCTCTCTCTCTCTCTGCCTTAAAAGAGCCCATTTATAGCAAGAAACCCTGAAGAATGTGTGTGATATCAGGCATGCCATGAAACCTGAGAACCCAGAGACTCCTGAGCTCAGTTAAAAATCAAGGTCAATGCTGTCATTCCCAAATTATGGTTCCATTTAGCTCCATATCAAAGATTACGACCATGATGAGTGACCTGTGCCACTGGGTCCAGCCTGAAGCCATGAAAACAGAACCACAGGTAGACACTCTTATCTCTAACTACATTCCTGAATGGGCTGGAGCTGATGCTGCCAATAAGGGCCCATCCCAATAAAACAAACTACAGGGAAGAAAGGGGACTTTTGCCAACTGTCAGCTCATTGCTTCAAAGCACCCATGCATTTAAGCCCTCTCTTCCTTTTGAATGTTTCCAGCCAAAACATACAAAGTGCAGTAGAATAAACAAAATAGAACCTGTAAGCAGCAGTGACAATTGAGGGCTTATGTAAGGCAGAGTGTGGTCACCCATCTGCCAGCATCAGCATCTCCTGTCATCTTGATAGAAATGCAAGTTTCAGAATCTACCCAAGATTCAGAGTCAGTTCTTTGGAGGATGAGTGGAGAAGAAGAGGTAAAGGGAGGACCAAAAAAAAAAAAAAAGAGTCTTCTTTAAAGGGTGTTTTGTTTTTGTCTAGTGATCAAACCCAGGCCTTCATATACAATAGGCAAGCACTCTGCCACATCAGACATCTTATATTTTTAATTTTCCCCAGTTGTCCTAGTTACTTTGATGAAACACCATGACCAAAGCAACTTGGGGAGAAAAGGTTTATTTGGCTTATACTTCTTTTTTTTTTTTCTTTTTTTCGATATTTTCTTTATTTACATGTAAATTTCTCC
>NW_022196896.1:44863876-44866232 GCF_008632895.1 Mastomys coucha
CTTTTTCCCTTACTGCTTTTAGTATTCTTTCTTTGTTTTGTGCATTTGGTGTTTTGACTATTATGTGGGAGGAGGAATTTCTTTTCTGGTCCAGTCTATTTGTAGTTCTATAGGCTTCTTGTATGTTCATGCGTATCTCTTTCTTTAGTTTAGGGAAGTTTTCTTTTATAATTTTGTTGAAGATATTTACTGTCCCTTTAAGTTGGAGATCTTCACTCTCTTCTATACCTATTATCCTTAGGTTTAGTCTTCTCATTGTGTCCTTGATTTCCTGGATGTTTTGGGTTAAAAACCTGTACCTGGGAGACTCTTACACATGACCAAGTTTAACTGACAGCACACAGTACAACTTTGACCACCTCTAAACATAGCTTGCATATGCTGACTCTGAAAAAACACTTCCCAGACCATTTCACCTCAATGATGTTGGTCTCTTCTTAAGCTGATTTCTCAACTCCAGCCAACCAGCATCAAGTACAACAGTAACAAAAGTTTTACTTTAGTAGTTCTGGTATCTTGTTAATCACAGCCAATTCTTCAGGCCCAGCTAACTAAAGCAATAGTGCACACACACACACACATACACACACACACCACCGTGGGGGGAAGAGGGAAAGAAAGAGAAATTGAGAGACTCTATAACTTCCCTCTGAAATTTCACAAACCAAGCCTCTATCATCTGCATTGCTCTCAACATGCTTATCTTCCAAGCTCCCACAGAATAGCTCACCAAGCTTTGAACACTCAATGGCTTTTATCTCCCAAAGTTCTAAAGTCCTTCCACAATCCTCCCCAATACAACATGATCATGTCTGTCACAGCAATACCCTACTATCCTGATGACAATCTCTGGCCTAGTTAAGGTTACTATTGCTATGATGGAATACCATGACCTAAGCAACTTGAGGAGGGAAGAGTTTATTAGGCCTACACTTCCATATCACCGTTTTCCATCAAAGGAAGTCAGGACAGTGACATAAGCAGGGCAGGAACCCCAAGACAGGAGCTGATGTAGAGGCCATGGAGGAGTATGCTTATAAAACACTCTTCCTGGCTTGCTCATCCTGATTTGTTATAGAACCCAGGACCACCAGCCCAGTGGACATCCAACCCATAATGGACTGGACCTTCTTCTTCCATCAATCACCAATTAAGAAAAGACCTATGGGCTTGCCTACAGCTTCATAATATGGAGACATTTTCTCAAAAGAAAATGTCCTCCTCTCATATGACTTTAGTTTGTGTCAAGTTAACATCAAACTAGCCAACATACCAGTCTATTCCTTCCAGGCATTTATGACATCTGTTAAGTGCATTTGTCTTTCATCACCACTGTAAGAAATCACCATACCTTTATAGACTTAGCACACATTAATGTGTTGCTTACAGCTCTGTAGATCAGTGGTGTTCTGAGGGTCTCATAGAACTCGAGTGTGGATGCTGCCTGTGCTACATTCCTGTCTGGAAGCTCTAGGAGAATCTGTTTTCTTGGCTCTACCAGCTCTTCCAGAGGCATTCACTGCTCGGAGCTGCTTTCCCCCATCTTCTAAGCCCCAACAATGGGCCCTGTGCTTTCTAAGAAACCAAATGTGATTCTCTCTTGGTAACTGAAGAGAAAAACTCCTAAGAGGCTGGAACAAATCACACAGAGTCTTTATTCACTGCTGTCAGGGCTGTCCCAAGAAGAGTAGTAGTAAGCAGTCCCAACCTCCCATTTGTCTGGGTTCTTAAAGACAAAACCCCACTATTGTGATATGTATACAGAAGCAGAGAGAAAGAGAGCACTTAAATGGCCAGGCAGTTAGCCTTAAGCTCGGGGTCACATTGTATAGAAAATTATGGCTGATCCAGGAATCATTTTACGTTAGGAGTTTATGGCAGGTCTGAGTGACCACTTCTACCCAAGATCATTTTAGCACTTAAAGTTGTGTTTAATCCATCTGTAATCTCGTGTTTTTCCACCTGTTCACTTTCTTCCCAGAAATAAATACTCTAAAACTTCTTACATATGAATAAATGCTTAGGCCAAAAGCTTTGACTAGTTTATTTCTTAACTATTTTATTCTGTCATGCTCCATGGCTTCTTACTTGGTCCTCAGTTTCATACAACTGTCTTCTTCTATATCTGGGGCAAATCTCCCATGCCTGACTATTTTCCCAGAATCCCTCTCTTTCTACTAGATGTTCCACCTTCTAATCTTGCCTTAGCTCATTGGCCAATCAGCCTTTTATTGACAGATAATGGTTCCATGCAGTGCAAGAGATTATCTTAACATAAGAATACTTTCAGGCTAATATCCAAGGTATACAAAGAACTCAAGAAGTTAGACACCAGAGAACCAAATAACCCTATTAA
>NW_022196896.1:44867339-44882895 GCF_008632895.1 Mastomys coucha
TTTTTTGGAGGGGAAACTGGGAATGGAGAAATTTACATGTAAATAAAGAAATTATCTAATAAAAAAAAGGATAATTTCATGAGATAGAATAACAATAGTTCAGTAGCCCATTACACTCTGGTGCCTCTTCTCCCACTTCTAAAGATTCGTAGGATTAGACTGGACCCAGTAAGATAACCAAGACTAATCTCCTATCTCAAAGTCAATCTCAGCTGCATTTGCCACCTTCATTTTGCTAAGCCATTTACTTATTCATAGGTCCTGAGTATCTGAGTATGAGTATTGGGCATATAATGTCTTTACACTATTCACTTACTACAGTTCACAGTATGGCCCTCAAAATTTCATGTCTGCCCCATAGGTATGATAATCAGCCCTATCTCAGGTCCCCCAAAGTCTCAACTCATCACAACATCAGTTCAATGTCCCAAATCTCATCAACTCAAGAATCTCTAAAGTCATTATCTAACTTGTCTAAATAAGAGATAAGTATATTTCTAGGTGTAGTTCAACATAGGTCACAATTTCTCTCCATGAACTTGCATACTAAAGAAACACAACTTATCAGAGCTGATGCCCCTTCATATCAATAATAAGGCAATTAGAGGATATGAGTTTTAGGAGTTTCTACTGAAGACAAGAGAAAATGAGCCCTGGGGGAAGATAACTCAGAAGATAAAGTGTTTTTCTATGACAGCAGGAGGACCTGAGCTGAGATTTCGCAGCAACTACATAAAATCTGGACACCATAGGATCTATATCTCAATGTTAGGTTGGAAGAGGAAACTGATATAGTCTAGGGGTTTGATTCGATCCATTTTCTCTGCCAGTTAAAGAAGTAAAGGCAGAAAAAAATCTCTAGCAAGACAGGTGGCAGCAGAGAAATCTCAAACAAACATCAGTGAACAGAATCAAATGCTGGAGAAAGAGGAAACACACATGTAACAGACGCGGGGAGGAAAAGACCTGCAAAAGCAAACACTCCAGTCTCTTCTCAAGGGCTGGAGTTTTTAAGTCTCTCTGAAGAGTTTTCCTCCCCTAATTTAGGGCTAGTCAGTGTGATGGTTTCACTCAATGCGTAAGCTTTACTTCACTTCCTTTCACAAGCTGGAAGCTTAGCTGGGTGGATCTTGCTCTGAGGTTACCACTCCCTTTATTCCATTTAACTTCAAGCTTTTTAAAAAACTTTTTATCTCCTTGAGAGCTCCATTATACTTCCTGATGTTCCTTTTCTCCTAAAACCATACATTTTGTAATTCTCCCTGCCCCTGTGCTCCTTTTTATTGTAGATCTGCATAAGAGGAACCACTATTAACCAAGTGACACAGTTAATACTAGGCTGTCTTGAAATCTCTTCTGCCAACACTATCAATCCAAAACTTCAATTTAGCCTCAGAGAAATTCTTAGGACAAGGGCAGAAAGCAGCCCCATTCTTTGTCAAAACATCACAAGAGTAGTCTCTAGGCCACTTCCTAATTCTTTCTCTCTGAACCTTCCTTGAACTGTGCCCCTACGATTGCCCTCAACATTGTCTTTTATACTCCTACGAAGATGACCCATGAAAACCTGCTTAAAGAATAAAAAATGTTTTCTCAGATAAAGTTCCATAGCCCACAAGCATCATGGTCAGGCCTTTCACAGCAATACCCAACTTTCTGTTACCAACTTCTACCTTAGTCGTTATTCTATTGCTGTGAAAACACACCATGACCAAGACAACTCTTATAGGAGAAAAGTTGATTGGGGCTTGCTTGCAGTTTCAGAGGTTTAGTCATTATCACAGTGGGGAGTGTAGCAGCATATAGGCAGGCACTGGAGCAATAGCTGACAGCTTCATCCTGACCTAGAGAGAGAAAGAGAGAGATAGATAGATAGATAGAGAGAGAGAGAGAGAGAGAGAGAGAGAGAGAGAGAGAGAGAGAGAGAGATGCTGGGCCTAATGTAGACTTTTCAAACTGCAAAGCCCAGCTCCAGTGACACACTTTCTCCAACAAGGCCACACTCCTAATCTTTTCAAATAGTCCGATGACTAAGCATTTAAATAAACAAGTCCATGGAAGCCATTCTTATTCAAACCATCACATCCTCCAGGCCCTCATAGGCTTATAGCCAATCATAATGCAAAATGCCTGAAGTCAGTGTTTTCAGCTGCCAGCTGCCAGGTTTTTGCCTCAAGTCAGAAGGTGAGAAAGAAGATGGCCATCTTGGAAATTTGTCACCTTTATTCTCTAGTCATGGTCCCTCTCCCTATCTGTCTAACTCCTAGTCTATCATTACAAATCCAGGTAGATCCCAAGGACTCTCTCATCAGCCTCTAGCTGAAATGAAGAGTTCCTGGTTCAGTAACAGTTTCTCTCTCTCTCTCTCTCTCTCTCTCTCTCTCTCTCTCTCTCTCTCTCTCTCTTTCTCTCTCTTCCTCCTCTTCCTCTTCCTTCTCCTCCTCCTCCTCCCTCTTCTTCTCTTTCTCTCCCTCCCTCCCTCTCTCAGAAAATAAGCTATACAGTAATAGAGGGAGACACCTGACATCAACATGCATATACCATCCTCACCACATAAAACCAGCAGAAATTAGAAAGAAAAAAGAACAATTGCCAGTCAATGTTAAAATCCAGCTCAACAAAACCCACCTAGGCTTAGGATCTGGGAATTAGCCTCTGTGGCCCCCTGCTCTGGTTTCTGGATTATCTTTCTCTTCTCCTTAAAGGAAACTGATCACCTTTACTAGCCTGTTTGCAGAAATTTGAAGGAATCTTTCAGTTTGTGATTACTCTGTGCTTTTCAGTCCAAACTGGAAGTGTTTCTGCTGATATAAGATCTTCTGGAATCTCATCCATCTTCCTTGGAAGTAAGGATTCCCTCCACTAGATGACCGAGTCATTCAAGGACTCTTTACAGATAATCGTATATCTGGTTTTTGCTTCTACCGACAATGCAAAATCAGGTTTATGAGCCACATTGTTGTTGTAATTGTTGTTACCCTGAAATTTTTATATACATGTATAATTTGTCTTGATCGTATCTACCTCCTATTCCATCCCTCCCCAGGCTCCCCCATAACCAGATCTCCCTTCTAGCTTCATGATTCCCTATTCTTTCTGTAACATACTAAACCTAGTTAGTGCCGTTAATATAGATATAGGACCTCCACTAGAACATAGTGTAACCTACCCAGTGTCACCTCCCAAAGAAAGATGACTTTCGTTCCCACCAATGATCTACTGCCTTAGCTAGGGCTGGGACCTCAGCAGTTCCTCCTCCATCTACCCTGGGATTTTTAACTGGCTTGATCTTGAGCAGGAACCATAGCTCATGTGTGTAATGATCATGTCTTGTCTAGAAGGCAGCATATCATAGTGCCCTTTCCCATTCTCTAGATGAGCTATATTCTTAATATCTACAAAGAGATGTGTGTGTGTATGACAGAAGACTCATTTAAAAAGTACTATTGCTACTATTAGATAAATAAAAAACTATATAAATAGATAAAACACACAATAACATGATTTTTTAAGATCTCTGCTTTAGAAAACCCTAATTGATAAAATTCAGGTACTTAAAAGACAGATCACCATGAACACAGAAAGGATTATGTCATAATCAAAGATTACATTGAAGTTTATTCCATTTAAGTATGGAAAAGGCAAGTATATACCATTCCCTATAATACAGCATTCTTCTGTTAATTTTTTTTAATATTTTTATTGTATATTTTCTTTATTTACATTTCAAATGTTATCCCCTTTCCCAGTTTCTTTCCCTCCTGGAAATACCCTATCACATCCTCCTCCCCCCTCCGCTTATATGAGGGTGTTCCTTTACCCACCCACCCATTCCCACTTCCCCATCCTCAGTTCCCCTACACTGCAGCATCTATTGAGCCATCAGAGGACCAAGGGCCTCGCCTGCCATTGATGCATGACAAGGCCATCCTCTGCTACATATGCAGCTGGAGCCATATGTTCTCCTTTGATGATGGCTTAGTCCCTGGGAGTTCTAGGGGATCTGGTTGGCTGATATTGTTGTTCTTCCTATGGGGTTGCAAACCCTTTTAACTCCTTCAGTCCTTTCTCTCACTCCTCTATTGGGGACCCTGTGCTCAATCCAATGGTTGGCTGTGAACATCTGCCTCTGTATTTGTAAGGCTCTGGCAGGGCCTCTCAGGAGACAGCTATATCAGGCTCCTTTCAGCATGCACTTGTTGGCATCCACAATAGTGTCTTGGTTTGGTAACTGTATATGGGATGAATCCCCAGGTGGGACAGTCTCTGGATGGCCTTTCCCTCAGTCTTTGCTCTGTACTTTATCTCCACATTTGCTCTTGTGAGTATTTTGTTCTCCTTCTAAGAAGGACTGAAGCACCCACAGTTTGGTCTTCCTTCTTCTTGAGCTTTATGTGGTCTTTGAATTGTGTTCTGGTTATTTGGAGCGTTGGGACTAATAGCCACTTATCAGTGAGGGCATATCATGTGTGTTCTTTTGTGATTAGGTTACCTCACTCAGAATGATATTTTTCTGTTAAATTCTCTTACCAATAAATTCAGTTTGGTTTTGGTGGGATTTAAATCTTTGAGAAAGACTCTTGTCACTGATGAAGACATGTAATCAGGGAGGACAGATTGGAATTGGTAAGCTCCTGTCTATCCCAGCAAGTGAAAGTAGGGAACATTTAGTGACATAAAGTAAGATCTTGAAAATCAGATCACACACTTGGCAATATTACAAGATGTCTCTGAAGGATGCTCTCTGAGAAAATAAACAGGATGAATAAGGTTACAAGTTTTGAGGTCTCAAATATCACTTGCCTAAAGGATTAATCCTCGAGCTCCTACATCTAAGGTATAATTTACTCTGAGTTTGGAATTAGCTACAAGGTTGTAAACTGGTGTTACAGAGTAGTGTGGGTGGGAAACAGGATTCTCATAAAGTTGGAGGCACAGCCAGGAAGCACATAAACAAGGGAGCCAGCTCTTCTTTGGAGAACTTGTATTGTTGCTTCTACAAAGAGAGGAGCAAAGCTTTTCCACAAGCAATTGTAAGATGTTCAGTACAAAAGGTTATGAACCATGACCCTGACACCCACTCAGAGAATACTGTAGCTGATACAGAAGGTTTAGGAGTTTTCCAATCTAAAACAGGGCACAAAAATGCAGTGAGGATAAGTTTACTACATGGCAAATTATGAAATAACAATTTTCTTTGAAAATTTGTATCCAATACAGAAATATTTATGGCAATACCTAATTTTACAACAGACAACAGAAATCAGTAAGGTTTGGGAAGACTTGGCAAAAAAAAATAATGTGGATTTTTATTTTGACTTTGAATCAAAACTGCATTCTTTACTGGGGAGTAGATATTCGGAGGGAGCTGGGTGTAGGACGTTCAACAAAGAGGGTCATTTGTTTGAATTCCATACACAAAAAGTAACCAACTAAAGGTCTGCTGAGTCTTCTGTCGGTGGCTACTCTTTCCCAGTGATTCAGAGCAAACACAGACAGCTACCCACACCAAAGGAGAGCTATGCCTGCCAGAGGACACAGATCCAGATGGTTCCATAGTGTGTGGGTAGAAGCATTCCAGGCCACGGTACTTCAGAAGATGAACATTTCTGGAAAAACGGTAGGGAAGCTCAGGACATTTCACTTTGTATTAAACTGCTGATCTCAGAGAATGTGAAGGCTTCTTTTGATAAAATCATTTACCAACATATGCAGTATAAATGGGAAATTCAGCTTCCTTTCAAAGAGTCCCAGAAGAGTCTATCCATTTGCCTCAAGATTTATAGTTTAACTTGGTTGCTTTCTCTAGTTTTTCTACTGGGCTGGTTTGTGGTGTGTGTGTGTGTGTGTGTGTGTGTGTGTGTGTGTGTGTGTACATGTGTGTGCATGTGTGTGCATGTATGTGTGTGGAGAGCAAACCCTTCATGATAGGTAAGTGCTGCCACTGAACTTCAACCCTACCCCCACCTCCTTGTTCTTACTTTTTATTTTGAGACAAGGTCTCACTAGGTCACTCAGATTGCACTTGAACTAACTCTGTAGTCTGAACAGAGCTTGAACCCAGGGTCATCCTGCTTCAGGCTCCAGAGCAGCTGGGATTCCAGGTCTCTTGAAACATGAGCACATCTCTAGGAGAGAGAAGAGGATTTTGTCTTCATTGACGTGGATGTTTCTAGAGGGAAAAATGTACAACTTAGTATAATTCCATACTGTACCCTTATTTAAACAGTGGCTATAAATGTATTTGCTTAGAGGATTTGAACAGCAGAGGAACATGAGGAATTCATGGATAATGTTCCTACCAGCCTCCGAATTTAAAAGGACACACAAGCCTGCCTTGTGTGTCAGGGTCAGAAGGTCCTAAGGTTTGGCCTTGACCTACCTAACTTCATTCTCAATTCATCCATCCTCAGTGAGTTCCAGCTGCACTGGACTTGTGTGCATCCCTTGAACTTCAGGCTCTTCTCACCTCAGAGAACTGGATGGAACTTCTCCTGCCCACACACTGTCCCTCAGAACCCAAGATGGCTTCCCCTCTGTATATGGCAGTTTCATCTCCATGGAGCAGCTTCTCTTTCCCCAACATGAATGCCCTTCCATTACATCATCATCTCATTGTCTTTATGCCCCCCCACTTTACATTCTGCTCAGTTCTCCACTTATTGTCTGTTTTTCCCAATATAAGAATGTGCTCCAGCCAGGTGGTGGTGGCACACACCTTTAATCCCAGCACTTGGGAGGCCAAGGCAGGTGGATTTCTGAGTTCGAGGCCAGCCTGGTCTACAGAGTGAGTACCAGGATAGCCACAGATACACAGAGAAACCCTGTCTCAAAAACCACCCGCCGCCCCCGCAAAAAAAAAAAAAGAATGTGCTCCTGTGTGTGGTGACACCTGTCTATAATCCAAGCATCAAGAGATGATAAATTTAAGGTCAGCCTAGGCCAAATAGCAAAATCTTCTTATTTTGTTGTTTTGATTTGTCCTGGAACTCATTCTGTAGACCAGGGTAACCTTGAGCTCAGATATCCGTCTGCCTCTACTACCCTGGGATTAAAGGCGTGCGCCACCACTGCCCAGTTAGGCCCTCATTTTTTGTTTCTCAAGAGCTTAACCCAATTTAGCACAAGACATTTGATAACTGAACTACACAATGCATAAATAAAACTATATTTGGAGTATAAAGATTAATACTTAACTGTTATTATTTTATTAATTGAACACATGCTTACAGAGACTCTTTAGTCAGTAAGATCCTATAATAGGAGTAGAACTTACCAAAGGAGGGGACTTTCCAGGCTTAAGGAGGCAGACAGGCAGATTTATATTTGGTACTACAAACTGGAATAGAAAACCCATATTCTTTTTTTCTGATTTAGGTTGACCATATTTCTTCCCAATGGCTTATACTCCTACAGATGCCATGATATCCCTATATGCTGTGACTGTTATTTGGCCAGAATGTGTACAGATTTGTGTGTAGATTCATTGTCCCATTAAGAGATGATTAGAGTCCAGACTAAGGAAGCAACATTGAGAGTGAAGAGAAAGGATAGATCTGTTTACTGCAAGAGAATAATCATATCCCCTCCTCTTGAAAATAGCAAAATAGTTACACTCATGGGGTCTTGGCACCAGCCAGCCTGAGTTCAAGTTCTGGCTCATGTACCTTTGAGCTATTTGCTCAATTATTCTGTCCTCAAGTTTCCATATCTATAAGATGACTATCATATTAACTTCTCCTGGGAACATTTGAACAAATACCTACTCAGAGAGGACATCAGAGGCCAACCAAAACCATTCCAGTCAAGTCTAGCTGGGTAAGATGTTACTAAAAGAATTGTAGGTGATCGCAAATAGCTGGATCACAGAAAACGCTCACTATGTCATAGATAATGGCTTCTCCACAACTATGCATGTGCGCTTCCTCCATCTGTGGCCCCAAGTTCTAGTCACCCAGCTGTGGTATGTGTGTTAGGGACTAGCTGTGGTTCTGTGTCCTCTGTTTCCCCCCTCAGGGTGTCCAGGTGCCATTGCATATCAGACTAGAAGGATGAAACAGAGTCCGGAACCGGTAGGGCCTGCAGGATTGAGGCTGGGAGTGATAGCAGCGGCAGGGAGAGGTTCTCCAAGGATTTGTGTTACAATTCTTTCAGATGATACTCAATGAAACAGCTCTTTTAAAAGATCTTCAGTGAAACAGCTGGTGGGTATACACTTTATTCACGTGACCAACGGCTATTTATGGGAGTGGGAAGGAGTTTTTGGGATGGGAGTAGTAGGGGTGAATGTAAAATCATCTGCTGGAGTTTAACATAGTGTGAATGCCTCATTTGTAGGGAGGCAATGGATTCTAGGAATCCCAGGTACTTGCTGGGCAGGTTCTTATAGAAAAGAAGAAGTTGAACTTGTAAGTTTGCCGAGGACTGTGTGACCTTCCTGTGTAGAGGGTGGGACTTAGGCTTCCCAGATAAGATCAGGGAAGCGGGAGACCTGCTGGAAAAGGGGCTCCTTCATTTTGTGCTCAGAGGAACTATCCAGACATGGATGACTGCAACCTTAAGTAACAGGATTTGCCAATATATACATAGACACACATGTATGTATGTATGTATGTATGTATGTATGTATGTATGTGTGTATGTGTATGTGTATAAGTATGTAACAAGTGTGTATATGTATGTATACATATATAATATACATTACAACATATATTATAAATGTATACATACTATTTATTTATTTATACTTCAGTTAACTTTCCATCTCACAATACCACCAATGGCTGGGACAGAATTCTCTATAGCTGGCACGGAGGTGCAGTAAAGAGTGACTAGCATCACAGGTGAAATTCCTTTTTATTATTTCATTATTTTTATTTTATGCTTACGAGCATTTGCATACATGTATGCATGTGTACCATGTGCATGCCTGGTGCCAGTGGAGGCCAGAAGAGGGCATCAGACCCTCCCACACCCCCAAAACTGTAGTTGTCAGCATGTGACTACTTGAAACTGAACCCAGGTACTCGGCAAGAGTATCTAGAACTCTAAGCATAGGAGTCACCTCTCCAGCCCCAGCTAAGGTCCTGTAATGAGGAATGCCAACAGGCTTGATCCTGTTCAAGGTCTTCTGTGACTAATCATAACTGTCCTCATTAAGATTCCTATGGTTGTCATGCTTGAAGGACAGGGTTGCACAACAGTGAAGTTAACATTAATTTTTACACCAGTGAGTTTAAATACATCCCAAGAACCTAGACTAGTGCATAGAAAGACATGTGCACAAGTAGTTATCCTTCTTGAAGTCGTAGGAAGCCACTTTGCACATTTGTTTTATACTGACTTCTTTCAAACCTAGGGGGCTTGCTGTTTATTATGCGTACAATGTCCCTGACTAGCTATTCCCACATTTATTTCTCTGTGGTGACCTTTTGCATTCAGTGTCTGCCTTCTCTACACCTAGGAACGCGCCGTGGATCTCACTGTCCCCCTCAGCTCTGAAATTAGCCCACGGTACTGGCACTCAGCTCTGCATGGTGTACTTCTCACAAAGCTCAATCTTGTCCCAACATTTTGTAAACTGCAAAACCTGGTGTGTCTTTTTTTCCTTTTTTTCTCTCATTTGTGAGTTCTCTCCTTTCCTTGCCTCCCTGATCTGCACTTCCTTTTTGGTCACGGAGTTCAACCTGATGGACTTCAGCACTGGCAAGGCCCCACAATGCCACTTCTAATTCCCTAGTTGTTCACAGTACTTTCAACAAAGTGCTGATTGTCAAATCTGGTGACCATATTGTCCTGTGAATCTCCCTACTTGGATACTCTTGTTTCACTGCCCTTGAAATGTCTAACTTCACTAGAACCTGTTATGGATCATGTTCATTGTCAGCATGATTAGATTTAGAAACACATTGGTCCACACTTCTGAGTGTGGCTGTGAGGGTGTTTCCGGTTTAACTTAAGAGGGAAGACCCATCTTAAATGTGGAAGACACCAGCCCATGGGCTGAGGAACTCTGGAATTCATCTCTCTCAGCTTCCTAACTCTGGATGCAAAGCACCCAGCTTCCTCATACTCGGGTCACCATGCATTCCCACCAGGATGGGCTATGGGATCCAAGGGAGCCCTTTGTCTTGAGTGAGTAAGCAGAGAAGCATCCATGACAAGGCTTCCTCCAGGCAATCCCTCCTCTCCCTCCCACCATGTGCACCTGTCTTTCTCATGAGCCTCCTTTTATTCTGACTATAAGGTAGATGTTGCCATTTCTAAGGTCCCTTCCTCAACTCACTGCTTCTCTGCACACTTTCTCAGAGCAGTAGTGGCTGGTATTTTATTATTCATTCTCATGGTTGCAAGCACTACTTACATGTCCTCCAATGTACATCTATTGAGCTTCAGATCTGTACACCCCACTGCCTCTGAACAGCTCTTCCCAAAATTCACTTGCATGTCAATATCTCTGTGTTCAAAACACAGCTTGGCCATTTTCTTTCTAAAACAGTTCATTTGTCTATTTTTTTAATCTTTCCATTGGCAGTGTTCCTTCAACCACACAAATAGAAACCTGGCAACTCCTTGATGCCTCCCTGCCTTCCTTGCTGACCATGTCCCAGCAATCATTTGCACTTGCTCAATTTACCTTCTAACTATTTCTAGCCTTTGTTTTCTCCTCACACACTGGGCTGTGCCCTCCTTTTCTCTTGCTCCTCTTGGACCTCTGGAATTCCTAGGGTGTATCTCTTGATTATTTTCTGGCATCAGTCTTGGACCGCACAAGTTTACTCTTTTTTCTTACTGCCTGGAATCTAACCTCTTTAGCATAACCCTGAATTTTCCACCCAATAAATCCCTGCCACCATTATTTGTCGGCCTCTGTGGCTTTGTTCTGCTTTCTCTCCCTGACCTGGAAAGCCTTGAGCACTCCTCTTGTCCACACCCTCAAGCTTCACATCCACAGAAGACCACTCTTGAATTCTATCTTGGTTTCCATGGGATTCTCAATTGATGCACTTATGCTGTTAGAATTTTCTAGTTGCTATTGGCCTTGCCCTTTCTACCATCATCATCTGTGGGATTATGTCTGAATTATCTTTTAATCTCTAGCATCCACTCAGTTCTATGACAAAATGGGTGCACAAGTAATGTTGCTTGTTAAAGAAAATGAGTAAGAAAGGAAGAAAAGAAAGGGAGAAGAGAGTAGGAAAATGAGAGAGAAAGGAAGAATCATTTGTGGTGAAAATATAATTTTAAATACAATAGTCTGACTAAATAAAGTGTAAAGAAAGAAAACATGAACACTTACTTTGTGTTGAAATGAAAATAAATTATAGGTCAGAATTTACTTGCTATTTTTAATATTTTATTTTTAGGTTTTTGGTTTTTCAAACAGGGTTTCTCACAGAGAGCCATGTGCTTCTGCCTCCTAGTGCTGGGATTAAAGGCATGTGCCTCCACTACCCAACTTTGATTTGCTATCTTGGGAGGAAATCTTATAGCAGGTACGAACCATCAGTAGAGAGATGGACAGGAAACATGCTTTATTTGCAATACTCTATGCAACACAAAAACCACAGACTCTTCAAGAGAGGAAAGTGCCTTGTGTATGCTTGAATCCTCTGAGACATGTGATTTCTACAGAATTGGAAGGCAGCTACACATTCCTGCAGAGATGCCTCTGTAGGAAGGCCCTAAAAGGTGATTTCCCACAAACCACAAGAAACTCAAGAAGAAGGAAGACCAAAGTGTGGATGCTTCTATCCTTCTTAGAAGGGGGAACAAAATACCCATGGAAGGAGTTGCAGAGACAAAGTGTGGAGCAGAGACTGAAGGAAGGACAACAGAGACTGCTCCATCTCAGGATCATTCCCATATTCAATCACCAAACCCAGACACTATTGTGGATGCCAGCAAATGCTGGCTGACAGGAGCCTGATATAGCTGTCTCCTGAGAGGCTCTGCCAGTGCCCGACTAATACAGAAGAGGAGACTCACAGCCATCCATTGGACTGAGTACAGGGTCCCCAATGAAGGAGCTAGAGAAAAGATCCAAGGAGCTGAAGGGGTTTTCAGCCCCATAGGAAAAACAGTATGAACTAACCAATATACCCAGAGCTCCCAGGGACTAAAGCACCAACCAAAGAGTACACATGGTGGGACTCATGGCTCCAGGTGCATATATAGCAGAGGATGGCCTAGTTGGTCATCAGTGGGAGGAGAGGCCCTTGGCCCTGTGATGGTTCTATGCCCCAGTGTAGGGGAAGCCAGGGCCAGGAAGCAGGAGAGGATGGATTGGTGAGCAGGGGGAGGGGGGAGGGAATAGGAGTTTTTTTTCGGAAGGGAAACCAGGAAATGAGAGAACATTTGAAATGTAAATAAAGAAAATATCTAATAAAAAAGAGTGTTTCCTCTTACAGCACTCAGCACAGTGCATGCTTACTTAATCTTGTAGACTACAATTTGTTTTAGGCACAAGAATTTGCTTGTATTAATTATAAGTTAGCTGTTAGTCTGATCCACCATTCTATAAATTGTGGGGAGGTATTCATTAGAGAAAATTATTAAAGCTCCTGGGTCTACTTTTTTCTATGTCAATTGTGCAATACATAATTAAAAATAAGGTTCTGTAGCTGACTCCAACCCAAACATGATGAAAAGCCTCACCACTCTGAAAACATCTTTTACAACCACATCAACAGGTCTCTAAGAAGTCCTGCTGAGGACATGCCCCTGCAGAGCTGCTGAAGCTGGGCCTCTAGAGAACTGCTGAGGATGAGACCCTATACAACTACGAAGGAGACCCTATACAACTACGAAGGAGACCCTATACAACTACGAAGGAGACCCTATACAACTACAAAGGAGACCCTATACAACTATGAAGGAGAAGTGCTCTCGTGCTGTTGAGTGAATCCTATGGTCTAGAGAAAGAAAGATGTTTCTTTTTAAATCTTAGTGATTTCATTTTTAAAAATTCTTTTAAGTGAAAAACTAATGTCTTTTATTTTAAGCTTTCCTGTAGGTGGGTCATACAAAAGTAAAAAGTGATTTAATACTTTCTGACCAAGGAGGAGAGATGAAGGCAAGTGTACAGGGCAGTGCATGGTGAGGGCTTTGATTGGCATGCTTTGGGGAGGATGCTGCAGCGGTCAGGAAGCCAAAGGGTTCTAAGGTACATACAGGAGAGGGAGAACCTCACCAAGAGCAACCAGACACGAGTGGCATCTGCACTTGAAGGTGGCCAGTGTGATTATGTGCAAGAAACTAGGAGGAGCCTTAAGTAGGAGGAGCCGAGGTTTCTCAGGGTGGTGGCAGAGAGCAGATCACTCAGAACAACCCTGCCATACTAGGAGCATTTCAAGTGTTCAAAGCCAGGGAGCCCTGAGGGGTGTTTCACTTTCAAACCACTCCCACTACCCTTTGAGATTTTTTGAGATTGCCCTTATCTATCTATCTATCTACACATCTATATTTCAACACACATATATTGTTGAGGATTGAACCCATAGCCTTGTGCCCTGTCTTAGAACAATCCCACCTCTTAAGAATTCTATTGCCTTCCAGTGACACTACAGAGGATAAAAATGTTAACACAGAAACAACTGGAAAACAATTACTGTAGCATGTTGTATTCTATGCCATAGATAAATTCCTGAAATTTAACAGGTATGTATTGGAGAAGATACCCATAGAATAATATGTAAGACAAACTGAAGGCAAGGTATGATGGTAGCAGTAAGGAGGCAGAATCAATGGGACTCTGGGACTGTGAGTCTTCTGAAGGGGATAGAGTAGCAAGTGTAACTCCAGGGATAAGCAGATGGTGGTGCCAGCCAGGGGACTAGGAACAGGGGAAGAAAAGGCTCATGGTGAGGAGAAGGAGGAGGAGGAGGAGGAGGAGGAAGAGGAGGAGGAGGAGGAGGAGGAGGAGGAGGAGGAGGGGCTAGCTTTGGACCTATGGAGTTTGTGAGACCTGTAGAGTATCCAGGTGAACTGAAGATAAGTACACCTGTGCTAACTACCTCCTGTATGCAGATGGTCTTCCCACACTGAACCATCCCAAATTGACCTAATACCTGATCTTGAAACTCTCTAGGAGGATGAAAAAGAGAGAGACAGTAGACACCACAAAGGGGAGGAGTCCCTAGTCTGTGATTATATGAGTCCAGATAATAGGGAGCCTAAAGAAAGTAAGCTCCGTGTAAAAAATGCTATTGCTGCTGGTAACAGGCATTCACAAGTTGTATCATCCCTGTCTCCATCATAAACCAGAGGTGTGAACAGCTGCAGCCAATAAAGCATTTTGAACCCTTGAGGATTAGTGTGTCTTATGATTTTGGATGAATGTCATTCAGAGAGTGATTCCTTGTGAGGGTATCATTATAATGATGAGCATTTCACACTTAGAGAAGCAGTATAATATTAGGAATGTTCAGCCAAACGGGAAGAATTTTATTAGCTGAATCTTGTATCTTCTGAGGAACAAGAGAATTTTAGCATTACTCATCTTTTTATTTTTTTTCTCCCCTCCACCATTTCTAAGTCAAAGCAAAGGTGGAATAAGGAAACATTAAAAACAAAAACGGATTTGTTGGCTAGATTGTACTATTTTAAAAGTATGTGATCACATACAACAAGCTTTTCAAGAAGTGTTTGGCATAATGTATTATTTGTTTTCTCAGTGCTGTGACAAAACATATGATGACAAAAGCAATTTACGGGGGAAAGGTCTGTGGTGCATCACAGGAGGTGCATTTGTGCTGCATCTTGGGGTGTGCATTGAGTCATGGCAAGGAAGTGCAGCAATGAGAGGGGGTTTGGATGTGGCACCAGGATCCAATGGCTACTTAAGGAAGAAGTGCTGGCCTCCCACTTAGGGCCAGGCCATCTTCTAGCCTCTGAGGTCTTCCATATCTGAAATGTTGGCCTAGTATTTTCAGGGACAACTTTGTAAGCCCTTCCAGCTGATTTCAACTGATTTTCCACTTGTGGGTGGTGGGTGGGAAGCTTTTACAGACTGCCACCAATTTTTTTCCAACTGCTAATAACTGGAGGATGTTCACGCACAGTCGTTTCTGCTGAGGTCACGAGGTCACCCCATGATATTTTCCTCCTTTTTCCTTATAAGGAAATCTCTAAAACTTTCTTCTGTCAAGGAACCAAAAATAGTGACAAGGAGAAAGCGCTGCCAAGCATGCCCCCAACACTCACACACCCTACTTCATTTGTTGTAAAACCTTAAATCTTGCTGAGTAGTTCTGCATGCTCCCCTCACTGGACACTGTTTATTTCAAGTGGTGATTCATGATGCATTTACCGCATGGCTCTGGGGAAATCTTCTTTCTAAATATACCAGTGACTCGTGCGTGGCCTTTTCTCTTCATTCTCACACCTCAGCTCTTTCTGACTGCCAGGTTTCACAGGATGTTAATCACCTCTGTGCAAAGCAGTACGGGCACTAAGGGTCCTGAGTACAGAAGGCAAGAGTTCAAGTGCTGAACCCATGCTGAGCTGGAGCCTTGGGAAAGTCACTTGCTCTCTGCCTGTCTCTGTCTCCATCAAG
>NW_022196896.1:44883020-44889112 GCF_008632895.1 Mastomys coucha
ACACTCAGCACTGGTACCTGAACCCATGCTGAGCTGGAGCCTTGGGAAAGTCACTTGCTCTCTGCCTGCCTCTGTCTCCATCAGGAACACTCAGCACTGGTACCTGAACCCATGCTGAGTCGGAGCCTTGGGAAAGTCACTTGCTCTCTGCCTGCCTCTGTCTCCATCAGAAACACTCAGGTACTGGTACCTGGGTTTTCCCTTCCCTACTCACCAAGCTGCTGAGGCCAAGTTGAATAACAATATAGATAATGTCAAAAACTCTAGCTAAAAGGAAGTTACATGTAGGTGTGGTGGTGTTGACCTAAGTAATCCCACTTCTCTAGACTCTAGAGATGGGAGGACTGTGAGTTCAAGACCAGGTTTGGCCACATAGCAAGATAAATCTTTCATCAAACCACCTTTCTCCATCCAATAAAAGTAAGCTGCACTTATACTTTATGCATTTTCCCATTTGCCTGTGGGAGTTCACAATAAAAAAGCTTTAAAAATTGAACATGACAAAATACAATTATGTGGTATTTATAAATAATTGATCATGCCCTATTTAAATGTTACTACCTAAGTTAATAAAAAAGGTAAAAAATATTACTACCTGATTTAAAATGTAAAATGCTTTTTACTATTTCATAAATGCATATGTATATATATATATAGTGTATATATAGCATATAGTGTATAATACATTCATTTGACTTGAATACTAGATACAGCCATGCTCTAACTACTTTTGTTTTGTTTTGATTTGTTTTGTCTTTTGAGACAAACTCTCTCTATTTTGTAGCTCTGGCTGTCCTGGAACTCACTCTGTAGAGCAGACTGTCCCCATTCAGATCCACCTGCCTCTGCCTCCTGAGTACTGAGATTAAAGGTGTGCACTACCACGTCCTGCCTCCTGTAACTAGTTGTAATTCAGCATCTGAAATTTCAGAAGACAGCTTTCTTCTAATGGCAACATTTTTGCATCTTTCACTCACATTACTATTTCTTTGATTTCTAAAGTTTATTGAAGATAACAAACAGGTGCAGTAAAAGCTAGGGCAGAGGCTGTTGATATTGCAAGAAATGTTTCCTTGGGTTGGAGAGATGGCTCAACAGTTAAGAGCCTGTTCTTCCAGAGGTTCTGAGTTCAATTCCCAGCAACGACATGGTGGCTTACAGCCATCTGTAATGGGATCCAATGCCCTCTTCTGATGTGTCTGAAGACAGCTACAGTGTACTCATATACATAAAATGAACACTAAATCTTTTTTTTTAAAAAAAAACATGTATCCTCTCCTCTTTCCTGTGAATTGACTTACAGACTGCACACCAATTTTCAGCTATAGGACACTTCCTGCCTTCCCTTGGAGCTAGTTATAATTGTCTTCTTTCTAGGCATATAGGACTAAGCTATCATCCGTAGGGATGATGGAGTTAGCATACAAATGTTGGACCACTAACTGTGGATGTTATGTGTGAAAGAATTAAACTGCTGTATTACTTACCTCTATTAGATAAGAGAAGAATCTCCACTCTTCGTAATTAAGCAATTCTGGTTGAAAATTATCCATCTATGATCTATGGATTTTTAAAGGCAAGTCTGAATCTTCAATCTAAGAAAAAACATAATGTAGGTTGTGGTTTGGAGCTGGTGTATCCATCAGAGACTAGTGTTGAAAGCTCAGTCTCAACAGTGTTAGAGAGATCAGTCCACAGTGAGTTCACAGTTGGTGACCTTAGGCTTAGGGGAACTGAAAGCAACATATTGTTGCCCTATCAGTTTCTCCCTTGTAGCTGCGCCCCCTCTCCCTCCCCCTGGTTCTGTTTAGGGAGTGGGTATTTATGCTGTAGGGTGGAGGTGGAGGTGCAGGAGGGGACCTTATAAGGTCAAACAAGGAATGAAACCTGATAACTGTCAGAATAATAAATTCTTACTAGGGTTGATGGTGGGGGAGGGGAAGCAAGCCAACTCCTGCATTTTCATATTTAAAGTATCTGGGGTTGACACTCCTGTAAGCCTCCCTCTGTAACCCTGGGTCATTACAGTCCCAGGTCACTGGAGGTGTACCCTTGAGCACATCTGCACAGTACCTTCCTCTGGCTTCTTCCTGACTGCTTAGATGGGCAGCTCTCCTTGGGCACACCCTTCCACCAGGGTGTTCTTGCTTTGTCTCAAACTTAAAAGCAATTGAGCCAGCTGATCTCTGTAAGCCAAAATAAATCCTGCCTCCTTCTAATCTCTTTCCTCTGCCCTGTTGTCAGAGCAACAGGAAGCTGACTGGCACATTGTCTCGTGTCCATGCAAATGATGATGATTTTGAGATACCATGATATATAACCCCTGAAGTCAAGTGGAGCGCCTCAGTGTCAGGTCACTTTCAAAGGCTGCTCTGATAGAGTAGCCCAGTCATTCCTCACATGCCTTCTGAGGATCCAGGAGGAAACAGGGTAGGGGTGGAGGAGCAGGTAGAGTTCCACCAGCCCATAATTTTATTTACATCAGGGAGGAAATTTAACTCAAGTCTGTTCATACCTGCCCTTGAATACTGCTGGGATAATTAGATACTCTGGCTGTGTGGCCTGGACAGAGCCTTTTGCATGCATACAAGAAACAGTCTCTTTACAAAGATGAATCTGGTTCCTGAGATAGTAGGATGCTGCACTGTGCTCTTCAGTCCTCACTAGCCAGGCTTTATGAAGCTGCTGCTATACATAAGACTACACAGAAAGCCACATGGGGGTTCCTTCCTCCAGTCGCATCTAAGGCTGATCTAGAAAGACCATGGGCACCATCATAACCCCAGGGAAGATTCTATGTACTAAGCTCCTACATACCATCCTCCTGCCCAGTGAGTCAAGCACTTAGCAAATTCTGTTTTCTGTTGTGGTGTGATCAACTTGACCTCAGAGGTATACAGTTGGTGCTTAATAAATGCTCTGAGCACATCATGCTCATTTAGAACTTAATTTCTAGGTTGACTCATTAGCATTGTTTGCATGCTTTCCACTGTACTAAGTAAGGTAAGCATTGTGAGACGTATAGGCCAGCTCCAGGAAATGCAGAGCCATTATAATTCCATATTTGCTCTGTTAGAAAAGAACTTGGAGAAAGTGCTAGAGAAGAAGTTAATGATGTATTCTTGGAAAGCTAAGCCAGACTTCTTTCTGGGAAGCAGCTGGATTCTATCTACTCTATTGGGGAAGGCAAGGTCATGTGGGTAGGGGGCATCTTCATACACCACTGTTCATGGTGTAACAATGACCTTCTAGGAGCGCTTGCCAAGCAGGCAGGCAGCTACTCTCTCTTCATCACAGACAGAGAACCTATGAAGACACAGGTGTGTCCAGAAGCCACAGACCTGGCTCCTGATCTAACCAGGCTAACTGCCTCTCCCGTACACTGGTGAGCACCTCAGCGGCCCTGGAGGAGACCCGTGTTTCTTATTTGCTCAGTTAAAATGAGTCAAGCAACTCAGTTTGTCTAATTTATTGTGTTTTCCCCTTTCGGTTTTTATAATTTTCATTTGTGAGGACAAAGTTCTCTGAAATTTCCCTTCCAAGAATCTTTCCTTTTTTTTTTTTTTTTTTTTTTTTTTTTGAGACAAGGTTTCTCTGTGTAGCCCAGGCTATCCTGGAACTCACTCTGTAGACCAGGCTGGCCTCAAACGCAGAAATCCGCTTGCCTCCGCCTCCCAAGTGCTGAGATTAAAGGTGGGTGCCACCATTTCCTGGCCTCCCAAGAATTTTCCTTAAGGAAATAACAGAGAGGTTGATGTAGATTTATGCACAAAAACTTTCATTGAAGAGCTATTTATGATAATCCAAAATAGGAAACAACATAAACTTCTAACAAAACATACTAGTGGGCAGGTTCCAATAACTTTCTCTATATTTTATGATTTTAAAACACTTACAATTAATCTCACTAGGAAAAATACAAAGTAAAGTTTCATGATCCAAATTTTGTGGAGTTTATTTTTTATTTTTTAGTATAGAATAGAGTTTATTCAGGGCATGGGGAGGGGAGTTAAGAGGGTAGCAGAGGCAGAGAAAGGCAGAGAGAGAGAGAGTAGAGAAGCAGAGGCCGGCCATGAGCACATGGAGACAGATGGGGGAAGGGAAGCAGAGAAAGAGCAGGAGAGCAAGCAGAGTTTATTTTTTTTATGTACTTGCAGAAAAATAAAGGAATCTGCCAGATGGTTATAGTGGCCATCTTTGTTCTCTTTATATTTTCTGCATTTCCCATAGTATGACTTTATAATCATAAAAAGCAATTTTTATGCCTAATTTATGCATATATGAAAATGTCATAATGAAACCCATTATTTATATAATTAACATATGCTAATAAAACACAAAGCCTTGGGCATTTTTATAAAACTGCTTTATGAAGAAATCTTGTTTAATAAAGCAGACATGGTGGTGCATGTCTATAATCTCTGCACTTTGGATACTGAGTGGGTAGGATTGTAAGTTCGAGGCCAGCCTAACCTGGGCTACATAGTGAGACTTTGTCTCATAAAGCAGAACTTAAAATTTAATAACGTCCAATGGTCTTTAAGAGGGCAATAGTCACAGACACTGGATTGCTGTCTTACTCAGGACTCTCCACAGAAGCAGAACTAACAAACTGTGTCTTGGGTGGAAGGCTAAGATGGGCTATCCTTCCCTTTTTATCAACCATGCTTTCCTAGGGAGGAAGGCGAGCAGTTCTGGATGGCTCAAACTGAAGATTGAAAGGAGACAGAGGCAGAGACAGCAAGGAGCATGTGTGCACGTTCTCCTAGACCCAGAAAACTCTTCCTCCCTTGAAAACTTCTGTACGTCAAAAGTGGGTGTGATGCGCAGCCCTAGCCTAGTAAGCATCAGAATACAGCCTGGCGCATACCTCTCAGGGCAGAATGTTTCATTGGCCAGAAGTTAGCCAAGTCACCTAAGTCGAGCCCTACTTCCTAGAAGGTGTCACTCTCTCCGATCAGTTACTGAATGTAAGCATAACAGCCTTATGAATATGTTTTCTTATCCTTGTAAATATAAAAACCTCCAAGGCAAACCGTTTTAAGTCAAGGGCCATGACCTTAGAGAAGACTCATCAAAGCCCTATTAAAAGCCAATGAGGAAGGAAACCAGCCATCATCCCAGGGAGAAGGGGGCCTGGTAAGTGAGCCTGTCCCTTTCTGAGCAGCAAAGCATGAGGATGCATTGTAGATGGGTGGGTGTCAGCTATGCCTGGTAGCAAGTAGGCCCAAAATAATCAACAGCCAGAAAAGCAACGCCACTGGCACTGTCTGATGAGCCCGAGCTTATGAAACACTTACTGTGTGCCAGGCGCTACTACTAGACTTCTGCACAAATAATCTCATTCAATCCTTACAGTGTCTCTACAAACTGACTACAGAAATGCTCCCTATTGTATTACTGAGGAATCTGAGGCCAGAGAGGTCATGACTTGACTAGCCCAGATCTTACAATCTGAAGTATTACTTAATACTCATCAAAACACATTGACCCTCATAGGTGTGCAAGTGGGGTGCCAATCAGGTATGCTTTTTCATCTTTTCAAAAAGGCATCCAAATTTACTTTCCTTTCCTGATCCCATTTTGAAGCAATATTTTAACCTTTGTCCTTTTACCATTTACCAATATTTTACCTTTGTCCATCTTACCCAAATCATCCCAGTTATACCTCTAATTTGGCCTGACCTGTCCTGCTGTGAGAGCTTCAGGCTCAGCTGTCACTTACAGAGTACTAATTAAATGGCATCCCTGGGATACCTGCTTGACTTAGCAGAGGTGTGACTGGGACAGCATGAAGGGAAGCAGGTAAGCCCTGAATCAGGACCCAGGAAACACGAACTCCACCAGCAACCAAGAAGGGAAATTCCTGTGCAGGGTTCTTATCTCTAACTGCCAGCTGTGGACTCCATGACATTAACACGTGTGTGCCAATGGCCTCTCCCCATGAGTGTGAGATGTACTGCTCTCCCCACTGTGCTTTCCCATGATGCATAACGAGCATACTTTCTCAGGAAGAAGGTGAACAGGTCTGGATGGCCGCTCAGATTAAAAGATAGCAGAGCCTTAGCAGATGGGTATCTCATAGCCCAGAT
>NW_022196896.1:44889122-44916877 GCF_008632895.1 Mastomys coucha
TTAGCAGATGGGTATCTCATAGCCCAGATTAAAAGATAGCAGAGCCTTAGCGGATGGTTATCTCAGCCCTTTTTGGAATACCTTATGCATCCTCTCATCCTCAAACAAGGCAAGCTGGACTTAGTCACAGGATGTTCCCAGTGGGCACTGAAATGTTGAGTTGAGCGGTAAGTAAATGGTGCCCCTTACAGAACTACAGCTCATCTGTGAGTCAGGAGGCCTGGGCAATGTAGAGCAGACTTCAAGGCGTGGTAAACAGGGTGTGGGGGAGCCATTGAGCACTATCACAATAAAGAGTGGCAACTCTGTCATCCTGTGACCCTGTGAAAATAGCACGGGGAAAGCATATTTACACCTCTGAGAACTTCAGTGCCACTGCATAAAAGGAATATCCTTCAAAGTGACAAAAACTCCTGTGTTGAAAAAAGAACTTTAAGCAATTAACACTCAAGAGCTCAATTGAGCAATGAATGGGTCATGAATTGAGAAGCACCTGAGAACCAGCTCTGCTGCCTAGGCAGACAGTACTTACAGACTGAATAGGGAGGTGACGGCAGAGTAACTGCATTTCTTACAAACAGGACACTTGCCTTATTTGGACAGGCATGATCAGCAGTCAGCTGTGATTGCCTGACACAGCCATTGTTAAAAACAAAATGACTTTCTTACATTCTAAGAGGGCATTCAAGGTATAGAGATAACTTCTAGCTGTGTGTTGGTGGCGCACGCCTTTAATCCCAGCACTTGGGAGGCAGAGGCAGGTGGATTTCTGAGTTCGAGGCCAGCCTGGTCTACAAAGTGAACTCCAGAACAGCCAAGGGCTATACAGAGAAACCCTGTCTCGAAAAAAGAGAGAGAGAGAGAGAGAGATAACTTCTGATCAAAAATAAGCTAATTCTTTGAAAATAGGTTTTCCACCTAGATTGAAAAAGAGACTGTGATTCATGTATATACCATAAAAATGACGAAAATAGTCATCATATCCATCAGCGCCCCAGCCTGCCTATACCAGGTGCAGTGTTGCTAGCCCAACTAGAAGTGTCTGGGATGTCCATCAGCCCCAGCCTACCTATAGTAGGTGCTGTGTTGCTGTTAAATTCAGCGTGGGTGCCCCACTGGAGAACAAACAGGGATGGAGATCGATGCAATTAGCATGAGGTTTTTATTGATCCAGTATACTGAGGTCGTCTAGCATTCAGAGCAAAGGTGACCCCCAGGAACAAAAGCACACACTTTTTATACCTTCCCAGCACATAGGTTTACAGCATGAGTTGGTTATCCCTCATTGGTGGTGCCCATTGTCTTTTGTTCTCATTGACCTCTGCGCCCCAGGTGAGCAGGAGATACCAAGTGCAAGTAGGAGGGGTGGGGGGGAATCCACCCCTTACTGGGGACATTTTCTGGAACCAGGCATCACTCCCTGCAATTAGGGCATCTCCTGGGGACTGATGTTTGCTCAGTAAATCCTTCTAAAACTCTGTCTTTAGGCTTAATGGACATTCCTTGCTCCTTGGTATTTTTATGAGGTGTCCCTATTTGCTCAATTCTTACATTGCTAGCCCAGCTAGAAGTGTCTGGGATGCCCATCAGCCCCAGCCTGCCAAGCCCAACTAGAAGTGTCTGGGATGTCCTGGAAGACACCACGAGTTTACACACGATGGAGCTTCTATGAAAGCGGATGAAACAGGGAGGACAGCAGTGTGTCCAGATGTCTCCTGTTCATGAGTCTTCACGGACGCACATTTTTCTCCTCCCCCATGTCTAACAAAGGAGCAGCACCAGTGGTTCTGTCCAGATGTCTCCTGTTCATGAGTCTTCACGGACACACATTTTTCTCCTCCCCCATGTCTAACAAAGGAGCAGCACCAGTGGTGACCTCAGACACCTCAGCTGGTACTGAAGATGTGGCAGCATCTGAGTCTACAGACTTGGGATCTAAGCACAGCACCAGAAATAGTAGCTTCAGAGAGAAACAGGAGAAGGAAGGACCAGCCTAGCCATGGCAGGTATATGCATAGCGATTTCATATAACTGAAACAAGTGCCTGAGTCCGTGTCCTCATCCTTAGATGGTCATTCAGCATGTCACAATGAGTCTGTCTCCAGAGGAAGATAAATGTGTGTCTAAGAACAGAGACCACTAGCGTGCAGTCATTCTTGGATCTTGCAGCACTGAAGCTAGGTGAGACTATAGATGACTTTTCCCCCTTAGCAGCTTCAAGCCCTAAGAAAGTTAGACAGCAGTGATGAAGCCCACATGTCTGGATGAGCTTGATCCCTTCATATTCTATCTTAAGGCAATAGGGTCTGGCCATTAGGTTCCAGAGGATACCTGAAAACAACGATAACAGGCTATGATAACCTATTGCACTGAAGTGGCATTCCTTTTAATTGGTAGAATGTGGAGCCAGAAAGCCAAGCAACAGGGGAGCTGATTCGGAGCAAGGGTGAGATCAAGATCTCACTCAATAATCTCATCCTAAAACCAACAGGAGTAGGACTGCTTCCTCCCTGCTCTGGGCCTGCATGTCCCAGGGTCCACAGAAGCCTTCTGACCCCCACCTCTGCCTACCTTAAGGTGGTCTTATAGCATGATGGCCAGAATACAGGTTAAACTTCTTCTCTCCTTGTAAGGACATACCCAGCAAGCACCTGGAATTCCTCTTCATGCAAATGAAGCCTTCCCAGCACCTCTGCCCCAGCTAAAGGCACTCACCCCGAAAACCCCTATCTAGGTCCCAAGGTTTATATCGCCCTGCTCCCCTCCCCCGCCCCAACAAAGAGAGCTGTTTCCCTGAAAACTGTCTTCAGAGAAGGCTGTTTCTCCCCCAGCTTCCCACAGATGGAGATCCTGCCTGGATGGAGACCCACCTGTCCGGCTAAGCTGCCTAACCCACCTGTCTGGCTAAGCTTCACACTGTCCAGTCCATCTTAGAAACCCAGAAGGGAGAAGCAGACCACAAGTGGCAGTATAATTGAAAGCAAATTATCCCAAAGTATCCCAAATCCTGTCACAATTTTTAACATTCAGAAGAAATTTTCTGCAAATGTCACTGTTGTTCATTTGTCCACATGGGTATTTTCTAGTGTGACAACATGGACATACACTTCTGGCTGGTTTTTCCCCCTTGAGATTTT
This sequence comes from Mastomys coucha, assembly GCF_008632895.1. NCBI lineage: Eukaryota > Metazoa > Chordata > Mammalia > Rodentia > Muridae > Mastomys > Mastomys coucha. The sequence goes on from NW_022196896.1 coordinate 44,892,260, forward strand.
TTTGTTCTGATATTTTTTGATTTTTGTGTGTTTGGGGTTTTTTGTTCTGTTTCTCCTTTTCACTTCCACCCACCCCTCTCTAGTGCTGGGAATCTAGCTTACAGCTCTGCGATTGTAAAGCACATGCTCTACCAGTAAATTAAATCTCCAACCTGTGATTTTTATTAAACACAAACTTTAGTATTCCAGGGTTAATGATTCTTACAGATGAAATTTCCCCAAATCAATTTAATTCTTCATACAATTGACTTGTATAAGTTTGAATTTAATTTCAAAGAAAATTTGTGTAATAGGATTCTAATGCTTTCTTTGACATGCCCTGTACCTTGTCACCATCACAGAAGCAACTGACATTGGTTTCACATTTTGCATGGAGTTCAGAACACCCACACTCAGAACACTACACATTCTGAGCCTCATAAAACCATCATCCTTGTACATGTGGTTTATCCAAAGCTTTATACAGAAGTAGAAGGCTTTTTTAAATTTTATATTTGACAATCATAACTTAATTTCTGTTTTGAACCTTGTAAATATTTTCTTTACAATATTGACATTTTCAAAACTAGGAATCCTAATAACCCCTTGATAAGTTTTATTGCAATGTCAAAATCTGTGTTTCTCTTTGTGGTAATTTACTCAGCTCTCAGACCAGAGCATAGAAATTGTACAGATGCTATAAGGATGCCTTGTTTCTATCTTCATCCACATGGAACCCCCTTTTCTCTCACAAGGCCAACTCCATAGTACCTCATTACCATTTCTCTTTCTTTATGTCCTTCTCCTCCTCCTCCTCCTCTTCTTTTTCCTTCCCTTCCTCCTCCTGCTGCTGCTGCTGCTGTTGACAACATTGTCACCAGTCTGAGCCCGGATCCCTGCCAGGCCATTATCTGAATTCCCTGGGCTTTCTCAGGTAAGGGCTTACTTAAATCCTAGTCATCCAAGCCAGATGCTTAGTGTGAGACATGTAAAGGGAACACATTCCCTGCTAAAGGCTTTAGTTATGCACTATTAAGTACTGTCAAGAACATTGATTCTATGGTAAGTCTTTATTGCAGGCACATTTGCTGATTTTCCCTTTGGAATGAGCTGTCATGGTCAAGTTGCTCAGCTATCTAATTGACAGGTCCCTCACCCTTTCCCCTATGCCTGGCTGCCTTGAGTAGAGAATTACTACTTCTTTGGCAAATGGCCAGGCTATTACAGAAATTCCATCTATGTTGTACTCTTAGTAACCATGAGGTTTCTACACTACATCTATAAGGACGAGTACAGTCACAAATATTGCTGAAGCCACAGCTTCTACTTCAGATCTTGCTCCAGTAATGACCACTACAGGCAATTAGCACTGACTTTGAAAGACTCTAACTGAGCAAGACAAGCCTTATTGAACTCTAGATGACCCTACAGGTATTCTCATTCATGGTGAAGGGTGAACAACTCTCCTAGTTACCTAGCAAAAAGCTTGTGATAGACAGAAAGGAGGCCTGCCTATGAGTCCTGTTATCAGTGCATATGTGAAGCCTATGATTGGCTCATGTGTTGGCTAATGCTTGTGATGGATTTATACACTGTGCATATTCAAGGCCATAATTAGTGAAGTTACAATGCATGCCTGAGCTTGCGACACCCCTCCTCTGGCTATACAAGTAGGCTAATTTCACTTATTCTTCAGGTTAATTATAAGAGAATTCTCTCATATAGTTTCATAATATATTGCAGTATTAATGTAATATAGATAAATATAATGCAGTATTAATGAAAGCTTCTCCCAGATGATCTATTGCTTACTTGTGGTCTAGACCTGTGGTATTTATCATGATTAAAGTCAGCAGAGCTGGTTATAAAAAAAGGGGGGGCAAACAAAATCTGAGTCTTCCACAGTGGTAGAGGTTGGCTGTGTACCTATGACTTACACGTCAGGAAGTTCTCTGAGATCTTTGCCCACAAGAATTTTATGGCAAGACACTACTAGATAGTAAAGATGTTGACAGGACCAATCTTGTCAGGTCTTGTGCAGTAACCCTAACTGATAACTGATATGAGTTCAAGAGTATAGGCTGGGCATGATGGCCACACCTTTGATTCTGGCACTCATGGGGCAGAGACAGGCAGGTCTCTGTGAGTTCAAAGCCAGCCTGGCTTACATAGTGAGTTATAGGCCAGGTAGGGCTACACATTGAGTCCCTCTTTGAAAATATAAATGCTCAATAACTATACCATTCTCAGAAGCCCCAACCCCCACCTCCTCTGCCTCTTAAATTCATTCTGACTCCCTTTCTGTAACATTCCCTGAGCCTAGAGTAGGTGATTCGTTTATGGTTGAGGCTTCATCTGATGTTCTCAGTGCTTTGACAAGTAAGGAGACTTCGAAGATATCAATGGCAGTTGTAAACAAGAACCTTCTCTGACTAAAATTGAGAGCAGCACTAATCTACAGACATAAACATAGTTATTTAAGGGTAATTTTATAGACACATAATGTCCACTTACCAAAACAGCAGTAGCTTTCCCTGTTAGGGCTCACAACATTTTCAGCTATGGGATCAAGCATATTTTAGATTTATTTATTTTATTTTTATGCATATGAGTGTTTTGCTTAAGTGAGTCTATATGTACCACACACCTGCAGAAATCAGAAAAGGGCACTGGATCCCCTAGAATTGGAGTTATGAATGGTTATGAAATACCATGTAGATATTGGGAACTGAACCCAAGTCTTATATAAGAGCAACAAATGCTCAAAACCATTGAGCCATCTCTCCACTTGCAACATTCCCAACCCGTGGGCTTTAATCTCGGTTTATAGTGTCAGATGTAAACTCCCTCTAATGAAGCATAAAACCCAACCAGGAACTTGGTAGTTATGTCTATAATAAATTTACCACTATGCACCAGGAAGCATATCTTGGTAGTTTGGTAGGGCTGCATGCAGGGTCCACAGGTGAGTAATATGGTAGATGACAAATGTCCTACAGCAGCCTGCAGAGCACCTCTCAGCATCATGAGGGCTAGCCTAGCGTCAAAGGTCCAAATTATAAGAACCAAAGACAGAGTTCCATAGAAGGGCAGCAAGATGGCTCAGAGGTAAAAGAGTTCAAAAGAGAGTTTCTCTGAGATGCAAACACCAGTGGCCACAACCCAAGTTACTCCAAATACCAGCAGACAAAGAAAATCATAAAGCAAGACACTTTTGAAACACATTAGTAGAATATAGGCAGGTTATAGTAAAGCAGGGGTGTCTCTACTATGGGCCTCAGATGCTATATGATTACATTATTAACCTTTAGACTGATGGAAGGTAGGAGACTACTTGCTCATTCTAAAAAGATTTTCCTAGTAGTCACAAAATGTTGGGTTACACCCAGAGGTAGGCAGTGAATGACTATTTGGGGGCTGATGTAGCTCAAGACACATTCAACTCTGGACCTGCAGCATTCTAACTTTCTATAGTCACTGCTTAATCAGTCAGTCATTCTTGTAAGTTGTTAAATGTAGGTGTGGTGTTCTCTTAGGAACTTCACTTGACAGAAGAATGAAGGAAATATTGAAAATTGAGAGATAATTGGAAACCTGGGAGTGTAGAGGCAGCAAAAACCTGAGGCAGGAACTGTAAAACCCAAGAGCTAGACTTCCAGTTTCTAGAAGAGTTCAAGAGTATCCAAGGGTTGAAGAATCAAGACTAAGGAGCTGCTACTGCCAACACTGGCTTTTGGCACTCTGATCCAAGAACAATGAGCACTGAGCAATAAGCCCCATCTTCAAAAGCGTGGAGCCATAGGCCCCCAGTTGCCAAGCCTTAGAAGTCTAAAGCTTTGTATCTGGAAGCACATACTGTGAGCTTCTGGAAACTAAGGCCCAGCAGTGCTGAGGAAGCTGCTCCTAGCTACCCACACTTCTACCTGGATGAATGTAGGAGATCCCAGCCTTTGTGACAGCTGCTCTCACCACTCTCCTGATTAGAAGCTTGAGTCTACATGTTCATGACTACAATTCAGCATGTCATCCCTGCACATATGTGCCTCATTGTCCCATCGAACTTCACATACAAGCACAAGTCCAAAGACAAAGTCATGAATTCAAGATTTCGGGAGCTGGACAGTGGCTTAGCGGTTAAGAATGCTTCCTGCTCTTTGAGAGAAACGGGTTCTATTGCAAGGATCCATACGGTAGCTTGCAAGCACCTGTAACTCTACTTCTGATACAGAGATCTATAACTTCAGGATCTGAGCCTCTTCTGATCTCTAAGGTCTCCTGCATGTACATAGTACACAGGTGCACACTCAGGCACAAACTGAGACATAAAATAAAATAAATATTTTTTAAAATATTTTGAGATTGAATTAGCATCTCTGCATTAACCAATGTAAGGAGAGGAGCTTACAGGTTTCATGGCCTGAAGTCATCATAAAATGTGAACACAGCTCCATCAGTAAGGTACATCTGTTCCAGAGCTTGGTTTGGGAGCCATCTGTGGTGGAGCCATCTTCTTTGCCAACATGATTGACAGTGAGGCAATCAGCTGCTCAGGGAGGAGCTAGAAGGGTGGTTTGGAGACAACAACTCCCTGACAGGTCCAACAGCCCATGGCTCCAAAAGTTACTCCTGGACACATACCCTGGTACCTGATCTTATTTTTTTTTTTAGGCCCTCTGGGCATTGTATGAGCCATCTAATGTCCCCTAACAGTTCTTTCTGAGACAGTTTGAAATAACATGAATTTTTATCTTCAAGTAAAACTCTCACTGAGGCAGTATAATTTATTTTCTCCCTCTTAGAGCTGAAGAGATTCAAATTGGTAGAAAACTGCCATGCTACATACAGAACTAGCCAAGAGCAAACAAGGTCTAGACTTGGAACCTGGGGTCTTAGTCACTTAACCCTCAGTTCTTCATACAATGTCAGAGTATTCATTAAACCACTGCTGGCACTGCTGGCACTGGAGCTCCACTAAATATCCATGCTTTCCTCTGGGTAGATGCCATTGACTCTCCAGTGAGTATGAGGTGTGTGTCAGGCATAAAGACCATTCAAAGTCGCCCTTCTCCCTAAACACAGTGGTAATCTAGTGGGGGACGTTTGCTCCTGGCAAGGTCTTTCAGAGTCTAATTTGAAGGAATAATCTGGAAAAAGGTCTTTTCTTCTGAGATAGTGATAATTATTAACTGCAGAAAGCATTATTTCTCTATCTAAACAGAGGTAAGGAACTAGCACAGAAGGAAAACAGAGTTGAAAAGACCTAGTCATTCCTGAAGTCTAAAATGCACCAATAAATTATTCTTTTTTGCCTATGCTAGTTTGAATTGACTTTATATCTCTAAAATTAATTTTTTACTATAAAAACACTTCCTATGGCAGAGGACTTCCAGAACTCTCACATGTGGAGACCTTGATCCACAACAGCCTGCTCATCCATCCCTTTCCTGGTATTTATTTCCATGCCTGTCCATCCCAGGGGTACCAGGAGCAGGGATTACTGCTACAACCACCCACTCTATGTATAATTCAGACTTCTTTTTTGACATTCACTGACTCTGCTGTCATTGATCATTCTTCTAGACAGAGGCATGCAGAAAGAACATGTTTCAAGGGAAAGCTGTCTATACAATACCTGGCAGGTCCAAAAACAATGTGAAAGATTATAGATAGTGTGAGTTAGTTTAGGTAATGTGACTTGGTTAGGGTTAGTTGTTTGTATTGTCTTTGGAAATATAAATTTACAAATGCTAACAGGTACTGTGAGCATTTCAGGGTCAGCCAGCCCTGGGCAGATCTCACTGCTTTCAAAGAACGGGTTTCTTTGGGGTGTAAGCATGGTATTAATGACACAGAATCATAAGTATGTTGTCTTTACCTGGTCCTAATCAGAATAAAGCATCAGACAGAGAGGAATTCAGGGTCTGCCTGTAAAAGTAACAGCCTGCATTATTCAAAAACCTGCCAGCATCATAGAAGACAGAAAGACTGAGGACTTTTCTTTATTTAAAAAGATTGACGAGACAAGACCATTAAATGCAAAACATGATCAGAAGTCATCCAGATCAGAAAAATATGCTACAAACAACATTCTTGGATCTCCTAAAGAAACAGTAATAATAACAACTGTACTAAAGACTGAAGTCAGGTGTGAGTAACACTTCCCTAGTGTTATGATTATACTATGACCCTAAAAGCAATAATCTTAGGAAATGCATGCTGGAGTGATAGCAAAATGCTATTGCCACTTACTCAGTGCTCCCAAACCATGTTCAGTGTGTGTAAAATGAGAAAGCAAATGGAGCTCATTGCAAAACTGGTAAATAACCTGCTGATAGAGATACAAATTCACAGAACCATGTGGAAACCAGTGTGGAAACACCATAGAGCATTAAATATAGAACGGCCATGAGTCCAGCAGCATTACTACTGGATAAACGACCACAGGAAACAGGATTGGTGTGATGGAGACACATCCATACTCCATTGTCCGTTGCTGCACTCAGCTCACAGTAGACAAGGCAGGGATCCTTCAGGTACCATCACAGATCAATGGATACAGAAAACACAAAAGATGCACATATAACGGAATACTATAGAGTCTTTAAAAGAAGGAGGGGGTAAGGATGGAGCTCAGTGCTAGAGTTTTTCCCTGTCTTGTTCAAGTCTTTGGATTCTGTCTTCAATACTCCCAAAAAGGAAAAATAAAGAAACTTTGTAATCTAAAAACTATGAATGAACCTGAATATTATGTTAAATAAGATAATCCAGGCATAGAAAGAGATATATTTCATGATCTTACTCATATGTGTAATGTTAAAACACAACAGTGATAACTATACCAATGACAGTGATTATGTTTATGAAAACTGAAATATTCTCATCATCATCATCAACAACAAAAGATCTAAGTATGTGAGGTGACTGTGTGGGTTAATTCAATTTAGTTTTTACTAAATCACAGGCCTATCTCATTCTTTGTGTGTATGTGGTGCAGATGGGGTACATGTACATGCTGACTGACTTTTAACATAAGCCCCATGTTAAAAGAAGGGGGAAATCTCCTTGAGGGAACTTATTATGGAATTCAGCAAGCCACTACTTCCTGTTGGCAGAACTGGGATCCTGCTTTCTGAAATCCTGCACCTTCTATGCAGACAAATGAGCCGTAAGAAAGTAGGTGCCGTGTGGAGGGAGGCTGGCCTCGGCTGGAAGGACTTTTGGCAGAAAGGGGAAGATGTGCATAATTCTCTTGGAGCAGAAGTTGGACTTGACAGTCAGAAGGGCCCTGCTCCTCTCAAGCACTTTCTTTTTTTTTATTTGTTTGTTTGTTTTTTTGTTTTGGTTTGGTTTGGTTTAGTTTTGGTTTGGTTTGTTTTTGGTTTGGTTTGGTTTGGTTTGGTTTGGTTTGGTTTGGTTTGGTTTTCGAGACAGGGTTTCTCTGTATAGCTCTGGCTGTCCTGGAACTCACTCTGTAGACCAGGCTGGCCTCAAACTCAGAAATCCGCCTGCCTCTGCCTCCCAAGTGCTGGGATTAAAGTCGTGCGCCACCACTGCCTGGCTGAAGCACTTTCTTTTTTCTTTTTTTTTTTTTTCTTTATTTATATGCGAATTTCTCCATTTCCAGTTTCCCCTCCAAAAAACAAAAAAACAAACAAAAACAAACCCCTGTTGCCTCTCCCCTCCCCATGCCTGCCACCCCGCCCTCTCCCACTTTCTGGCCCTGGCATTCCCCTACACTGGGGCACAGAACCTTCACAGGGCCAAGGTCCTCTCCTCCTATTGATGATCGATTTTACAATCCTCTACCATACACATGCTGCTTGAACAATCAGACCCCTCTATGTGCAGTCCTTGGTTGGTGGTTGAGACCCTGGGAGCTGGTATGTAAATTCTTTTTGAGGTTAGAGATCTCCTTTTACAGAATTAAGTATATAACATTCAAAAACCAAACTTCTTGACCTCCCAAATAGTATACAACTAAATGTGCAAAAGAACCACCATTAGACAGGGCATCAAAAGCTATACATTTCCTATGAAACAATATGTGCACAGATCAAAGAAAGAACTGTCTGCCTAGGAGCTGGCTCAGTGCCTGGAGAAACTCAGCATGGAGGACAGAGCGGACGAAGAGCCTTCCTTTGACTGGGTGGAGGCTAATCTAGGCGAAAGCCAGATGAGTTCGCCTACATTCCTTAGAGCTTTAAATGATGGCCATTTGCAAAGCAGCTATCATAGCTGACTGCTCTACCTTCAGAGTGGACACTGCTGTGATCAATCAGAGAGTGCCATCTTACTCAGACACAGAGAAAGAACTGCAAGCACTTTATGCAAGCGTCCGTAGTAAAACTTGACCAACCTGCCAATTTGCTCCGGATGTTTTTTGATTGCCTTTATGACGAGGAGGTGATATCAGAGGACGCCCTCTACAAATGAGAGAGCAGCAAGGACCCTGCTGAACAAATGGGAAGAGCGTGCCCCTCAAATCTGTCACAGTGTTTTTTCACGTGGCTGCGAGAAGCAGAAGAGGAGTCCGAGGATAACTAATACTTCAAATACACAAACAAAACAAACAAACAAACAAAATGTCACCTTGTTCATTGAGACAGATATCTCATTGAGGCCTGGGTCACCAATTAAATGAGACTGGCTGGTCAGTGAGCCCCTGGGATCCACCTGTCTCTCCCTCCCCAAAGCTAGGTTCATATACTATTATACAATTGATTTATCAACCGAACTTCTCCTCAACCACACAGTGTGTGTGTGTGTGTGTGTGTGTGTGTGTGTGTGTGTGTGTGTGTGGTGTTTCGAAACAAAATACTTTATACGACAAAATAAAACCTAGCCCAATATTTGTTGACAAGGCTTCTGAAAGATTTAGGTATCTTAGGCATGCTAAATCAATCTAAGCTGTATTTAAGGTTTACACTAGCTGAAATGGACAGCTAGTGAGTGAGCTCTTGTGATCTAACACCAGGCACCCTATGCTCTTGTCTCAGCATCAGTAACCATGAACTCCATGTTCCACTCCATCAAGAAATTCGAGTCCAGCTGCTTCAAGGGCTAACACACCAGCTTAATGTTTGGAAACAAAACCAAGCCAAACCTATTAAACCTAGGTTTAAAAAAATCTCCCGAGGTTCTTTTTATGCCTGGTCAGAGTAGAGTTATATTTACAAATTTTTTCTAAGTTTGAGATAATTTCAAAACAAGAAAAAAGTGCAAAAAAAAAGTAGAAGAAGAAAGAAAAGAAAGGAAAAAAATAGTTAACCAATAAAAGATGAAAAGTCTTCTTTCAGCTCTCCTATGTCAGAAAAAGTGTCGACTTGGGAATATCTCTAACACTCTTCTAACACCACTAATGACTTTTTTTTTTTAATAAAGAGAATGCAAGCCTGGGGCTCAGTCTTTGGCAAGCAGCACTTACTAGCTAGAGTTTAATAGCAGTTTCATTGTTTATGCTTTTGCATTTACTTTCTATTTATAGAAAGTAAGTAAGCTATAGAGTTACCTTTTAAACAAATGTATATAATGAAAGCAGAGTTCGTGTAAAAAGACATGTTACTATCCAACCACAGGCAGCATTTGGGGGTGAGTCTGGGATGCCTAACCCACTGATAGGCTCATCTTAGAAGATAAACAAGAACTCTCAAATGAACTTGAGATCACAGTGTCCCTAATCAGGAAAAGAGAGGGAGGAGTCATCCCTTTTATCTGTGAGTCACATGGCCATGAGTTCAGCCAATAGAAGACTGACTAGGGGCTGGAGAGATAGCTCAGTGGTTAAGAGCACTGACTGCTCTTCCAGTGACATCATAAGTTCAATTCCCAGCAACTGTATCATGACTCATAACCATCTATAATGGGATCTGATGCCATCTTCTGGTGTGTCTGAAGACAGCTACAGTGTACTCATATAAATAAAACAAATCTTTTTTAAAAAAAAAAAAAAAAAGACTGAAATTATTGAGAAAATAATTGTATCCATTTCAGACATGTTCAGACCTTTGCTTCTCATCATATAAGGATGATTTACATAGCATCAGCATATTCATGACTGTAATTCATGACATGTAAGCAATCTGAAGATATGTATAGAAAAGGATTCGAACAGCTATATGCAAGTTTACCTCATTTTATATAAACGATTTCCATATCTGTGGCTTTTGCCATCTGAGGAGATTCCAGATCCAATCTCTCATAGGTAATAGATACAGAAGAGTTAACTACAAAGGCAACGGAGGTTATTCTACAAAGGTGTAGTGCTGACATAAGGCATGGAAAGCAACCTTACAGTAGGAAGCATGGCTCAAGTGAAACTGTTATTTTCACATAGCAAACACACCTGAAAATTCATTATCTACTTATTAGGAAACTCAACAAAATCAAACTTCACCATTGGCCATTTCCCATTTCTGTTTTAGACTCCAGAGTAGCTGATGCAATGGAGTGATTCATACCTATATCGTTTATAAGTACATTGAAACATCCTTTTTTTCAAAAGCTCTGCTCTGACCCCAGAATCCTGGAAAATCGTGAAAACAACCCACTCCATTTTGAAAATGGCTTCAGAAATGACTCTGGTAAGACTTGTGCATACACTGTGGCTCCCGCCTGGATTCCAGTCCCCCTGGCATGCAGTGCCTGGGACAGGCAGTTAAAATGATTTCCTTTTCCTGACATTCAGACTTTTTTAAGGCTGTCTGCCACAAATCCGGGAATGAGTTTTATTGGGTCTTTGGTAGAAATCACTATCACCAGAGTGCTAATGATTATGTGGTCTCCATCCCTGTCTCTTAGGGGGAATGCTACTCAAACCTCACCAGCAAGAAGGGAATGGTCCCTGCTTATGTGGAAGCCAGAGAACAGCACTTTGTAACTTTTCTTCACTCATCCCTGGGTTCCACTCCTCTTAATTACTTGAATCCAAGGATCCCTGAGTGTGAGACTTCCTGTCCTTGACCTAACACACAGAAGACAAATGAACTATAATCTTTTTCAAACGATTTTCGTATATTTTTTTAAAAAAGCATCACAAAAACCTTTCCCTCACTCTCTCTCCCCAGTATGAACTTACCTCAGCTTTTCTAGCTTCCTGCAAAACTGACACTTACTAATCTAGTCATTGTCTTCAAATCTTACCTGATTGTTATTCCTATGTCTCTTTTAAGTTCAGGAGTCCACGGCAGAGCACACTATTTTGGGGCCTTTTACAGTTGGTGTGAAGAATATACACAACATCCCTGCTTCCCTTGAAGGTTCAAACTTTTTAGAGTATTCCAGGGCCTTCTAGACTCCACAAGCCAGAGCAAAGATCTATTGAAGTTTAAAGTCTAATATACAACATTTGAGATTTCAGGTTGCTGTGTTTGAAGGTGAAATGTCCCCCATAGACTCGGATGTTTGATAGCTTTGTTCCCAGCTCATGGTGTTGTTTTAAAAGGTAGTGGAATATACAGGAGTAAAACCTTGCTAGAGGAAGTGATTAGGATTTGAGGTCCTACAGTCCAACCCTATTTCCTGTTCTTTCTTTTCCTGCCTCCCCACTAAGATGAGGAGATAGAGTCCCAGTTGTACATTCCTGCCACGACAGAGCTGCCTGCTTGCATGTCTTGTCTTCCAAGATGGACTATGTTTCTTCAAACTGTGATCCAGAGAAAACTCTACCTCTCCTAAGTTGCTTCATGTCAGGTGTTTTGTTCCAGAAAAAAAAAAAAAAAAACAGTAGCTGATACAAAGGCAGTGGAGGGCCCTCAGAGATGTACTCAGTAGCTGGTTGGATAGAAAGTCAAGAGTCACTAAGTAGTTTAAAAGGTGAGATGCTAGACCGAGACCTGGAGCCAAATTACTATATCTCTGTGAAGTTTGTCAAACACTTACCAAAATGCTTCAGGAATTATATTCAGCTCTTGTGGGCATGATTTTATCAAGGCTTTAATCACAGAGGTGCTTCTTTCCAGAGGCTGCTGTGGAACAAATTCCACACTGTGTCCTAAACTTTCAGTTTATACAAGTCATTTGGGCTTGGTGTAGCAATTCTAAGAACTGTGGCTATTCACCTGGCAGTGGTGAGAGAACATGAAAACACAGGGAGAAGCTCCTTGAAAAGGACAAGGTGGAAGGATTTTAAAATTTGGAAGAGGGTCCAAGAGTGAGGTCTTTCAGTCCTGTCTCTGAAGATGTCTCAGAACTGATTCACTTCTAACTATCACTGAGACTAGAGAAAAAGACACAACCCAAACCTCATCTAGGTATGTTTAAGGAGTCAGGGCCAAGTTTCCACATTCTCTCTGTAATTGGATGAGTAATTGTCAGATGGCTACACACTACAAAATCTATCCAGATGATGGGGAAGTATTCTCTCCAACGATAAGACCTTTATGCCCAACTTTGGAAGCCAGTTACTCTGGGTTTCTCAGACCAAAATGACTGGTCCAAGATCCAATGAGAACTAGCACAGCCAATGTCAAGACTGACCTCTCTCCTTGGCTGTTTTTTGCCCCCTTTGAAACTACAGGAGCATCGAACCAATGAGTCATGTGGGGTTCATTCCAGCATTTATATCTAGACAAGGTAGATAGGTGGCACCTGTCAACTGCCGTTTTCTGCTTCAGCCCAGAACATGAACTTGAGGCAGGGAAGTGGGAGGCAGGGTTGAACAGTGTGTGTGTGTGTGTGTGTGTGTGTGTGTGTGTGTGTGTGTACATTTCGCTTCTCTCTTTGTGTTTTGGTTACATTTAACAATGTGTTACCTCTTCACTGAGAGTTTATATCATTTACAAGATGCCAAGAATGACATCAGATCTATTAAAGCCTAAGGCTTTACATTCTCCACTTTAAACATTCACACTGCTTAATTTCCAGATATAAACACAAAATTATTCTCAAGCTGGATAGTTTCTGTCCAAGAACACTGGAGTTACTCTAATGAAATTTACCTAATTAATTTCCTTATGAGGAAAAGGAATTCAATGATGACTGTTATAAAGACCCCAGAGTCCTTTACTATTGTAACCATAGTGTGACAATCTGTGGATCCATCCTGGGAAGGAACATCCATAACTTGTCAAATAATTTTTAGTAAAACTGTGCAGACAGGGCAATTGAGCTACTTCTGAACTTGACCGGCTGGCTTTGCAGCCTTGGGTCACCCCTATGTTAGCTTCACTAGAACATCTGGGTGCATTTTTATTTCCCTGTGAGCTTGGACCCCAATGTCCAGGGTCACTAGTCTTGGCTCCAAGAACTTGTATTTTAAAAAAAAAAAAGTCATTGATTGAAACTTTTGGCCTGCCACAGTTCGCTGCTCTCCCCTCCGTGGCTGCCATTAGCATGTACTTTGTCGTCAGCACTTTTGCAAAAGTTGCTTCCAAACAACAGTGAATCTGGAATCCAGCAGAGCCATCTTCTGCCAGGACCTTCCCTGAATATCAATGTACCATCTGGGCATAAACCAAGATTTCCTCCTTTTAAAGGAAGACAGGTATCATTCCTGTATCATCTAAGACGACTAGAGAGGTGGTACCCAACAGATGATCTTTCTGAGAGATGCCCTTCTGAGAAGACATGCCAGGATTGCTGGAGTTTATTTGCCCTAGCACTGGGCATATAGCAGGTGTAAGGGGGAGTCACTGAGGGAGGGTAGATGAGAGCAGATTGGGAGATATGGAGAAAGCATAGGAATATAGCAGAACCCCTATTTTCAAGATTAGATCATCAGTTATGGAGTCAAATACCTAAGGGTATTATCTTGCCAAATACTTGGCCCTGAGCTCCTAAATACAGAGCTGTGTCTCTTTGAGTCCATATCCAGTAGAAGGTAGACACAATAAACATGCAAGGCCTGACTTTGTCTCAGCCAGGTTGGCCTTAAGGAGCCAGTATCAGAAGGCCAGGGACCTGAATAGAACTTCCAAGCCCATAATTTCCACATCTCATCCTGCATCCATTGAAGAATGCTACTCAGGCTTTTGCTGTGAAAACATTCTGGAATAATTAGTCACTGAAGTTCATGTCTGTCATTTTGTGCTCTGCTGTCCCACGATTGTCATGAGACATCTAAAATGTTGGATCAAGGTCAGCTAAATTACAGTTGCTGTTCTGGTCATTGCATCTCACACTGGACTCTGAAAAGAGATGGATTTCTGGAGCAACACTGTCACCACATTGACATATACTTGATGGATAATTGATTGGTTACAATTTATTTCCCCCTTCCTTTTAATGTATCCTTACCTCCAATGACTTTGGCTTGCCCATGACTATTATATCCTGAGCAGGCACCTGCCAAAATGTCATTGCCTGGCTTGACTCTGCCCCACCTTGCTCTTGCCACAAGGCTGCATGCTTTAGATGGAAGATGCTCCAGAACTAGAGGGTTTGAGAGTTCGCAAGAATCAGACCCATGAAGCTAAGGTCAACCTGTTGCTCTTGTGTGTAAGATGGAGAGATGGTGGAGGTTGCAAGCCAGTGGGATTCTGGGGTTGCCTGTTGCCATGGCCCTGGCATTAGAGGATCTTCTACACAATCCCCTCCTGTGACCTGAGTACCTTCCCTTCTTTCCTTTTGCCAGAATTGAGAGCAGATGATTACCCGAGTAGCAAGCAGCTTTCTCTGTTGACTCCTTCCAGAGAACACCCAGGGAGCTTCCTCTGCCCTTAGACAAACTTAACAGCAAACTGTCAAGGCTTCTTGAAGTGAAAAGCAAGCAGATGGCAAGTTTACACATCATATTTTAAATATTTATGCCATTTTATAATAAATACAAGCCTAAGCTGGCTCCAGTCCTCTCCATCTCTTCTCCTACCAGAGAAACATGCTCTCTCTGGCTCTTCCAAAAGCCAGAGAGGTACAGGCCACTCGAGGAAGAGCTTTGGGAGATTATCTGCGGAAGTTTCAGAGTATTTTGGTCCATGCCAGTTTTCCAATTAATCTGGGGGAATCCCTCAAATACAAAATGCCCATGGAGTTTTAGGCATAAGAAAAAAAGTTGACAAAAATAAAAAATAAAAATTCCAAAGCTGGATGGTGGCATATGCCTTCAGTCCTAACACTCTGGAGCCTGGGACGAGAAGATGAGGAGCTCTAGACTAGCCTGGGCTACATAGTTAAATCCTCAAAGCCTGGCAACATTATGTTCTTGGTTCATTTTTCAATGAGGCTGTCTAGATGATGCCAGAATTCCCATGAAAAGTGAAAACCTTGCAATCTGCCATCAACAGCCACTCAGATACAATTCAGTTACAGGAAGGCACTCACGAGCCCCTCCCCCTTCTATTGCCATAGCTAGCCTGCACCAATATTCTCATGATTTTCATTTCTACATGATAACCTTGACTTTTTTCACAGTACGCAGATGTTTGTAGAAATGCAGTTGCCTACAATTGCTGTGGCATATATCTTCCAGCTGGATTCGGTATCCAATCTACTAACTGCCTCTATTAGAGTTGAAGTTGTTCCAGTGAGTCCTAGAACATTAGGTGGTGCCATCTCCCTTGCTAGCAGATATAGGTCACTAGGGGAAGCCTTAAGGTATGATAGCCCCCCACCAAGTTCCTGTTGTGTGCCCCTTCAGGTTAATGTATTATGCCTTCCTGCCATGGCAGGCACAGCTGAACCACCCTGTCACACTGTGATGGTGTGAAGGGGACCAGCTTTCCTGAGCTCCATCCTTAGGACCAGGCATTATGAATAGATCCCATATAGACCACGGAGCATGGAGTAGATGGAAACGGGAAGGGTGACTGTCCATATAAGACGCCTAGGTATAGTCTATGCATCCTAAACTGCTAAATAATTTAATATGTTAACTTTCCTAATCAATAAAGTAGATTTTTGTTTGTTGTTTTTGTTTGTTTAAAGCAGGTCTTATATATCCCAAGTCAGCCTTAAACTCATTTTGTAGCTGAGGATAAAGTTGAACTCCGGATCCTTTTGCCTGTACTTCCCAAGTATGTGCCACCACATCTGGCTTATGCAGTACTGGGGATTAAACCAAGGGCTCTGTGTAAGCTAAGTAAGCTCTCTACCAACTGAGCTGCATCACCAGGCCATAAGAAACGTTTCTTATAGACAGATAAAAGACGACATTGCCCCAGCACCATTTCTGTTGGGATGGTGCTGTACACACTAGACCTAAAACAGGAGGGAGCTGACTACAAAGCTCACTCCAGTGGGCAAGACCAACATAGGAGGGAGTGGCTGGGATGAAGACACCTGGAAGCATACCACACACACACACACACACACACACACACACACACACACACCCTATAACTTCTACAATATGTTTTAGCACAAGTACCGAGAACATGAACTTCAGCGTATAAGCTCTGCATCTTCAGACAAATGACTCAGCGTGTCTGTTTCTCAAGTTTTCTGTCTACAAGATTTGCATAGTCAATTAATCTTTAAGTTAAAATGTTATTTTGAAGTAGAATGAAAATGGGCTCTTAGAACTGTAGAGAGTTTTTCTTGCCATTATTGCCTTGTATAACAATTCACATAGCATTTGTTCATAGTGGGTGTTATAAGTAACGATCATGTGATTTCATGCAAATACCAGATAATTTTCCACCAGGGACTTGAGCATCCTTGGATTTTGTATCTATGGCAGTTCAGGAAAAATCCTTTATGGATGTAGAACAAGTGTATCCTGCGGGTGAGTAACCCTTACCCCCTATGTCATTGCAAAGATAAATAAAGGACTGAGTGCCAAGGAAGACCACACCCAGGAAAGTATAAATGCTGGGGGACACACGTTGTGCCTAAATACTAGAATACAACTTCTAAGTACCAGAGATGCTGACACTACTTTCAACTGCATTCTTCTCACCTCACAGAAGGGTACCTTTGCATTTCTATGGTTACTCATTATTATCCCAGCCTTACAAAATTAATGCAAATTTCATTTTATGTATAAGGAAAATTCAGAAAGAAACTATGTTGTTACCTCCATGCTCACTCTGACTAGCAACCACCACCCAATTTTGTTCAGGAAAGCTAAGTCATGACTGAGTTCCCATAAAGCCCAGGAGGCACATGGTATGTGCCTATATCACTGCGACATCTAGTGGACACTGAGCACAGCCTTGAAGAAGGCACACAGCCTTGAAGGGCCTGGTTTTTCTGAGCCAGCTCCCTGGTGATCTCTAATATGGTTCTCTTGATTTGCATATTTCACACTAATCACCTCAGACACGAGAATCCTGTTATGAGCCAAGAGTCATACTGGTGAGTTCAGCCTGCCCATGACAGCTGTCCAGGCAAAACCAGACAGAGAAAAACGGAATTAAAGAGAGACATCAATATCACTAAGAGAAAAAAGCAGCTAAAACTCACCAACATTTCAGTACACGTACACCATACATAGCTGGCAAGCAAGCTAGGCCAGTTCTTAGTAACTTTTTGACCCTGATTTCTGGCTTCGGTACATCTTGGCGCTAAGAAGGCTGGAGTTAACAAAGGCCGAATTCTACTTTACTGAAGTGTTTTTCTGAGGAGGCCAACAGCTCTTTTAGGTGATTAAATCTTATCCCCTGGGGGCAAGTAATCACTCCACTGCCAATAACTCAGCTCTTGCATGTGGGTCAGGGGGATTGAAGACCATTACAGAAAGCAGTATCCACATAAAAATCCAACCAAAGGCAAGGCTTGCTTTGAGCTGTGCTTGGAGGACCATAATAGACCTCACCTTGATTTTGCTACTCAAAGTTTCAAGCCACAATGGCCATGATTATACCTGAAAGGCACTGATTTGGAAATGATGCCTGAAATAACATCCATAGGCCCTGGTTCAACAGATTCTGGTGACAAACATCTTAACTCCTGGGATAACAAGGGACAAGTTGAACTGTACCTCGCCCCAAAGGTGAGCTCATTCATAGGATGACCCACCATCTTTAAATATTTATATGATTACTCTTAGAATGAATAAAAACCTCTGGAATTCTATTTGTCTCCAGCCACTTTATTCTTTATGAAAACAAACTCATAATCAAATCAAGGAGAAGATTCAAGTTGGAAGGACCAAACATTTCAAAATTTAGAAGAAAGGGGTCCCAAGTGAGAATGTATCCAGACACATAGACACCACCTTCTTTTTTTCCTTTTTCCCCCTTCTTGTTACTGATCAAAGTTTAAGCTGGTGGTTGTGGTGCACTCCTTTAGTTCCAACACTGAGGAGGCAAAGGCCAGCCTGGTCTACAGAGAGTTCCAGAGCAGCCAAAGCTACACAAGAGAAACCTGCTCTCAAAAACAAATACAAAAACAAACAAACAAAGATCAAAATTTAACCCTCTTTATTTTCAAAGGCTAACTGGAGGATGCAAGAGTTGTCATTTCACAGAAATTCTACAAAAGCATCAGCAAGTTGCATACTGCATAGGCCTGCCTGAAGGGGGAAAACGTCTTACCACCTCTGGCTGGTCATTAGCTGTCTGTTAACACTTGAGAGTGGCATTCTGCACAGATACAAACTTAGGAGTTTGGAGTCAAGAGACCAGAACTCCCACAGCACTCCCAGAAATCTCTGAGGAGTCTAGGGAGGTAAAAGCCACTCAGATACAGTGTGACCCAGCTACGTAGTAGCTCAGTTGATAGATACTTATCCAGCATGCACAAGACTCTGGGCTCAATCACCAGCACTTCACAGAGTTCGTGGCACATGCCTGTAATTCCCGGCAGCAGCTCATCCTCAGCTACAGATTCTGAGGCCAGGCTAGGCTGCTTGAGACCTTGTATCAAATAAATAAATAAATAAATAAATAAATACATAAATAAATAAGCTAAAAGTCACATTCTAGCTTCATGTTTATTGTTCTGGAACCTATTTGGTAAGAAATACACTCATTCAATCATTCAAGAAACTTTTTAGCTCCAACAAAACATGATGATGCCTAGTACATAAGCTATATCCCCAAGAAATAACTGTACCAGCTGATGGAGGATGGAGTGATGAGTGGATGCCCATGCTGTGAGCACATGGAGAAGCTTTCAAGTCAGCTTTGCAACTGGGGCACGATTTCATTAAAGCACCTGAAACTGATTCCCAAGAGCTGGGCTGGACTTCATCAGAAAGAGGCAGGGAAAGCTCTAAAATCTAGAATCATAGGAGAAGGCCATCACTCAAGAGCTTACAGCATTTGGACCCAGCTTGAGCAAGGAACATTGATTTATAATCAGTGTACACGTGAGTATGCAGCATGAAGTGCATGCTGGGATGGGGCAGAAGGGCACAGGGTGTTAAGAAAAGTCAGTGGAGCCACAGAGATCAAGAACAGACAGAAACAAAACAAACAAACAAACAAAACCAAAACTCTACACAGCTTCGAGTAGCCTGAGGCTAGGAGTCTTCTACACCAAGACTCTTCTGTTCCTTGTAACTTGTTTGGTTTTTTTTTTCTTTTCTTTTTTTTTTTTTTTTTTTTTTGGTTGTGAGCCTAGCCTTTAACAGCTGAGCCATCTCTCCAGCCCTCCTTGTAACTTGTAAGACTAACAGACATGTTGGTATCCAGGAAGCCAGCCCACGGTTTGTGATGTACGAATACAAATTCAGACTTGTGGATGTTTAATCTCTCGTATTCAGTTTCCAAGCCCCATCTTACGGGGCTTAAGGGATCTTAGGGGTCTATGGATCTTCGTACTCAGATGACAAGCCTATGAACATTAATGAAAGTGTCCTGAGCAGAAATGAGAGGAGAGAGCTAGGAATGCTCACCATGAAGCAGATAAGCAGATAAAAGAACACGTAAGAGCTGACTCAGTTGAAGCCAGACAAAGTACACACCTGAATACACATACACTCACCTATACATCCTCCCTAACCAAAGTCCCCATTTTCTATCAGATCAGGGGGAAAAAAGCTTCAAAAGAACTAAGTGTCTGAGTCTCTTGGGGAGAAGCATTGGCTGAACACAAGACAGCTGTACTGTAGTCTATAGTCTTTGCTGAAGAACCAGGCTTAGCTGGCTCCACTTGAACAGGACTTTACCTCCAACGCATGCCTTCTGTCAAGGTCAGGGGTTTCACCAGTCAACTTTGTCTCACAACTCTGAAATGGGGTGTTCAAGTGCCCCCAACTCTGCCTGCTCCAATTCTTGGGTGCCTGCTTTATAAAGATCTGTACATCCGTGTTCAAGCAAATTGCCCTGGCACACCCTGTCAGACAAAGATCTTTCCCTTTAGCTAGCGCGAGGGTAACTACTTCCTTAGCAACTAGTGCCCCTGAGTGGCCTTGAGGCAGTAGACTATGGAGCAGGACTAGCCAACATTCAGCCTCAGGGGAAGGTGGCGAATGTGTTTGCTTGGATTCACTCAGCCTTAGATAATTTATGCTGTTGTATAAATATGAATGTGACTGCCTTTTGGCATAGGTTTCCTGTCAGCTAGCCTCAGCCGGTCTAGAGCAGTGTATCAGTTTACCATAATACCAGCACCTTTCATCCACCTGGCATTACTGCCTTTGCTCTCTAATTATTTGAGTTTGAAATCTTTGAAGTAGACTTGGTATGTGGGAGTGGGGGATGGTGGTTAGTCTGTGTGTCAAGTTGTTTATGTTGATGAGAGAGCCAACAATGACTATCGTAAAATGGAAAGAATTCTGGCTAGAATCTGAGTCCATTTTTGCTGGTTTATCATTATTATTATTATTATTATTATTATTATTATTATTAATTTTGGCTGTTGTTTTGTTTCCCAGTAGATCAGAAACAAATGTAATTCCTGAGGAAAGAGACTTTTGGAAACAGAAAACACAGCTCATAAGCAAACAAACAGAAACCTGCAGCCAGGCTCCCCTGACATTTTGCTCAGGGGCATTTCGTAACTGGAAGAATGGGTGTTATTTGTGATACCTTTGACAGCAATTGGCAGGAACTAGAACCAGACTAGGTTAAAATAGGGCAGTAAGGGGGCACCAGGGGACCCCCTCTCCTGATATTAGAGGAAGAAGAACTCTCTAGAAATTGGACTTCAGGAACAGAGAAAATGCTTGCCATCAGACCGCCCCTGCTCCCTGGGCTGCTTGACTGTCCCTCTATCCCTCTGCCCCTGGCTTAATTCTGCAGCTCCAGTTTCACTTCCCCTATTGCCCCCTTCCCTTCTTTGAATACTGATGTCCTGGACTACACACAGAGACCACATTAAGCAACTCCCCTGTTAAGAGACCTTCTGCCCCCCACTGTCATGGAAGCAAGGCTAAGGACAGCTGAGCTGGGCGTGGGGGAGGGGTAGGTATTAACTTGGTAGGTCAGGATTTTTCAGTTTGCTTGTTCAAGCTATGTGCCCAGGCTTTTACAGAAAAGTCTAAGATTCTGCTAACCAAAGTAGAAAGACAGGAGAAAATCTGCTAAGACAAACAAATAGCTATGAGACCTTCTATAGCTGGTTGGAGTTTTTGTTTTGTTTTGTTTTGCTTAATGTTACCTTGCTGAATGAAAGCAAGTATTGAATGTATTCAAATGGTAGAGTTCAAGTGTACAAGTGTGCAAGTGTGCATGTGTGTGTGTGTGTGTGTGTGTGTGTGTGTGTGTGTGTGTGTGTGTGTGAAGTTGATAGCAGGAGCCTTCCTGTATCAATCTCCTCTATAACTCATGAGGCAAAGTCTCTCACACTGAGCCTGGAGATCACATTTTGGATAGTCTTGCTGGCCAGTGCTGAGGTTATAGGTGTCCATCTCCACACCCATATTTTTTGTAGGTTCCAAGATATGAATTCGGATACTTATACTTTCATAGTGGCACGTTACACTTCTGGCTTATATAGTATCTTTCACCAAGACAGTATTCTTTTAGAGAAGTGACAAGACAAAAGGAAAGGACTTTGATTCTCTGGAGGTGGAAACTTCCAGGAAGGCAAATGAATGAAATTTTATCACGTGGAGCCTGTGGTGCATTTCCAGGCTGACACAAGTGTAAAGTTAACTTAAGGACCTAAATGATATTCTTCATGGTACAGAGGGGGAAACAGGACATTTTGATCCTGATAAAATTGTGTCTGCTTTTGGACAAATAAGGAAGATGTCTTAGTCACTGATATTGCTGTGAAGAGACACAATGACCAAAACAACTCTTTTTATTCTTTTTTTTAATTAGATATTTTCTTTGTTTGCATTTCAAATGTTATCCTCTTTCCTGGTTTCCCCTCTGGAAAAAAAAAAAAAACTATTCCGCCCACCTTCCCCCCTGCTCACCAACCCAACCTCTCACACTTCCTGGTCCTGGCATTCCCCTACACTGGGGCATAGAGCCTTCATAGGGCCAAGGGCCTCTCCTCCCATTGATGACTGACTAGGGCCATTCTCTGCTACATATGCTGCTGGAGCCATGAGTCCCACCATGTGTACTCCTTGGTTGGTGGTTTAGCCCCTGGGAGCTCTGGGGGTACTGGTTAGTTCATATTGTTGTTCCTCCTATGGGGCTGCAAACCCTTTCAGCTCCTTGGGTCCTTTCTCTAGCTCCATCATTGGGGACCCTGTGTTCAGTCCAATGGATGGCTGTGAGCCTCCACTTCTGTGTTAGTCAATCCAATGGAGGGCAGAGCCTCTCAGGAGACAGCTATATCAGTCTCCTGTCAGCCAGCACTTGCTAGCATACACAATAGTGTCTGTGTTTGGTGATTGTATACGGGAAGGATCCCCAGGTGGGGCAGTCCCTGGATTTCCTTCCTTCAGTCTCCACTCCACACTTTATCTCTGCAACTCCTTCCATGGGTATTTTGTTTCCCCTTCTAAGAAGGACCAAAGTATCCACACTTTGGTCTTCCTTCTTGAGTTTCTTGTGGTTTGTGGATTATACCTTGGGTATTCCCAACTTCTGGACTAGTATCCACTTATCAGTGAGTGCATACCATGTGTTCTCTTTTGTGATTGGGCTACCTCACTCAGGATGATATTCTCCAGATCCATCCATTTCCCTAAGAATTTCATAAATTCATTGTTTTTAATAATTGAGTAATACCCAAAACAACTCTTATAAAAGAAAGTATTTAAATGAAGCTTGCTTACAATATCAGAGGTTAGTCCATTGTCATGGCAGGGACTGTGGCAGCACTCAGGCAGGCATGGTGCTGAAGGAGCTGAGAGTTCTACATCTTAATCCATAGACAAAGAGAACATGTCTAGCCCTGGCATAGGCTTTTGCAACCTTACAGTCCCCAGTGACACACTTCCTCCAAAAATGCCACACCTCTTGATCCTTCTAATCCTTTCAAATAGTGGCATTCTCTGGAGACCAAGCACTCAAATATATGAACCTATGGGGAACATTGTTTATTCAAACTACCACAGAGAGGTAGAGAATCTTTCTGTGCACACGTCTAATCAGCTCAAATATTCCACTATGCTAAAGTAGTCTGTTTAGGGGTGACACACTCTCTACAATACGTAGTCTCAGAGCTGGCCTAAAATCTTGAATAGGAAGGATAGTGAGAGGCAGACTATCTTCAGAGTGCTGAGTCCAGGGGAGGGGCCAGCCAGGCACACAGTCACACTTCAGGACAGTCAACCGAATTCATGTACCAGCATCTTTTCTTCTTGGAATTCTTTCTAGACTGGCAGCTGCCTAAAATATTCTGTCATGTGTAAGATGTACTGCTATTTTATATACCGTAAAGAACAAAACAATTATACCAATTACATTATAACATGAGGCTGTCGCATCAACTCAGTTTTTAATCACTTAGACTCTAATACACAACAAAAAGAGATACGACAACAAAGCTATTCAGTGTGTGATTCCTGAGAATATCTTTCAGACTCAAAGACACAGTCTGCTTTTTCCTACACAATCTCATCTTTCAAGATTTCAATGACATTGGAAATTCAGCATTTCTTACAAAAGAACAAAATAGAAATTTGAAATTGAGCAGTATGATAGATAGTGTTAGCAAAGCAATGTTAAGATCCTTGACTGTGCCCACAACACCCAGAAGAAGCTCCACTCCCAGGTGCTCTAACATGCCCAGGATCAGAGGTAAGGAGGACACAACTTCTGTCCCAACATCGGAGTAACTGGGAGCAGCAAGACCCAAACACACAGGAACTCTGCTACAACAGTGACACAGATTCCTTCGAGTCTGTCTGGGCCAGTGCCCTGAGCAGACCTTGGGGGCAAAATCTGCAGCCAGTCCCACAACACCCAGAGGAAGCTCCATTCCCAGGCCCTCTAACAAGCCCAGGATCACAAGATCCCAGAATCACAGGATCACAGAGACAGCTTGACTCTGAGGAGTTCTGACACAACCAGGATCACAGGAAGGACAGGCTCCAGTCAGATTTAGCAAGGGCAGGTAACACTAGAGGTAACCAGATGGTGGTGGTGAGAGGGAACGTAAGAAAATAAGCAACACAAACAAAGGTTAATTGGCATCATCAGAACCCAATTCTCCCACCATAGCAAGTCCTGGACACACTATCATATTGGAAAAAGCAAGATTCAGATCTAAAATCACTTCTCATGATGATGATACAGGACTTTAAGAAAGACATTAATAACTCCCTCAAAGAAATACAGGAGAACACAGGTAAACAGCTAGAAGCCCTTCAAGAGGAAACCAAAATCCCTTAAAGAACTACAGGAAAACATAATCACACAAGTGAAGGAAATGAATAAAATCATCCAGAATCTAAAAATGGAAAAAAAAAAA
>NW_022196896.1:44916967-44918884 GCF_008632895.1 Mastomys coucha
GAAATCAGAAAGAGAGACAACCCTGGGGATAGAAAACCTAGGAAAGAAATCAGGAGTCATAGATGCAAGCATTGAAAGGCTAGAGAATCTTAGAATTTAAAATGAGGGCATTTAATACAAATGTATGGTGTATAACCTTTACCTAAAAGGACATGGAGGGCCACTGTAGCCAGCCAGAAATATAAAATAGCCAGTTCCAGGAACCCAGAGCCTCAGGGCTCTGGTTCCCCATACCTGCCCCTCCTGAATGATCCACAATGAGGGCGGAACTAAGAATGAAGGTCTAGTGGTTTATGAGACTCTCCACCCTGTCAACCAGTAGATGAAGATTACATTCCTAGAATGAATGTGTTCCCCTCCCTAACTGAACACCTTGGGTCAGGTCCCTCTGAAATTTTCCACTGTTTATGTTCTGTTTCCTTGGTAACTCTCTCTCTCCGCCCCCAGCTTCCCTTAAATACCCCACACTTCTTGTGTTCCAGGTCAAACTCCTCTGACTGGCAAGGTCATGAGATCGACCCCGGTACCGGTATCCCCAATAAACCTCATGTGATTGCAGCAAGTTTGGTCTCTCGTGAGTCATTGGGTGGTCGCATCATTCCGAGACTTGAGTAAGGATTTCCCCGGTTCTGGGGGTCTTTCAGCATCACCAACAGAATATAAGAAGTAGAACAGAGAATCCCAGAGGCAAAAGATACCATAGAAAACATTGACACAACAGTCAAAGAAAATGCAAAGAGGAAAAAGTTCCTAAACAAAAACATCCAGGAAATCTAGGACACAATGAAAAGACCAAACCTAAGGATAATAGGTATAGAAGAGAGTGAAGACTCCCAAGGTAATGGACCAGTAAAAATCTTCAACAAAATTATAGAAAAAACTTTCCCTAACCTAAAGAAAGAGATGCCCATGAACATGCAAGAAGCCTACAGAACTCCAAATAGACTGGACCAGAAAAGAAATTCCTCCTGTCACATAATAATAAAAACACCAAATGCACCAAACAAGGAAAGAATTTTAAAAGCAGTAAAGGAAAAAAGTTAAGTAACATATAAAGGCAGGCCTATCAGAATTACGGCAGATTTCTCACCAAAGACTATGAAAGCTAGAAGATCCTGGGCAGATGTCATACAGATCCTACGAGAACACAAATGCCAGCCCAGGCTATTATACCCAGCAAAATTCTCAATTACCATAGATGGAGAAAACAAGATATTCCATAACAAAACAAAATTTATACAATATCTTTCCACAAGTCCAGCCCTACATAGGATAATAGATGCAAAACACCAACATAAGGAACAAAACTACACCCTAGAAGAAGCAAGAAAGTAATCTCTCACCAAACCCACAAAAACCTAATTCCACCTCTTACAACAAAAACAACAGAAAATAACAATTACTTTTTCTTGATATCTTAATATGAAAATTAATATTATCAACATATTCTAATTGAAATCCAAAAATATGAGGAATTAGAAATTTGTTGACTGTCATCCAATGGTCTCTCTAATTTGGTAATTGGAGAAATAAGTCCAACATTGTACAATCTATATACACTTTTAGCTTGTTTGAACATGACAGTGTCTTGCTGTGTACCACATAATGGTCTTGAAATCATGCTTCTCCTATCTCAGCCTCTCTATTAGTAGTATTGTTTATTTCATGTTTTTATACTATACTATGGTTTTCACAACAGCTTACATATTTCAAAAGTATTTATACAGGCAAAAGAAACGTAGACAATTAACGTGGGAAGTGACTTGTAAGAGAACAACAAAGAGTGAGACTGAATGCTTTGCTTGATGTTTGTAACTATTGTATCAGGTTTGAAGAAGAGGATGTTATGAGTTACTCTTTCTCTGAGATGAATGCTTTTCAAAATCATCACAGCCAATAAACCAGATTCTTACCTTC
>NW_022196896.1:44919659-44924265 GCF_008632895.1 Mastomys coucha
TTTTTAAATGTTAACAAATTCAGATAAATTGAAATCATGTATCTTTTCTCATCATAATGCAATAAAAAATCAATAAAAAAAAGTTCCTTGACTGTGATAATGGCATATCCTAGGGGAAAATGGCCTCACTCTCTGTTGTCCAGCAAGTTCCCCTAGAAGGAAACCTCTGTCTTAAAGGGAAGCTCATGAAGAGATGAAAGGCTCTCAAGCAGCAGTTTCAACCTGTAGGCTGAGACCCCTTTGGGGGCTGAATGGCCCTTTCACAGGGTTCCTAAGACCATCTGAAAACACAGATGTCTAAGTTACAATTCAGAACTGTAGCAAAATTACTGTTGTGAAGTAGCAACAAAACACTTGTATGGTTGGAGGTCACCACACCATGAGAAACTGTATTAAAGGGTAACAGCATTAGGAAGTTTGAGAACCACTTCTCAAGGGAGGTGAAACATTGCATCTTGTAGGGAAGCATGTTAACCTCAGGAAGTGAAAACTATAAGGCTCAGGAAGTCCCTGAAACTGACCAAACCCACTAGTCCCTCCATCCTTAAGCATATATATATATTTAAGCAGTAAGGACTGCTGCCATGAAAGTCAGCTCAAGGCACCCCATGACAAAGTTCTCAGCACAAAGGAGATTTATTTATTCAGAGGGACAGAGGACAGAGAATAAAAGACAAAGACAGGAGATAGAGGGTGAGGAGAAGGGAAAGGGAACAAGAGAGAGGAAGAGGGGTAAGGGGGGGGGCATTCATCCTGGATTGTGACAAAGGACTACTTCTGGATAGAGAGAAGACAGATTTGGCACATAGGAAAATGGAAGTTCATAAAGGTACAGGGAAAACCATGGGTTATAATGAAGTATATTAATTATATATATATATATATAATGAAGCATAATATATATATATATAATGAAGCATAATATATATATAATGAAGCATAATATATATATATATATATATATATATATATATATATATATATATAATGAAGCATATTAATTAAATGCGCCAAAGGGGGGCTTTTGATTGCTGGACTTCAATACTTTGAAGACTGTTCTCGGTAGTCAGCCTCAGGAGGAGGAAGTAAACAAATAAAGGAATAGACCTTGGGGGCTAGTTTTAGGAATGTAATCTAATGGTTTCTAGCAAAGCAGTGTGGGGTGGACAGGCCTGCCAGAGCTATGTTTGCAAGCTGGCTAGAGTCCCTTCAGGTTACCCTCCATAATGCAAATGGCCTTTATTCAGTTGGGCCAAGGTGTGAGTAGAAGACTGATCCTCTACCGTACACAGTTCTGTTTTGATCAGTTGGAGTTCACACCTTTTACTGTTCCAGAGGTGTGAGTAGAAGACTGATCCTCTACCGTACACAGTTCTGTTTTGATCAGTTGGAGTTCACACCTTTTACTGTTCCACTAGATCTCCAAACCAGAAGCCTCCATATTTGAGATGAGGATTTTTAACTTTCTAGCTCCCACAGTTATGAGAACTGTCTCCTAGTTCTTCCCCTTCTCTCCCCTTTCCCCTTTTCTTTCTGCTTCCTTACTTCCTCCCCCCCTCCACACACAAAACATACACCAAAGATACAAACACCAAAGAGTTCCTCTGTGAGTCCTGTTCTGTAGAACAATGTCTAAAGAGCATTTCTTCTCTACTTTCTTAAGGATAGTCAGTCCGTAGCTCATGGGATTCTTCCAAGTGGTTGTGACTTCTGCATGTATGTGTGAATGAACATATTTTAACCAAAGAACAGGGCTAAATTCCACATGAGATTTAACATATGTTAGAACAGAAATAACAATTGACAAGCTCGACATGGTGGCACATACCTTTAATCCCAGCAGCTGGGAAACAGAGACAGGTGAATGTCTCTAAGACTAAGGCTAGCCTTTTGTTATGTCTGCATAGCAAATTCCAGGACAACCAAAACAACAGAGAAAGACCCTGTCTATAAAAACAAACAAACAATCAAACAACAAAATTGTTGGAGTGATAGGTTTGTACACTGTATGAAGATGTGTCTCTGTCCTTCCTTGACAACCTAAGGCACCTCTGATTGGTTAAAATAAAAAGTCTATGGCCTATAGCAAAAGGCAGCATAGGAAAGTGGGACTTCTGGACAGAGAGAGAAAGTCTTGGGAGAAGAGAGGAACAATAGAGTCACCATTAGAACACTCATAAAGAAGGAGGCCAGGGCAGGTCTAAGATGTCAGTCATATTTTCATATGACTGAAAATAGTCCAAGCCAGTATTGTTGGGTTAGAATAGTTTAGAATCTGCCCAACTATAGTGCCAGTCCCTGAAGCTATTAATTAATATAAAGGTCTCGATGTCATTATTTAGAGTAAGGGTGGGCATAGAAAGGCCCACAGTTAACACAAAACAATTAACAGGAGTAGATGACAAGATAGTTCACACCCTGGACTAGTCAGGGAGTTATGTGGAGCTAGGCAAAAACAAGCCATCCCATGGCTCCCTGGAGGATTTGCACAGCTGTGAGTCAGGAAACGTTCTCTGCGACACTCAGATCATCTTCAAAGAGGTCTTCAGAGATACAGAAGAGTGGTGACATTCCTCACCAACAAAGACAGACAAAGTCTCTAAAGCCAAAGCATGATTCCTCTTACAAATTCACAGGCTACATTCTTTGAAGTGTTTTGAGCTAACTTATTTCATAGTAGAGACACATAATACAACTTTGCTGGTGATCCTAGTTTGATTTTAATGATTTCTACTCTCTCAGATGAAGCAAGAATATCAAATGAACCAAAACAAACAATATAACCTAAAGAGAGGCAATGTGTAAAGGGAAGGCACCGTGGATACTTTTATTGGTCTAGTTTTTGAGACATGGTCTGGCTATGTAGTCCATGATGGCTTTGAAATTCCAATCCTCCCATTCCAGCCTCAGGGATGCTGAGATTACAGGTGTTTCCATCAACAGCTGGAGTTCTGTTCTACAGAAAGGCAAATTCTTCTCAGTTTGGGTCTACATGCTCCATGGCCAATGCTCTGCTCTTGCCAGTGTGAGTGGAAGGACAGAACAAGAGGGATCCTTGTGGATATGGTAGCTGATGTGGGACCACCTAGTGTTGTCACAGTAGCCCATTGTCTGAGGTTTGATAGAGATCCTTAAGATGCTACAAGATGACAGAAATGGCAGAAGACAAAACAAAAACCCAGCTGTCTTAAGTTAAATTCCGAGGAGGGAATAAAGATCAAGATGGATTTCAGGTTTGTGTGTCCTAAGAGAGGAAGAAAAGAGTACTTTGGGAGCTGAGAAGGGGCCTATATTCTCGTGGAAGTCATTTCTTGTTTTCATGGCAGATGCTTGGGTGGGAGGGCCCCATGTGAGGTTGTGTTGAAGCCCATGACCCTGTACAATTGCTAGAAAACAGCAGCACAACTGAGGGTTTTTGCTGCTTTGATAAGAAACTCATTCCTGTCTGTGAATAACTCCACTCATCTTTCCCCCCTTTCAAATACAATGCTGATTTTTTTTGTTTTGAAACAGAATCAGTAGTCCTGAATCTTTCCAGTATCCTACCTCCTGCAGACTAGGCTAGTTCTAAATCCTTCCAGCATCCTACTTCCCATAGACCAGGCTGGTCCTGAACCCTTCCAGCATCCTACTTCCACAAGATTATAAGTGAGCCCACAACATCCAGTTTTGTGTGGTGTTGGGGATGGAACACTGTGCCAACTGAGCTACAGCCCCAATCCTTACAATATCATTCTTTTTTTTTCTGTTTTTTTAATTAGATATTTTCTTTATTTATATTTCAAATGCTATCCCCTTTCCTCATTTCCCCTCCTAAAATCCCCCTATCCCATCTTCCCCTTCCCCCTGCTCACTAACCCACCCACTCCCACTTCCCTGTCCTGGCATTCCCCTACACTGGAGCATCAAGCCTTCACAAGACCAAGGGCCTCTCCTCTATTGATGTCCCACAAGGCCATCCACTGCTACATATGCAGCTGGAGCCATGAGTCCCACCATGTGTACTCTTTGGTTGGTGGTTTAGTCCCTGGGAGCTCTGAGGGTACTAGTTAGTTCATATTGTTCATCCTAAGGGGCTGCAAACCCTTCAGCTCCTTCAGTCCTTTCTCTAGCTCCTCCATTGGGGACCCTGTGCTCGGTCCAATGGATGGCTGTGAGCATCTACTTTACAGGATCATTCTTAATTCATTGCATTTTTTTTCCAGATGTTCAAACATGACAATACTTTTTTAGCTTCTAAACTTTCTTATCAAGTGGAAGTCTATGTAAAGTATAAGCCAAATGAAAGAAATGTAAGATTTGTGGTTTATCTTTAAAACCCAAAGCAACACATTTACCAGGGTTAAGTAGAAAGGTCACTACCGACAGAAGGATCTGATGAGCCTTTTCACCATGTTTCTTTTAGCTGCATTTCTCCTGCTCAACAGAGCAAATCTCCTCTGAATAACCTGTGGATTTCACAATAGCACATGTGCGGCCAAAGCAGGAACCTGTGCAGACAGCCAGTCCCCATCAGACCAGGGATGTGTGCAGACAGCCAGCCGGTCCCCATCAGACCAGGGATGTGTGCAGACAGCCGGTCCCCATCAGACCAGGGATGTGTGCA
>NW_022196896.1:44925029-44956783 GCF_008632895.1 Mastomys coucha
ACACACACACACACACACACACACACCATTTCAGTGAGATGGCCCTGCATATGACACAACAAGCAGATGACATGTCATCTTCTCAGGAGAGTTTGCTCTCATCTTGTGGGATAGAAAAACCAGAATGGCCTTCAAAATACTTAATTCTTATGAAAACGAGATGTTCTTGCCCTGTCTAGCAGTAACAAGCTTCCTTCTTGGCATCAGGGAAAGAGGCTGGCCTCAGATTCTAGAAGCAACTAGAAAGTCTACTCTCTTAATTGTCAAAGAGTGAGTAGACTTCCATTGTCTCAAATTTAACTCTGGGTGAAATAATTGTGTTTTGTAATTTAGGGTTTGTAACCCATGATGGCTAACATTTTCAACTTCACAGAATCTCAAATCACCTAGAAGGTAAACTTCTAGGCATGCCTGTGAGGGATCTTCTAGATTAGGTTAACTCAGGTGGGAAGACGTACTTTAAATGTGGGGTACCATCTGTTGGACTGAGGTTCCAAACTGCATAAAAAGGAGAAAGGCAGCTACGTATGGGCATTCAGAGCTCTCTGCTTCCTGACTGGATGCAGTGTGACTAGCAGCACTGGGTTCCATACCTTCTCCACCCTCATGGACCACTGGAACTGTGCTAAAATCAACCCTTTCTTCATTAAGTCTTGCTTTTTTCAAGTATTCTATCACAGCCATGGGGCAAATAACTAATGCACTACCAAATCTAGATTAAATTAATTCTTCAAGGGACCAACAAAGAAGTCTTTCTTCTTTGTCTTGACCACTGTTTCTGACTCCTTCGTGGTCCTTGTCCCTTCCCTGTTTGGTATTTTGTGTTACTGTCCCAGGCCCAGTCATTGCCAGTGCTCTGTTTCTATCCCATCCATTTGTAGTCTCATCCAATCCCAAGGCTATCATATTTACTTTCACAGGTAAAATGTGAAATCAGGGTCTCCCTGTGCCCTGGACTCAATTGTTTCCTGGTGAATTGATACCATCACTCAATCTAGAACTTCACATTTTGTTCTAGCTTCATTTCTGATGTTCTGATGAAACACATGACAAAAAGAAGCTTAGGGAAGGAATGGTTTATTTTAGTTCACAGTTTACAGTTCATCACTGTGGGGAATTTAAGGCCAAAATTTGATGTATCTAATCACATTAGATCCTCAGTCATAGCAAAGGAAGGTAACACATGTATGCTCACTTGTACTCAACCCCTGCATCCCTGCACCCCTGCAACATAGGGATGGTGCCACCCACAATAGGCAGGTCTTCCCACCTCAGTTAAAGCAATCACGACAATTCCCTAAAAGCCAACCTAGTTGTCTTAGTTTGCTTCCTATTGCTATGATAAACACCATATAACCAAAAGAAAGAATAGAAGACATGGTACTTGGACAATAGCTAAGAGCTTTACATTCTGACCCACAGGCAGGAGAAAGAGAGAGAGAGAGAGAGAAAGAGAGAGAGAGAGAGAGAGAGAGAGAGAGAGAGAGAGAGAGAGAGATGGACTTGAAACCTCAAAGCTTACCTGCAGTGTCATACCTCCTCTATCAAGGCCACACCTCCTAATCCTTGGCAAACAGTTCATCAATAGGGGACCAAATATGCAAATATATGAGCCTATGGGAACCATTCTCGTTAAACTCACCATAGAACTCATGAGATTTTCCCCTTCCATGTCAGCCAATTGATTAGTTTCCTCGTGGTTCTGATCTTCTTTAAACAGTCATGTTGAAACTTTATAGGTTTAGTTTCACTGACATTTGTAGCAGACTTCCATCCCTCTGGCTCTTATAACTTTTCTGCCCCCTCTTCCATGATATTCCCTGAGCCTTAGGTGCAGGGTTATAGTATAGATGTATCCATTGGGGCTAAGCATACCACAATGATTTGTTCTCTGCATTTTGATTGGTTATGGTTTTCTGTGATAGTCTGCATTTATTAGAGAGAGAAGTTTGATGAGGGGTGAGAACTGTACTTATCTGTGGGTATAAGGATAAGTATTTAGAATGTAGTTAGAGATTGTTCCTGTTTAGTAAAATGGAGGATGTAGTTTCTTATCCAAGATACTTGACTTCATTAAACCTGGGAAGTTGGCTAGGTTTCCAGTACCAGGCACAATTTTCCCTTGTTGAACAGACCTTGAGTCCAATTTGAGAGCTGGTACTTCATGCCAGGGTATTTATGGCATTCCCTCCCTCTTAGGGACTCTATGCCATGCTAGGCCTTGCTGTAGTTCATAGGTGTCGGAGGTGGGCAGACATCAACTGTTTCCTTCCTTGGACACTTTCATGGCACCTATGCTACCCTCCAGTACCCAGAAAGCTGGTCCTCGGGGAGGAGGCTTTCAGGTCGGATCTATTTTGGTCCTCTGGGTCCTGTGTCAGAAGTGCATGGTGACTTCAGGGATGGGGACGTACCTTCTACCTCTGGGAAGCAACCAAGAGCAACAGCAATGACTATAGTGTTTGGGGAGTCTCTTAGACTTCCCTCACCAACAACTCAAAAGGGAGATTTCCATGCCTGGTTTTGAAGGTTTTATTAGATAGCCTTGTTTGATAATTTTATTGGATGGCTCTTGTGGGGAACATTGTCAGCCCAGATGAGAAAATTTCATATAAACTATATATTATACATATATACTTATATGCATTATGTGTGATTTTAGGTAAATAGATGATAATATGGTTCCTTATGAATTTTTAGGTGTTTTTATTTTTTATTTTATTTATTTAGGTAAATAAATGATAATATGGTTCCTTATGGATTTTTAGGCATCCTTCCTCTGTATTCTTTCTTCACTAAGAAATTGAGTTTTTCCCCATTTCCCCATTTCCCTGTTTAGATCACTTACCTGAATCCTGCTGTTTCCCTTTATATTGTTCCACCTCAACTCTGCAATGCTTTCTTTTTATTTTCCTGGTTTCTGTGGTTACCCCAGGTGATATACAACATTCAAAGATTTGTAATGAGGAAATGAAGATAAAAGAGAAAATGGCAGAGAGGGGTGTGTGTACCTCTATCCCAGCATTTAGAGGCAGAGACAGGTGGATTTCCATAATGTCGAGGCCAGGATGAGTGAGTTCCAGAACAGTAAGAAAGAAAGAGAGGCAGAGAGCTGGAGAGAAACAGAGATAGATAGACACACACACATACACACAGAGAGAGAGAGAGAGAGAGAGAGAGAGAGAGAGAGAGAGAGAGAGAGGGAGAGAGAGAGAGAGGAGGGGGGAAGAGAGAGGGAGAAAGAGAGAGAGGGAGAAAGAGAGAAAGAGAGAGAGATAGAGAGAGAGAGAGAAAGAGGGAGAGAGAAAGAGAGAATGGGCATTTATCTTTTGGGGTCCAGGTTATCTCTCTCAATATAATATATTTTAGTCCAGTCCACTGATCTGCAGATTTCTGGGTTTCATTTTTCTTTACAGCTGAATAGCATATATGACCACATTTTCATCATCCATTTGTCAGTTGAGGATAGTCAGGTCATTTCCCTTTCCTAGCTACTGTGATTAGAATGGCAATGAGCTTGTCTGAGAAGATACCTGTAGGATAGGAAGCTGGGTCCTTTAGCCATATGCCAAAGGTAGGATAGCTGGGTCGTGTAGTAGATTTAGTTTTAGCTTAATTGCACTGACAAAGAAAGTCTCAAAAAAGACTTCAGCAGAGACTTCATTCTCTGGTTAAGTCTCATGAAGGGCATTTTGAGCAAGCATAGCAAACTTAGAAAGGAAAAATATAAAATATATGGTTTGAGTATTAAAGGGACACCAGGAAGTGAAATGGAGCAGAATCTGTGTTCTAGGAGATTATAGGAATATTGACCTTGTGGCAAGAGTCCACCCAGCTAAATATAGATTCAGGCATGGTAGTACAAACCTTTAATCTCAGGAGGCAAAGACAAGAACTTTAAGTTGCCTAGAATTTAACAGAGCAAGTTCTAGGTAAAAAAAAAAAAAAAAAAAAAAAAAAACTTAAATCAGGTTTGGTGGTCCACACCTTTAATCCCAGTGCTTAGGAGATGAGCACGCAGATCTCTGAGTTCAAAGTCAGCCTACAGAGCAAGTTCCAGGACAGCCAAGCTTAGGCAGTGATGGAGTTGGAAAATAGAAAGCTGGTGATAATGTAATAGAACAAGGGGCCACATTCCAGCTCCTGCAAGCAGCAGAACTCAGCAGCTTTGGCCATGTGGCTCTGGCTTTAGAATGAAAAATAGAAGTGACTTCTGGGATCAATCAATGCTGGTTAGCTGAAGCTATTTCTGAGAGAACAAAGAAGCTATGTTTCAGAAATAGTCAAGGTTGTATCCTGTGCAGCAGCTGTACTTGGTAATATGTGAGAGTCACCCAGCTGGTTCTGGTTTTAAAGGTCATGAAGAGCAGCTGAGGCTTGGCACTGTGAGAGGCCATGGAAGACCACTGGTAAAGGTGCAGCCTCAGTTGCAGTTGATGGCCCAGGACTGAGGGTGTCATGCAAAGGAGTTGAGCCTTGACACCATGAAGAAAGCCTATGAGAGGCTATTGGTGAAGCCTAGTTGCAGCGGAAGACCCCAGTTATTGGAAATGCCAGTATCATGGAATGGCCACCAAGAACAGCAGCAGCAATTGAGTAGATTGACTTGGGCTTAGAGTACCACAGAGAACAGAGCTATAGAAGTGATGCCAACCCTTTGGAGGAGTGGAAAACATCATATGTGGATCCCAGACATTGAGACAAGAAGCTATAACATTGAGGTTGCCTTGAAGATCCCAAGATGTTTAAGATGCCAGAGCTGTAGACCATCTGCTGAAGAAAGCTGCTAACAGACAGTGGCACCAGGCCAAGAGAAAGAAGTTTGTTGAAGTCAACAAAGATGAAAAGGAGTTGGAGATCTGAAGACTGCTTTGACATCAGACATGGCAGCTGTTTCCCTGTCTTGCCTTGGATATTACAGTTAAGTGATTGGATAAAATCAAAAAAGACTTTGAACTTTGGACTTTTAACATTGTTGAGACTGCTATAGACTATGGAGACTTTGGAAGTTGGACTAAATGCAGAAGCATTATGATATCTTTAGGTATGGCCCCCATAAACTCATATGTTTGGACATATAGGAGCCAGAGAGTAGAATGTGATGGTTTGTATATGCTTGGCTCAGGGAGTGGCACTACTAGGAGATGTGGCTTTGTTGGAGTGGGTGTGTCATTGTGGGTGTGGACTTAAGACCCTCACCCTAGCTGCTTGGAAGTCAGTATTCTGCTAGCAGCCTTCAGACGAAGACATAGAACTCTCAGCTCCTCCTGCACCATTCCTGCCTGGTTGCTGCCATGTTCTCACTTTGATGAGACTGGGTTGAACCTCTGAACCTGTAAGCCAGCCTCAATTAAATGTTGTCCTTTATAAGACTTGCCTTGGTCTTGGTGCCTGTTCATAGCAGTAAAACCCTAACTAAGACAACAGTTAAAACTAACTCTTCTCACCATGTCTAGCCTAGAACACTTTCTTCAGGTCTGGTATCCTACAAGTAAATGATACTATTAAACACCTTGCCCAAGAGTCCTTCATTTTCCCCTGCCCCTGATTACTCTGTCCCTGCCTGTCAGTCCTTCTTTGAGTACTCTTAGTTTGCTTTTACAGTATGCCCCTGGGCAAGAGACAGCACTCAGTTGGTGGAATGCCTGCCCAGTATGCAGAAAGCACTGCTTTCTCATAAACAGAGAGCGGTGATATACAAGTGTAATCCTAACTTTCAGGACACAGAAACATGAACATCAGAAATGCAAGGCCACTCATAACTACATAGCAAATTCAAGGCTACCCTGGGTACTCTGTCTCAATAAATAAAACATCCCAAATCTTCCCTTCTCTTCTGTACTGTCTAATCTAGACTGCCACGCTGTCCTGACCAAACTACTCCTACTCTGCTAGCCCCTCCATTCACTTTTTCTTCCCTAGATTGTATTTTCTGTGAAGCAGCCAGAGGCACCTTAAAAAACCTTTTGAAAATTTGAATCAGATAATATCCCTTTGCAGCATGAAGCCCTCCTGTGGGTTCTGGTTCCACTTGGGCTGTTGGATCCCCACAATAAAAATGAACAGGTCATCTGTAGAATTGTGACTGCTCTCAGAAGTCATCAAACAATTGAAGTCACAAGGCAACCAAGGACCCTGAACTCCAGAGCTGCTGAAATCTTGCCACTTTGAACAACATGGATAAACTGATCAGGACAGCAACAGAACAGCTTGGAGGGAGCCCAAGCCAACCTATGACATGTTGCCACTAACTGACAACATCAAAGGCCAAACTTGGCTCATTTGATTCAGAGGTCATATGGGACCCTCTCAGTGGTGAGGATGGTATGGCTCTCTGCTCCTCCCTGTACAGCCTGGCTAACAGCAGCTGCTCTAATCTCCTAAATGACATAACCAGGTACATGCACCAGACCGAATGACTCGTTAATGTTTAATCTCTTAGTAGTTTAATTGATATATGTCAATAACAATTTGTTTGTTATGAAATTTTTGTACATAGTATATTTCAATTACATTAACCTCCTTACTTTCTCTTGTCCCTTTCCACTGTCATTAATTCTCTTTCGTGTGTGTGTGTGTGTGTGTGTGTGTGTGTGTGTGTGTGTGTGTGTGTACTCGTGTGACACCAAAAGTTTCATGAGGCATGTTTACAGGAACATGGGCACTTGTGGCTACACTATTGAAAAAGTTCTCTCCTTCCCCAGCAAACACTAGCTACATACAAATCCTCAGGGAGTGATAGGGCCCCATGAGTCCTTCCTGCTTTGGGGACAGGATAATAACAGGTTCAAACATGTAAAGATCTTGTACGGATGGATATTCATGACTGCTGTGAATTCAAAGGTGTAACAGCCATGTGACTCCTGAAAGTCAACATTACAGATCAATCCACTACCCCGCCCCCACCTCCAGCTCTTACATTCTTCCTGACCCTTCTTTCAGGCTGGTCCCTGAGCCTTGGAAGAGTGACACCAATGTCCCATTATAGCTGGGCACAGTCACTCATTCTCAGTACTTGACCAGTTATCTCTCTCAGCGGTCACCAGAGGGCACTGCACAAAGAAGCTTCTCTGAGGAAAGCTGATTGCAAACTCACCTTGGGTGCTCCTCAGGTGATTGATGGGCACATCACATCCAATTAGCAAGACAGCAGCAATGGCTTTCATTAGAGCTTATGGCCTCCTTAGTCATAGACTTTGGTATAGAAAGTCAAACACAATCTTGAAAGCAGCTAGTTACCCATAACAGACTTCCTAAAGGCCGTTGGTGTTGTTACATACAGCCAAGGAAGACAGTTGACAGTTCTCCCCAGAGGGCTTCATAGGACCCCCACATGCTCTCAGGGTCAGCCAGCTGTGAAGAAGCCTGCTTAGCTTGAGTTCTCTTTGCCTTGCAATCAGGGTTTGTGCTGTTTTCAGCAATAGGTTCTTACCAGATAATTTTATTGGGCAACCAAGGACAGTGGCAACAACCTGTGTTGTTTGGGGGAGCTCAGACCTTCCTGATCATCAACACATATGGAGGTGGCCTACCCCTACACTGGGCTTTTAATTTAATAACCTGTGTCTTCTGAATCAGCTTTAGACAACTCTGTGTACACGGTGTACAAGGATAGGAGCCCAAAAGCAGACAAAAGTGTGGGAAACAGCCACTTCCACTGTTAGGAGTCCCATAAAGCACTGTGCTGCACAGCTATAGCATATATGCAGAGGGCTTATTGTCCGTTTTCATTTTTTTAATCATATATTTTTTTTCTTATTGCTTGGGTTTTGGGGGGTTCTTGTGTTTTGTTGGTTTGGTTTGATTTTGTTTTGGTTTTTTGTTTGTTTGTTTTAGGTTTTGTTTTGAGGGCTTTATTACTGAAATTAATCCTCTTTTGGATGTATAACTGGCAAAGATCTCCCATTCTTTAAGCTATCTCTTTATTCAATTACCTATTTCCTTTGATGAAGTGAAGTTTTATAATTTTATGCAGTTCTCTTATTTACTGAGCAACTAGAGTCCTATTCAGAAAATCCTGATCTGCCTCTATCTTAAAGTGTCTTCCATAATATTTCCTCTAGCAACTTCAGAGCTCTGGGTCTTACATTAAGGTCTTTGATCCATTTGGAGTTGATTTATGCATGGGGTAAGACATAAAGACCAAGTTTCATTCTTTTACATGTAGCTATCTCTCCTTACTACCATTTGTTAAAGGTGTTTTTTCTCAGTGTCCACTTTTATCATCTTTATGAAAAATCGGATGACTGTAGCTTATGTAGTTTATAATGCCTTATGTGTGTTCCCTCTGTTCTGTCCGTTTGATCTACAGAATATCTAGGCTAGTTTTATCACTGTGACACTGAAGAATAATTTGATATCAGTTATGATGAAACATTCAGTGGGGTTTTTGTGCTTCATGTGAATTTTAAGATTTTTCTCTATTTCTGTAGAGTGGTTTTTAAATTTTTATTAAAATCCTATTGAATCTGTAAATTGCTTTAGGTACAATGGCTATATTCACAACACTGATATTCCAATCCATGCACACAGTAGGTGTTTCTGTCCTCTAGTTTCCTCACTGACCTCCTTCTTCAGTATTTTAAAGTTTATGTCATGGAGATCTATTCCTTCTTTGGTGTCTTAATCAGTGTTCCACTGCTGTGAAGAGACACCATGCCAGCACCGTGACCACAGTCTTGTAAAGGAAAGCATTGAACTGGGGCTTGCTACAGTTTCAGAGGTTTAGTCTATTGCCTTCATGGCAGGATGCATGGTGGCACTTAAGCAGATATGGTACAGAAGCAACACCTAAAAGTTACATATCCAGATCAGCAGGGCAGCAGGAAGAGAGAGCCAGTGGGCCTAGCTTGAGCTCTTGAAATCTAGAAGCCCACCCCAGTGACACACATTCTCTAACAGGGCCACACACACTCCAATATGGCCACACTTCCTAATCCTTTCAAATAGTGATAATGAAGCGTTCAAATCTATAAGCCTCTATAAGCCCATGGGGGAGTCGTTCTTATTCATACTACCACACTTGATTAGTCTCATTTTAAAATATTTTTGAGACTATTATAAATGTTAGAAACAGCATGAATTATTTTTGTCATTTTTGTTTTATTTTGTATTTCTTTTCAAGGCAGGAGTTCTCGGGGGCTGGAGAGATGGCTCATCGGTTAAGAGCACTGACTGCTCTTCTGAAGGTCCTGAGTTCAAATCCAAGCAATCACATGGTGGCTCATAACCACCCATAATGAGATCTGATGCCCTCTTCTGGTGTGTCTGAAGACAGCTACAGTGTACTTAGAATAATAATAAATAAATCTTAAAAAAAAAAAAAAAAAAAAAAAGACAGGAGTTCTCTGTGTATCCTTGCATGTCCTGGAATTCACTCTGTAGACCAGGCTAGCCTCACTCTCAGATCTTTACTTGCCTCTAACTCCTGAGTGCCACTGTAACTGGAAATAGCAAATAGATAGATTTTTTTTTTTAATACAGTCTACTAGTCTATGGGGAACTTGTCAGGCTTGTGTCTGCTCTACTACAGGGAATGGCCTGGGGTGCCACTCTGGGTGTGGGAAACCTCAGTCTGAATGGGAAAGCCAGAGCTGGTATGAGGGTACCTGGGTCTGCAATGAGGCCGGAGCTGTGGGATTCTGACTCTTGGACATTCAGGTGCCCTGAGAGTCGAGGAAGAGCAGAGAATGGAGTCAGGGAGCAGGAGGGGAATAGCATCTTTCCTGGGGCCGGTGTGGAGGTTGGGAGAAGGGGAGCTTGGGCTTGTCCCATTGGGGTGATTGTCCTTAGCTTGGCAGAGGCAGGCTTGGTGGCAGCTGTGGCAGGAAGTGCAGGGAGGCCTTCTACAGGAGAATTAAATTTAGGCTCTGTAGTCAAATGCCTTCTCCACAGCTTCCCATGGCAGATCTTTGATGAAGACAGTCCATGGTTCTAAATTAGTTGTTCATGGTGGAAAACGAATGCACAAAACTATACCTATTTCTCAGGGTAGACGAGATTAAATATCTTTTGCAGGGAGGCATGTCTGAGAAGGGAAGCTTATTGGCCAAGCTCTCTGGGCCTTAAAGTACCTGCCATGCCACGGACTGGGATTTCTTACGGGGTCCCTTGTTCCGAGGGACGATGGGTTCTGGCCAGGTGTACACGGGATTCGGCTTTTTGACAAACAGACTAGACATGAGTGGTGTAAGGTCTGAGTGTATTTCTTAAAAATTGACATGAGGCTTTTACAATCATTGTAAAAGAGAAAAATGAAAAATCTGGCAGCTCAGTAGTCGAGGCACATCTGAGGCCATCTAAAACACACTAGGTCTAAAACAGCAACCATCTTCTCTGGACTGGCGCAACACCCCCGGGCTCCGAGCACGTTCGGGCCCCATGGGCCCGGCCAGAGTCCTGGGGGGCTGCGGGTGCTCCAGCCAGGAGTGTAGAAGCTCGAATCTCAAATCCTCAATGCTGAATGCTCGAATCTCGAATGTTCAATCTCTTGAGTCTCGACTGGTGTTGCACGCACCCCACCCCACCCCACCCCCGGCCCAAGCGCTCTGGGGCCGGGGGGGGGGGGGGGGGGGGGGGGGGGGGAGGGGCTATGGACTGCATGAATCTGAGTCCTAGTCCACCTAAATTCTGGTTCTAATCCGAGTGTGAGAGAGTCCGAATACTGAATGCAGAATCCAGCTTGCTGCTGAATGCTCAATGATCTATGCTGTCTTTCTGTTAAACTTTAATGCCCTACCCACAATGCTGGAGGCAATTAGTTAGAATGGCTTAACATTCCAAGCCAGGGTTTGACTAGGATGTTGGAACATTGGTGAAGGTCAGAGAACAATGTCTGAATTTTCTTTTTCTAGCTGTAAAGAAATGATATCTTGGTGAGCTCCTAGCACACAAGTACTTGGACATATCTGGGCTACCTCTGAGTTTGGGGTGCCAGGTGACAATGCGGAGGCAGGAGACTGACTTTCCTTGAAGTTTACACCTCAAATACTGCTGTCACGCAAAGTGTGCGTGGCACTGCCATGTTTCTTTTATGTGAGGAGCATGGCACATGTTCCAAGTCGGGATCTGACAAAGAGCCAGGAGTCACCTGCGCCTCAGGTGTGTGCCCACCAAGTTCTGGATCTCAACCTGACCTGCTTTACCAAACTTCCTAGCATGGTTTCACGTCCCACAGGAGCTGAGGCCATTAACATTCAGAATTATTGAGGGGTGTATGTTAATTCCTGTCATTTTGTTGATTTTTGTAGTGTTTAATATTTGCCAATTCTCATTTGTTCATTTGTTGATCTAGCATTTTTATATTTTCCCTAGCCTCTTTAATATGTCTCTGATTCTCTTCAGTCTAAAGAATTGCTTCCCGTATCTTTTTTTTTTTTTTTATCAATACAAAGCTGTATTGATGGTTATAAATTCCTTTAGCCTTCATTATGGAATCATTTCCTTTCTCCATCAATTAGAACAATTAGTTTTGCTGAGTACAATAGACTGTATGGCAGTGGCCTTTCAGCACTTGTATTTCATTATTATATGGCATCCTTTCAAAGTTTCTCTTGAAAGATTAGCTGTTATTCTGATGGCTCTGCCTTTACCTGTGCTGCTGGTGTCCTCACTCTCAGCTCTCACTGCATTCTTTTTGTTCTGTATATTTACTGTTTTAGCCCTAATATGGCATTGGAGAGGGTGGTGGTTTGAATAAACACAGGCCCCATAGGCTCATATATTGGAATGTTTGGTCCCCAGTGACTAGAACTGTTTGGGAAAGATTAAGAGGTGTGGCCTTGTTGGAGGAGGTATGTCAGTGGGGCTGGTTTGAAGTTTCAAAAGCTCCTGCCAGCAGGGCCCAGTCTCTTTATGTCTCTGTCTCTGTCTCTGTCTCTGTCTCTGTCTCTCTCCTCTCTCCTCTCTCCTCTCTCTCTCTCTCTCTCTCTCTCTCTCTCTCTCTCTCTCTCTCTCTCTCTCTCTCTCTGGAGCTTATTGATCAGGATCTAAACTCTTACCTACTGCTCCAACTCCATATCTGCCTGCATGCTGCCTCACTCCCCTACCATGATAATCATGAACTAATTATATAAAACTGTAAGCAAGCCCCTAACTAATTTTTTTTCTTTTATAAGAGCTGCTCTGGTTATAGTGTCTTTTCACAGCAATAGAACTAAGACAGGCAGGTTTGGGTTTTTGTTTGTTTTTGGTTTTGATCCTGTTAATTTGGTGTTTGTGTGTCTCTTGTTTTTGGATGGGCCTCACTTAACCTAGACTTTGAAATTTTTCTCCTAATAATGAAGATATTTTCTATGCTTTTAGCATGGCATTCTTTTCTCTGAATCAATCTGATCATTGGTGATATCTTCATATTTTTTCGTGTTCCACTCATTTTGGGGTTTTGTCTTGCTGGGTTTTTTTTACTGCATTATTGCTGTGTGTGAGTGGAGGCAGGCATCACAGCTCATACCTGGAGGTCAGAGGACAACGTAAAGAGCTCAGTTCTCTGCGTCTATACTTGAAGCAGTCTCCCTCCTGACCTTG
Organism: Mastomys coucha; assembly: GCF_008632895.1. Classification (NCBI taxonomy): domain Eukaryota; kingdom Metazoa; phylum Chordata; class Mammalia; order Rodentia; family Muridae; genus Mastomys; species Mastomys coucha. The sequence goes on from NW_022196896.1 coordinate 44,937,555, forward strand.
CTTCTCTGTGTCTCCAGACTGACCATGAGCTTCTGGGCAATTATTTACTTTGTCTCTGTCTCTCATCTGCCCATAGAAGTTCTGGGATTACAGATGATGCACACCACGACATACAGTTTTGGGTGATTTGTTTTGTTTTGTTTTGTTTTGTTTTTGAGACAAGTTTTCTCTGGGTAGCCCTGGCAGTCTTGGACTTGCTTTGTAGACCAGGCTGGCCTTGAACTCACAGAGAACTGCTGACCTCTGCCTTCTGAGTGCTAGGATTAAAGGCATTATTTGCCCTGTGATGGGCTGAATATGCTTGACTCAGAGAGTAGCACTATTAGGTCTGGCCTTGTTAGAGGAAATGTCACTCTGGGGATGAGCTTGGAAACTCTCCTCCTAGCTGTCTTCTCCTGTTTGCTTTTAGATAAAGATGTAGAACTCTTAGCTCTGCCTTGTACCATGCCTGCCTGGATGCTACCGTGCTTCCTGCCTTGATGATTATGGACTGAACCTCAGAATCCATAAGCCAGCCCCAATTAAATGTTTCCCTTTATAAGAGTTGCCTTGGTCATGGTGTCTCTTTGGAATAATGGAAACCTTAGCTAAGGCACCCCCTTCTGCTTTTATGTAACTTGCATTCCATTACTCTTTCTTCTCCCAACCCAAGATCTCTTCCTTCTCTATTTTGATCTCCTTTTTATTTTCATAGCCTACACATACACACACACACACACACACACCACTACCACCACCACCACCATCAACAACAACAACAACAACAACAAAAGCACAAAGCGTAGAAAATGTCTCATCAGGCTGGAGAGCAGCAGTTAAGAGCAGTGACTGGTCTTCCAGAGGCCCTGAGTTCAATTCTCAGCAACCACATAGTGTCTTACAATCATCTGTAATGGAATCGGATGCCCTCTTCTGGTGTGTCTGAAGACAGCTATAGCTGCACTGTAATCATAATAAATAAAGTAAATAAATCTTTAAAAAAGAAAAGAAAAATGTCTCATCATGGAAGCTGTACTATGTCACAGTGTGTCTCACAGTATACCCCTCTGTCTACACATATTCATTAGCAAATGAGTTCATTGTAATGAGTCATTGGTCTGGTTCCAGATCTCTGGATTCTGTGATGCCACCAGTACTGGATCCTCATTGAGCCTCCTCCCAGTTATCCTACACACACAATTTTACATCTCAGTTCTGCATATGAATGGAATACAAGTTTCTCCAGCTTCTTTCATTCCCCATAATCATTTCCAGACCATTTTTGTCATGATTTTATTTATTTTTTTTTGCTTGAATAAAATCCTACATTTTATTTATCTAATAATAATCTGACAGTATAAAGGAGACCCTGCAGGTATTCAGGCAGGAAACCAAACCACAAAGAGATGAGAATGAAAATTTGGTTCAGATTGACTTCATCAGCTGGGATCAGACGTGGGAGTCTGATGCCAGACGTTCATCAGTGTATTTAAAACATAGCACAATTTGGGGCAAAGTTTCCAGGAACAGTCATCCCCATTCCAGGTTTTCAGGAAACAATCATTCCAATTCCAGGTGTACAATAAAGCTTAGGGTACGACTATATAGTGCCACGCACACTTTGCATGACGGCGGTATTTGAGGCGTAAACTTCAAGGAAAGTCAGTCTCCTGCCTCCACATTGTTGCCTGGCACCCCAAACTCAGAGGTAGCCCAGATATGTCCAAGTACTTGTGTGCTAGGGGCCCACAAAGATATCATTTCTTAACAGCTAGAAAAAGAAAATTCAGACATTGCTCTCTGACCTTCACCAATGTTCCAACATCCTAGTCAAACCCTGGCTTGGAATGTTAAGCCATTCTAACTAATTGCCTCCAGCATTGTGGGTAGGGCACTGAAACTCACAGAATGAGAGACTTATCCCAGGGCAAGGTCAAGTAAAATCCTCATTCTCAGTCATGTACTGCAGCTGAACCACTCCTAGGAATTAGCAAGAGACTGTCTCTACTTCCCCAAAAGATTAGCATAGTGGGCGTTTTACCTAAAATGGGCGGGACCTTAATCTGAGAGTGTGTGTGTGTGTGTGTGTGTGAGAGAGAGAGACAGTCTACAACATTGAGCATTCTAGATGCAGCAGTCTGTATTCAAACATTTAGACTTCTCGCACTCGGACTAGAACCATAACTTAGGTGGACTAGGACTTAGATTCATGCAGTCCGTAGCCCCCCTGGGCCCAGAGCGCTTGGGCCCAGGGGGGTGCAACACCAGTTGAGATTTAAGAGATTGAACATTCGAGATTTGAACATTCAACATTGAGGACTCAACATTCAAACCTGTACCCTCCTGGCTTGTGCACCCGCAGCCCCCTGGGACTCCAGCCAGGACCATGCAGCCCAAACCTACTCGGAGCCAGGGAGTGCTGCACCAGTCTAGAGGAGATGGCTGATGTTTTAGACCTAGTGTGTTTTAAATGGTCTCAGATATACCTTGACTACTGAGCTGCCAGATTTTTCATTTCTCTCTTTTACAGTGATTGTAAAAGCCTCATGTCATTTTAAAGAAATACACTCAGACCTTACACCGAATCCCATGCACACCTGGCCAGAACCCATCGTCCCACGGAACAAGGGACCCCGTAAGAAACCCCAGTCCATGGCAATATAGAAACTCCTTTCGAAGTACATGTGCCCATGAGGGTGGGTTCTGCAGTCAAGAGGCCTAGAGTCTAGTATGGTCTCTGATAGAGATAGCATAGAGGTCAGCAGGCTATGAAGGACATGTGATACCCCTGCCCCCAAGGATGGGCTCTATTAACTGAGAGCCAAAGATAAAGATCTAGAAAGTGAGAGTCTACAATAAACATTATGGGGGATGTGGGTAACATCTGCCTCCACAGACAGCAGAAAGATCACCAGGTAGATAACCATGTCCACTTCCAGCCTTCTGGGAAGAAAACAGCTCCTCCTTTGAGGAGATGCTCTTGTGCCTCTAAGAGTCCTGGTTCCATAACTTTATATGCATATGGACCCTTGTGCCTCTAACACTCAGTAGATAGCTGAGCCAGTTCAATGGTAGTCCTATTTTTAGTTTTTAGAAAAGTTTCCATGGTGATGTCTCTATGATGACAACACAAGCCCACACTCCACCAGCAGTGAAGAGGGATCTCTGTGGTCGCTCACAAGCCCACATTCCACCAGCAGTGAAGAGGGATCTCTGTGGTCGCTCACAAGCCCACACTCCAGTGAAGAGGGATCTCTGTGGTCGCTCACAAGCCCACACTCCACCAGCAGGGATCTCTGTGGTCACTCACAAGCCCACATTCTACCAGCAGTGAAGAGGGATCTCTGTGGTCACTCACAAGCCCACACTCCAGTGAAGAGGGATCTCTGTGGTCGCTCACAAGCCCACACTCCAGTGAAGAGGGATCTCTGTGGTCGCTCACAAGCCCACACTCCACCAGCAATGAAAACAGCTTCTTCTTCCTTGGCTTTCATTATCATTGTTTTCTCAATGATAACAATCCTGCCTGGAGTAAGATGGGACCTTGAAGCCATTTAAAAAATAAAGTTTATTCAAAGTCAAAGGAAGAATAAATAAAATACAGTTTCTTCAAAATCACACAGAGAGAGTATGTTTCTTCAAAATCAAAGAAGTTCTGTGATTTTTCTACTTTGGCTTAATTTGAAAAGCAAAATGTAGATAACTGAAGCAAACCCAACAGACTGAGCTCAGTTCAAACTCAGTTATCTTCCAGAGCTTCCTTAGAAAGGACTCAAGTGAACATTTCTTTAGATGACTTTCGAGATGCACGTTTGTTGACACTAATGCCACTTGAAAGTTCTGCTCTTCTTTGATGTGTGACAAATGGCTGTGAACTCTCTTGGTCAGGATTTCCTCATTTTTACAGAAGCACAGGATCTGGATTTCTCTTTCACCCAGTCTCATCTCTCAACTAAATTAAAACCTTGCTGATGAGTTTGCTAGCAAATCTTTCCTGTGGTATACATACCTCTGTTGATCATTTTTTTAAGTTTTCTTAAGTTTTGTGTGTGTGTGTATGCGTGTATTGGGAGGCAAGAGACATAAAGGTTATGGAGAACACATGGGAGTCAGGGGACCACTTGCTGGAGTTTTTTCTCTTCTTCCACCATGTGGATCTGGGAATCCAGCTCATTCAGGTTGGAGACATTCACCTCCACCGGCACAGCCATCTTATCCGTCTCTTTTGTTTACCAGTTCACTATAATTCTCTTCATTCATCTGTGGGTGCCTGCAAGGCTAGGACAGGTATTCCCTAAAATGCTTCATGGAGACTGCCTGCTGCAGAGTATAGAACTGGACCATACAGACAGTACCAGATGCTTGGGAACCATTTACCGACAACACAGCATAGACTGTCAGAGCCCTGGCGTTAGAACAAGAGGATGTGAATCTGGATCCCAGCTCTGCCACTCATATGCTATGTGAGCTTGTGCAAGTAACCTTACCTTTCTGAGTCTCATCTAAAATACCTATGGCATATTTCTCTTTATCTTGTTGGGATAGTAGGAAATTAGATTAAATAATAGATATAAAGATTGTATCTCACTAACATAGTAAGAAGCAAATATTGTAAGTATAATATAATAATAACATTGGGGAGCTGGAGAAATGGCTCAGTGGGTAAGAGTACTGACTGCTCTTCCAGAAGTCCTGAGTTCAAATCCCAGAAACCACATGGTGGCTCACAACCATCTATAATGAGATCTGATGCCCTTTTCTGGTGTATCTGAACATAGCTACAGTGTACTTACATATAATAAATGAATGAATGAATAAATAAATAAATAAATAAATAAATAAATAAATCTTTTTAAAAATAAAATAACATTGGGCTGGTGAGATGGCTCAGAGGTTAAGAGCACTGACTGCTGTTCCAGAGATCATGAGTTCAAATCCCAGCAACCACATGGTGGCTCATAACCATCTATAATGAGAAACAAATAATAATAATAATAAAACCTATGAGCTGAAGTGAGTGTAGGCCAGAGCAAGCAGGGTGGGGGCTGGAGGAAGCAGGGCCTCCTTATCTTCAAAGAGCCAGATATGGTTGCTCACCATTCTGATTCCAGTGCCCAGGAGGCTAAAGCAGGAGGATTATAGGGGCGAAGATAATCTGAACTGCATAGCAATAGTCCCTCAAAAAAAGGAAGGAAGGAAGGAAGGAAGGAAGGAAGGAAGGAAGGAAGGAGAGAAGGAGAGAGAGAGAAAGAAAGGAAAGAAGGAAGGAAAGAAAGAAAGAAAGAAAGAAAGAAAGAAAGAAAGAAAGGAAGGAAGGAAGGAAGGAAGAGAAGAAAACAGAAAAGGAAATAAAACAAAATAAAATATAAAACCAACAACATATTGCAGAATGGGCAGCATATAGTTGATGACGTGCCCCTTCTGCCCTGTGTGCCTTTGTGAGTGTCTCTGTGCATGTGTCTCTGTGTATATCATGACATTTGCATGCACACACAGAGACACAAAGAGGGCTCATAGATGATCCAAGCACCTTGGAGTCAGTCCACAAAACTTTAGAGCAGTAAAGCCTGCTGAGTCCCGTATATAGATGAGCAGAGGCTGCTCGATCCATAGTTACTTGAATTAGACACACCCATCTTACCACTGGCAACTTCTGGATCCTGTTCCAGCACATTCGGAAGTGAAGGGGTAGTTGCATCCCTCCTAACTCTTTAAGATATATCTTGGGCTAAGGGACTTGTTCACACACCATAATGCCTTAGAGAGTGGACCTTTTCTTTAGGGTTCAGGAAACAGATCTTTTGTCAAACTTTTGGGCTGTTACTATGACCCATTCCCAGATAGAAGCCAGCATACTAGGCAATATGTGGCTTTCTCTGCCCATGCCTCAGCTCTGCCCCACCTTCAGAATAAGTGAGGCATCAGAATTTGCACCAAGGCCGTGCAAAACTCAGCGTCTGTGAAGATGGACTGGGTTGCCGTAGAGACAGCCTGGGGATTCCAGGCTGAGACACTTCGATGGAGCCTCGCTGTATAATGGCAAACAGGGCTGACCTTTCTTTTTTTAAAGATTTATTTATTTATTTATTTATTTATTTATTTATTGTATATGAGTACACTGTAGCTGTAGCTGTACTGATGGTTGTGAGTCTTCATGTGGTTGGGAATTGAATTTAGGACTTCTGCTTGCTCTGGTCAACACTGCTCACTCTGTCCAGTCCTACTTGCTCCGGCCCAAAGATTTATTTATTATTATAAATAAGTACACTGTGAGCTTCTACTTCTGTATTAGCCAGGTACTGTCAGAGCCTCTCAGGAGACAGCGATATCAGGCTCCTGTCAGCCAGCACTTGCCGGCATCCACCATAGTGTCTGGATTTGATGATTGAATATGGGAAGGATTGGACTGAGCACAGTCCCAATGAAGAAGCTAAAGAAAGGACACAAGGAGCTGAAGGGTTTTCAGCCCCTTAGGAAGAACAACAATATGAACTAACCAGTACCCTCAGAGCTCCCAGGGACTAAACCACCAACCAAACAAAGAGTATACATGGTGGGACTCATGGCTCCAGCTGCATATGTAGCAGAGGATGGCCTAGTCGGTCGTCAATGGAAGGAGAGGCCCTTAGCCCTGTGAAGGATCTATGCCCCAGTGTTGGGGAATGCCAGGGCCAGGAAGTGGGAGAGGGTGGGTTGGTGATCAGGGAGAGGGTGGAGGGAATGGGGTGGGGGGTGTTTGTTTTGGTTTGTTTTGGTTTGTTTTGATGTTTTTCATTTTTTTATTTTTTTCAGAGGGGAAACTGGAAAAGGAGCTATCATATGACATGTAAATAAAGAAAATATCTAATAAAAATAAATAAATAAGTAAATAAATAAATAACTACATAGATATACTGTAGCTCTCTTCAGACACACCAGAAGAGGGTGTCAGATCTCATTACAGGTGGTTGTGAGCCATCAAGTGATTGCTGGGATTTGAACTCAGAACCTTGAGAAAAGCAGTTAGTGCTCTTACCTGCTGAGCCATCTCACTAGCCCAGGGCTGACCTTTCAACTTGACAAATTCAAATGCAAATTGTCATCCCATGTCAAATGAATATGGCCATGTGTAATCATCAAGAGTATGAAAGATGAGCATTGCAAAACCAGAACCACAGACTGGCTGCGAACACACATAGATATGCAAGTACCAAATTCCTTTTTTCAAGTAATGAACAGCCCTTGTGATTCCTTGGGTTGTGTCAATTCTATCGGCACAAACAGGTCAAATAGGAGCTGCTCCTTAGGACTTGTAATGTTTTTCAACTTTGTTTAGCATTATCTTCTTTTTTTCACTTACTTACCATGAGCCTTCATGGTAGTTACCATACCCCCCTGGTGACCATGGAAGGAAGTGTTGAACCACAGCAGTGTCCTTCTGGTTTCTGAAGTGTTCTTATGCAGGAGCTAGGGCTGGACAGAGCATGTCCCCTGGAGAACTCTGAGAAGCAGGTCAGATCAACCACATCTCACCAGATGTGCAAGGGCAGATGCTGGTGGCTCCCGACGCTCTTCTTCTATCCAGAAAGTTACTGACTGCCTCACACGACTTCAGAAAACATCCTTGCTAAGTGTGATGGCTCGGCCTACAACCCCAGGTACTTACTGGGTCTACACATCCAGTCCATTTGAAATTTGCCAATTGTGAAGCATAGTACTCTCACATATAGCTGCCAATGGTCTTTCAGTGGGGTATGTACCCGTGTGTGTGTGTGTGTGTGTGTGTGTGTGTGTGTGTCTAGGTGTGTGTAAGTGTATGTGCACACATAAGTATCCATGTGGAGGCCAGAAGTTGACACCCAGTGTCTTTCTTGGCTGTTGTGAAGCAGAACACTCTTGCATAGTGCTACACACGATGTGCCAATGGTTTCTTTGTGTGTGTTGGGGGTGTGCATGCATGTGAGTGCACATGTGAATGTGGAGGTCAGGCATCAACATCCAGTGTCTCCCTCAGCTGTTCACCACCTTATTTGTGAGAGAGTGTTGTCACTGATCCTGGAGTTCACTGGTTCTCCTAGATAGGCTTGGCAGCCAGCATCAGGACCTGCCTGTCTCTGGCCCCCTCTCGCCAGAGCTGCAAGTATGCTGCCATACCAGCTTGCATTTGGGTGCTTGGGATCTGAACTTAGGCCCCCATGCTTGTGTAGCCAACCATGTTACTGACTGAGTCTTCTCCTCAGTCCCCAAAAATCCACCAGTAGGTTCTTTTGTACAAACGCAATTATACATGGACGTCACCTGGATGATAAGAGCAAGAAACAAAAGTCTATGGATTTTACCCATTTTTAATCTTTGTTTTCTCTTGAAACATTTAAAACTTTTCTCCCTTGCAAGATCAAGAAAGTATCCAGTGATCATGCCCAAGGCCCTTCAGAAACCTCAATAAGTTACTGTCTTAGTTAAGTCTCTGTTGCTGTTATAAAACACCATGACCAAAAGCAGCCTGGAGGTGAAGGGGGTTATTTCACTAAGGGTGGCAGGGGAAAGAACTCAGGCAGGGAAAGAACTCAGGTGGGGAAAGAACTCAGGCGGGGAAAGAACTCAGGCAGGGGAAAGAACTCAGGCAGGGGAAAGAACTCAAGCAGGGCAAGGAGGCAGGCACTGAAGCAGAGCCATGAAGAGATGCTACTTGCTGGCTTGCTCAGCTTGCTTTCTTATAGAGCACAGGACTACCAATCCAAGGGTGGTGTTGCCTACAGTGAGCTGGGCAACTCATCAATCATCAATAAAGAAAATGTACCATAGGGTTGCCCACAGGCTCATCTGGTAGGGGCATTTTCTTGATTGAGTTTCCCTTTTCCAAAATGACATCTTGTGTCAACTTGACATAAAACCAGCCAGCACAGTTATCACTGATCTTTACAACAAAAAGAAGCACCTGTATCTTCTAGGGTCCCACTCTAATGGAGAATGTAAAAGTCAAAGTCTCCTAGAGCAGTGGCTCTCAACCTTCCTAATGCTGCAACCCTTTCATACAGCTCCTTATGTTGTGGTGACCCCCAACCATAGGATTATTTCTGTTGCTATTTTATAGCTGTAATTTTGCTTCTGTTATGAACTAAATATCTGTGTTTTCTGATGGTCTTAGACTACCCTTGTGAAAGAGTTGTTTGACCCCCAAAAGGGGTCGCAACACACACATTGAGAACCTCTGTTCTAGCAGACCAGAACTGATAGGATGGATATCTCATGGATGCTTTATTTGATTGGCTTCCACAGTGCAGATTGGGTGGTCCAACATTAGCATCCACATAGTAGAGAAGCTAGAACTAAAATTATGGTTTAAAGTTATACACTAAACCATGAATAGACTAGTGCTTAAGAGACAAGATTGAAGGTTCAAGGCCAGCTGAGTTGTACAGCTACATAGCTCAAAAAAATATTTAGGGCCAGAAAGATGACTCAGCAGGTGAAGATGCTTGCTGGCCATCAGAGTCCAGTCCCCAAGACCCCCATGGAAGAAGCTGAGAACTAATTCTCACAGGTTGTTTTCTTGCAAGGCTGAGCTATCAGATCCTGCTTTTTAATGTAGACTGTTAGGATCCAACTTGGATCATCGTGTGTGCACAGCAAGCACACTGCCTACTGGGCCGCCTGACTAGCCCTGCATTAACTGTTAAGTGTGTTATGTTCACTTATATAATCTTGGTAGTTCGCTTAGGACTGACTTTGTTTTTTATTCTTTAGTTTCTTGGCTTTCCTCCTGAAATTCCAACAAATCAACAAAACAAACAAACAAACAAAAAATCCCTGAAGTTTTCTATGAAGGTAAAGACGTATATTGGATGTAGCACTTCTAACAGATACCACAGAAGTGTTGAGTGGAGAAAGCTGGCCAGACCTTTGCTCTCTGCAGCTATAGCAGGAATACAGGCAGCACAGTCTGGCTGGGGGAGGGGGCTAGACAGCATCAGCCATCAGAGGGGGAAAGGCGTCTTCTGTCTCATCCTTATAAAGGTCAAACAGAACTTTTCCTGTCTCAAGACCCGACAATTGCCAAACTCTGACTGAGGATCTCCTGCTGAGAGCATATAGATCTCTAGATAAGGGCAATCAGGCTATTGGCCCTTCTCTTGGCTGACTTGTACAACTGGAAGGCCCAATACCACCACCCCTCTTTCAGATAGCCCCAAGGGGCTGACTAATCTCTTTGAGACTGTTTTTACTCATCAGCCCACCTGGGATGATATCCAACAACTCCTGAGTGTGTTCTTCACAACCGAAGAGCAAGACAGGATAATGCAGGAAGCCAGAAAGAGTGCCCCCCCCCCAAGACACGGGGACACCATTGATCGACCAGGCTGTCATTGACAGCAGGTTTCCCTGACTAGACATGACTGGGACTTTAATATGGCAGAAGGTAAGGGGCACCTGAAGGTCCACCACCAGCCTCCACTGGCAGGTCTCAAGGGGGCCACACAACGACCCACACGTTTGACCAAGGTCCATGAGGTTAGACAGGGAACAGATGAGTTGCGTGCAACCTTTCTAGAGTGACTCATGGAGACATTCTATCAGTACACACCCTGTGACTAGCAGCATAGGAGCACAAATCTACTGTGATTATGACTTTTATAGATCAGTCTAGAAGAGATATCAGGAAAAGGCTTTACAGGTTAAATAAGTCGTTGAGGGATTTAGACCAGTTTGCTGAGAAAGTTTCCCATAACAGGGAGAGAGAGGAGAAGGTGGAGCAGAGAAAGAGAAAGAAAGAAGATGAAAGGGAAATAAAAACAAGAAAAGCAACTGGGAAGGAATTTACAGAGAATCTTGACTATAGTAGTTAGGGAAAGCAGAGAAGAGAGACCTTAACTAAATTGTCCTTGGAGACTGGAACTGACTGGGTAGTCCTTCTTCCCCTGGCCCTGTTCTGGGCCCAGAACACCCATTACCATTTTAACCTGACCCTTTTTGAAATCTTGTTTGTACCCCAACTCCCTTGGTGTCCACTGGGTCCTCCCTGGAGGTATCCCAATAGGAACCTCTTCTTGAGGCTCCAAGCAACATGAGATTTGGCCCAAACTGCCTGCCTTAAAGGCTCCAGGGATGCCAGAGACACCTCACCACTTCCAGACTGATGACTGGTTCTACATAAGGATGCATTGGGCACAGTCGCTGGAACTGTGGAAGGGACCCTTCCTGGCTCTGCTAACCACTCCCACAGCCCTCAAGTTAAACAGGATTGTGGCCTGAGTGCACACTTCCCATGTGAAACCTGCAGAGGCCCTGCTCCCCCAGGGACCACTGCTGGATGGTACAGAAGATGGACAATCTACTCAAGCTCAAGATCACTTGACCTTGATCATAAGTGCTTGGTAGTATTTTGGGATTCTGGTTCCTTCCCCTTTCTTATATGACCAACCACCAAGCCTGTTATACTCACGGTCTCCCTTCTGTTTGAGTTGGGGGTGGCCAGAGCAGCCACTGGGACCTCCAGTTTGGTCTTACAAGGGAAAAATTATGACAGTCTGAGGGCAGCCATTGATTAAGATACAGAGAGGATAGAAACTTTCAAGAATCATTGACTTCATTATCAGAAGTAGTACTACAGAATAGAAGAGGATTAGACTTAACTTTTCCTCCAGCAAGTAGGGCTATGTGCTGCCTTAGCTGAGGAGTGTTGCTTTTATATAGACCATTCTGGGACTGTTAAAGATTCAATGTCCAAGGTGAGAAAATGGCTAGTCAAGCGGAAAAAAGAAAGAGAATGGAGTCAAGGCTGGTTCAAGCCTTGGTTTAACTCTTCCCCTTAGTTAATCACCCTCATATCCATCTTGTTAAGAGCCCTAATTGTTCTTCTGCTATTGTTTTCCTTTGGACCCTGCATATTGAACAAGCTTATAGTCTTTATAAAAGAGAGAATAGGACCAGTGCAGCTGATGGTCCTGGGCCAACAATATGAGACCCTGAGGACAGGATCTGAAGAATATGAGTTTGCTACCCAAGACCCCTGAGCATAGCTCCAGGACTGGAGCTTGTACAAGAAAAGGGGGGTAATGAGGAACCCTAAGGGGTTTTCTAGTCCCACACCCTCCTTACTGCTTCCCTCTTCTGCCTGGAGTCAAAGCTAGGTCAAGTTCCATTCACCACCCACAGGATCATTCTTGAGTAAAAAATTATCAGAATGTACTGATAGTCACCTGACCCTCTGTAAAGTCCCAGACAGAATTTAAATGTGTGTCATGCTTGCTAGCCAATAGATTTAAAGGTCAATATGCTTAACCAATAAGTTTGAAATGAAACCTTACTGATATAACCTGTGCCCCTAAAAAGTATAAAAACTGCTTGTAATAACCATTCAGGGTCTTCTCGTCACTCACCTGGAGGGACTGACTGATTGAGGGTTGACCTCGACTCACCAGAAAATAAACCTCTTGCTTTTGCATTGATCTGCATCTTGGTGTCTCATTCTGGGGGGCATCTCGAACTAAGTACCACTGACCAAGGGTTGGGGTCTTACATAACTAGGTCAGTTCTGTCTCACAGTGTGATGAAATAAGAAAGCTTTCCTAGAGGTTGAGCTAACACATTGGCTGTCTTTCTGACTTCCAGAAGGCTGAGCCAGATAAATTTCTATTCCTTACAAAGTACCCAATCTCAGGTATCTTTGTTTTCGCAACAGAAACTGGGCTGAGACTGAAGACGTTGCATGTGGAGTGCCTGTCATTCAGTTCGTACAGCACTGCAGAGTAGGGTTCAGAGATGCCAGTTAAAATGCAAATTAGCCATATGGGCTTTGAGGTCAAATCTTTACTCTGAAAATTGCTAGCTCTTTAACTGTGGTCTTTTGAATTTGGAGATGTGAAATAAAAATCGATCAAATACCACACCCATTTCTCAAGGGTATGGAGAAGCTGATACCCTCAGTGCAGCACCAATTGCATGCTATTTCATTTTTTTAAAAACCCTTCAAGATAGCTTCTCAGGAAGCAAACAAAACCTGAGAAGTATCATATTCGAGTGGGAGCTTTATAAAAAAAAATCACAGGAACAGGAGTGTAACTCGAGAGGAGCTGATGAGCCACTTTGCTCAGTCCCCGCAGGGCTAAGTGGAATTCAATTACCAAGCCTTGGTTTTGTGTCCATTCGGAGCAGAAAGGATGTAATTTTCACAAGATGAAAGAAGATTGGTGCCTTCTGATAACAAAGACTGTGACAGCCACCTTGGCACGTCTGCGGCTTCCCTGACCATCCTGAAGAATTCAGATTATGAGATGGTGCTAGAGTTGCTAGTGCCAGTTCTGAGCAGCTCTCACCCTGGCTAGACTGTCAGCTCTGATTTCCTAACTGGCTCAGTAGTCTATAATTTCACTCACTTTGAAGTTTAATTAAGTTGTTAACATATGCCCTCTCATTAATCATTTTTACATTACATAAATTTATTTAATTGTGTGGAGTGTGTGTGCCATCCTGTATATGCAGGATACACAGGACAGCCATCCTAGCATAAGCCCCAGGCCAATAAGAGACATATCAAGCAAACAAGAAGGTCACCTGTGCTGAGAAATAGCAGCCAAGGTTAACCTCTGGCTTCAGGACTGGACGTACACACACATACACACACATATACAAACAGGCAGCATAGTGGTGAATGCAGCTGGGTGTGGTAGCTAAGGAATGTATTCTAGCACTAAGAACATGAATCAGGAGGATTATCACACATTTGAATCTGAGCTACACAGTAAAATCCTGTCTCCTGAAAATAAAATTTTGAAGACAAAATAGTGAAAATGAACAGGTCTCATGGCACAGGTCTCACAGCACGGGTCTGATGGCTCAGGTCTTTGATACATCTGAGGAGGTGAAGTATGAGGACTGTCTCACAAACAAAAACAAGCAAAGCAGGCTGGAGAGGTAGCTCAGTGGCTGAGAGCACTGGGTTCTGGGTTCTGTTCCCAGCACACACATGATGGCCCACAACTATTATAACTCCAGTTCCAGGGAATCTGATGCCCTTGTTGGGCCTCTGCAGATACTGCATGGTATGCACACATATGGTGCATGGACATACATTCAGATAGCATAAATAAAGAAACAACAATATTTGAAATTACAAATGTTATATATTGTATATTTTATATACAAATGTATATATATACACAAATGTTTTATATATATATATATATTTTTTACAATAATAAAAATTTTTACTGTTGTCAGGTTTAGTGCTATATCTAGTCTTAGCATTTGGATAGTGGAGCCTGAAGTGTCAAGAATTTAAGGTCATCTTCAGCTATATATTGGGTTCAAGGCCAAGTTGGATTATATGAAACACTGTCTCAAATTTAAAAAAAAAAATACAAAAACATGATTTCTATTTAAGGAAGGTTTTTGAAACTATTTTAGGAATATGTGCAGTTTGTGTAATTTACAAACCAAGTTGTAAAATTTTTTAATCTGCTAAAAATATATTTCTATTAAATGGAATTGGCTTGTCATAAGCCAAGAGGGTGTTTTTCTTTTCTTCCCTCTTCTTAGTTATCAGAAAAACAATATCCAATGAGCTATAACAGAAACAAGCAGTTTAGGCTAAGGCACCTTACCACAATCAGACTTTGGTCTGTGTTTATGAGCACAGTACTGAAGTTTTCACTCAGGTTTATAGAGGCAGAGAAAAAAAATGCACACTCTATGCACACTCTACTTTCAGCTAAAACCATGACGCAAGGAAGACTCTCTAGATGAGGCAAGACTCGCCTGCCCAGCACATCCCTTTGTGGAATCCGAGTCAACTCCTTTTCAAGAACTATAAACTGTGCCTGCGGCCAGGAACGCATTCATTTTCTGTGTTTAGCTTAATACCCTGGTGGGATTCAGGTACCAATGCCGTGTCTGTAGTTCTCCAAACAGACACATCCATCAAGGTACAGACTATAAGCATTTTGAAAATGCCATACATTAAGAAGCAGGAACCCCTGGAAGAATTACAAATATTTATTCTAAAGCAGGTCTTAGCTCAGCTTTCTTCTCTTCAGTGCTGTGTGCCAATACCAGTTATTCAGCGCTCAGAGTCCATTCAAGAAGGAGACAGTTCTTCACATTTACAAATGTAGAAAAATCCAGATAGAAGGAAGAAAGAAAGAAAGAAAGAAAGAAAGAAAGAAAGAAAGAAAGAAAGAGAAAGGGGGAGGGGAGAGAGAGAAAGAGAGAGGAAGAGAGAAAGAAAAGAAAGAAAGGAAGAAAGAAGGAAAGAAAGAAAGAAAGAAAGAAAGAAAGAAAGAAAGAAAGAAAGAAAGAAAGAAAGAGAAGGGGAGGAAAGGAGAGAGAGGAAGAGAGAAAGAAAAGAAGGAAAGAAAGAAAGAAAGAAAGAAAGAAAGAAAGAAAGAAAGAAAGAAAGAAAGAAAGAAAGGAAGGAAGAGAGGAAGGGAGAGAGAAAGAAGGAAGGAAGGAAGGAAGGAAAGGAAGAAAGAAGGAAAGAAGAAAATAGAAAAGAAAAGAAAAGAAAAAGAAGGAAAGGGAAAGAAATGCTAAGTGTTTGGATTTATACTGCTGATTATGTACACCTATGGAAGTAAAGAGGTTCCTAAGTGTTCTCTATGGCCGAGTCCCGTGAGGTCTGCTCTCAGAAACAACACCAGGATCTGTCTGATCTGTAACTCTTCACTACCCTCATCCAAAGAATCAGCCAAATGGCACCTCCATGTGTGTTCTGTTTCTGAGCTCACCCAGTCCTGTGTGTGCTGTGCTTTCAAAGTGTTGCCAGCAGGACAGAATTAAGAGTTGGGTCCAGAAGACATGTCAAGGACCTGGTTTAGGGCTGAGTCTTTGTGAAGGGCTTTAGTCCCTCATGAAAACAGTTGGTCCTTTTAAACTTCTACCTTTCTCCATAAGAGAAGACAGTGGCCCACTCCCCTGAAACATCCTCAAGGCACCCTTCCAGATGCCTAGCCTGCTAGAGTCCGGGCCTTGGGCTCTCCACCTCCAGAACTGCTAGGAAAAGGTTTTGTGTTGCAGCATCAAAAAACAGACTAAGATAAGTGAAAGGAGCCAGTGAGAATGCTCATTGTTGTTCAGGGTTTCATGATATTTCTATTTCTTTTCTGAGGTAGGGGTCTGAATTTACCCTTTCAGAGCCCTCCACAGGATATAGATGAGCCCTCCAAATAGGATGCAATCACAGCCGTAGGCTAAGCATCCTCCCCAAAGCTCCCCAGTCAAATGCTATGGATTGACATATATAACAATACTGCAATACAGGACTTGGACTTGGAATCCAGGCAAGTGCTTTCCATTCACTCTTTGGTAGCTGGAACTTGGGTAACCTACCAGAAATGCAGGACACATCAGGGATTTGTTCTTAGAGCAGCAGAGGCTGGGAGCAGGGGTGAAGCTCCCTCTGTGTGCAACAGGGCATACACACACCCTGCCACTCCCAACCTCTGGTGGTCCCAGGCAAGCCTTGGTCATCAGCCTTCTGCTGGCTGCCTCGTGTTTGTATCCCTTTCTCTACAGGTTGTAGGTAGTTGTTACTGGATTTAGGGTCCACCCAACTATTCTGTGTGGTCTCGTCTCTAGATCCTTAAGTCACTGGCCCCAGAACACACCTCTTTCCCAAGTATCACATTTATAAGTTCTACGAGTCAGGTCAGAGTCAGAGCTTTAGGGATGGCCACCACTCAACCCATTCTAGTGTATAATATGGACTGGACATACAACAGTCACTTAGTCTATGATCCACTGCTTATGATTAACAATTTGAGGAATTGTTCATTTTCTTAAACATCTGCCACTCCACCTTTTTCTTCCTGGAACAGGGAACTTTGAGTATGGCATCAAAGCAGTGCCACGAGAGGGCCATTCTCCCCAACTGTCTTGAAGATGCTCTCTGTGAACAGTCCCAGTCTACCCCTAAAGGAAGGCTATTGACAAGCTGTTCTCTTCCCATCTCCTGAAGACCTAAGATCCAAGATAAGTATGTTGGAGTGGTATGGGGAAGTTAAAATCAAAGGAAGAGGTCAGCGTGTATAGTCCAGGGATATAGGTTGTCTAACGTGCTGATGGTTCTGGGTTCAGTCCTCAGAATTGCAGAAACAGAAGTAAATAAGTGGGACAGTGAGCTGTCATCTTCCCACCCCAGATATCCAACTGAGAGGGATGGATACATGAAAAGCTAACAAGTGGATTCCCATCCTTCACACTCCATATGCTCCTATCAGTGCCCCTGTGCCTTCCAAGCAGAGACCATATCCCACCTGCACCAGCACCCACACTTTAACTCCCTCTCCCTGCCCAGTTTAGACTGCAGAGAATACCAGTTCACTTGTCAACTGGAAGGCAGAGCTGGTCCTCTAACAGATCTGTCAGTCGGAACCAAACAAAAACAGTGGAACCCACTAGGGACAAAGGGAAGGTCCATGGCCCTGCAAGTTCCTTCTTCCACTAACTGCTCAATGGCTCATCATTCAGTTTTCACCTTCGAGCTTTGTGCCCAGTCCTCAAAGCAAGAAATCCCTAAAGTTAGTTTCTTCCAGACTCTAAGTCCACTGCAGTCTTGGCCATCTGAAAAGTAGAAAAAAAGAAACATTCTACCCACGCCTGATGCCACATGTGTTGGCCTGAGATCCTAGCATCTAATTTTTGGTTTTTGCTGGCTATACTCTCATAGCTTGTCCCAGATCTCTCTGTGCTGAACAGCAGATTCCTGTGGAGTTCATCACCTGGGCTTCACCAGGAAAAGCACACTGCTCGGTGCAAGTTAGTGACAGTCCTCCCCAGTTAGTGACAGTCCTCCCCAGTTAGTGACAGTCCTCCCCAGTTAGTGACAGTCCTCCCCAGTTAGTGACAGTCCTCCCCAGCAAAGTTCCTGTGTGCTCAGCATCACTTGGCAGTCTAGTTCTTCAGTGACTCTACGTGCTTCTGACTAAAAATCAGAACGTGGTCTCTCAACTCGGTGCTGCTAGTCTCTGAAGACCATGTCTGACAGTGAAGACTAGGTCTCCTTTCTAGGTGTTAAGGAAAGGCTGCCTGCTGACTTTATCTCTTGGGTTTCCCATCTCTTCCTCACTCATCAGAAGCTCCACTGCTGTTCCTGTCTCTCTCATGTTACACAGAGCTCAAAATCTCTTATCTGACCCTTGTCATCATCAATGGGGAGACAACTGCTGGAGAGGAGACAGTAGTGCCAATGGGGCTTTCGCAGTTTATGAATCACACACATATGAGCACAGGGGCAGGTGGTCTCATAGCTTGGGAAGGTGGTAATTCTTGTTTTATTGATTTTGAAATAAAATAAGAAGGTCATAGTCTTGGAATGAGAGATTGGGAAGGCATTTGCCTATAGGGATGGAGTGAGAAGGCGAAAGCTGACCAGGGATCATACAGTTGGGTTTTGAGAAGATTCTGTAAGACACAAAAAGCACTTTGTACACTCCCCTGTGTGTAATGAGCATGTACAAAAGGAATGGTATTTATTAAACCAACCTGGTAATAATCAAGATGCCTCTGCAGAGGCATCCACACTCAGGAAAAATCTGTCCACTAGCTCTAGAGGAAAGGAATTAAAAGCTGGTCTTAAAGACAGGGAAGAGGAACATTCTACCAGTTACTGAACAAATACTATGTGCTAAACCTTTCTACAATTAGGAATAAATTAGCTAGTGCCTTTTCTGTACATAAAACTTTATTGGCACACAATCATACCTATCAACTGACAGATTGGTCTACAATAGCTTTCTTGCTACAGAGGCATAGTTCAGTAGTTGCTTCCAGATGGTATGGTTCATCAATACTATAGTACTTAACATATCTGGACTTCAAAAGAAAAGTAGGTTGCCAATCTCCACACAAAGAATTAGATAAAGAGTGATTGTAGACCTAAAAACACATAAATTGAAAACAGGAATGATACCATTACAGAATTAATAATTAAAAACATCAAGGAAGCTGGAGGCTGGATTGCTGACCTAGAACAAGGCTAAAATAACCAACAATGAATGTGTCCAGGGACGAAAAAGCCCACAGATTAAAGCAATCAGAACAAAAATAGAAAATAGTCACAAATTCCTATTCTGCCCCTCTAAATATTTAGAACAGATGAAGGAGGTCCCAAATAAGGATATGCTGTGTCCCTGGGAAAAAAAGGACTTAAAACCATGGGTTTTTGGAGTTAAAATTCCAAGGATGCAGCAAAAAGCCTCCTCAAAGTGAAGAAAGGACAGAGTCTGTGGCCCTGAAGAAAGGACAGAGTCTGTGGCCCTGAAGAAAGGACAGAG